>NC_091980.1:145366791-145677593 GCF_044704955.1 Pristiophorus japonicus
TGTTAAACAGTGCCTCCATGTTTTCAGGGTATGTGGCTCACAGAAAGATAAATAGAGCATTCAGTGAGTCCTTACTGACCTGGCCTTTAATAATTCTACCGAAACTGGTACCATCAGGAATGAATGCTTTAGACATTAATCAGAGTCCCAAGAGCAATTGGTTGGTGGTGTGTCCGATGAGGATATAGGAACAGATTATTCTGCTGGGTCTGTGGCCGATGTTGGACAAGCAAATGTTTCTTAGCCACTTCTTGGCTGTTGCCTGGGCAGACTGGCTCAGCTGACTTCTGGGAACTATGGCGATCATTGGCAAAAGAACAGAGGTGCTGTCTTCCCGAACACGGGCACATGTGTCACTCCCATGGGACTGCAACTCATCGCCTCCAATGATTTGGGAGTGGTGAACTGTTGTTTCTCAGACTGGAGGCAAGTATACAGTGGTGTCCCCAGGGGTCAGAAGAACATAAGAACATAAGAAATAGGAACAGGAGTTGGCCATACGGCCCCTCGAGCCTGCTCCGCCATTTAATACAATCATGGCTGATCTGATCATGCACTCAGCTCCACTTCCCCACCTGCTCCCCATAACTCCTTATTCCCTTATCGGTTAAGAAACTGTCTATTTCTGTCTTAAATGTGTTCAATGTCCCAGCTTCCACAGCTCTCTGATGCAGTGAATTCCACAGATCCACAACCCTCTGAGAGAAGAAATTCCTCCTCATCTCAGTTTTAAATGGGCGGCACCTTATTCTAAGATTATGCCCCCTAGTTCTAGTCTCCCCCATCAGTGGAAGCATCCTCTCTGCATCCACCTTGTCAAGCCCCCTCATAATCTTATACATTTCAATAAGATCACCTCTCATTCTTCTGAATTCTAATGAGTAGAGGCCCAACCTACTCAACCTTTCCTCAGAAGTCAACCCCCTTATCCCTGGAATCAACCTCGTGAACCTTCTCTGAATTGCCTCCAAAGCAAGTATATCCTTTCGTAAATATGGAAACCAAAACTGCCGCGTGGCCTCACCAATTAGGACCACTGCTCTCTCTGATATATATTAATGACCTGGACTTGGGTACACAGGGTGTAATGTATTTGCTTCATGGGTTCTTTGCTTAAGAATTCATAGCAAGACATCGCTATTAAGAACAAGTTGGTTTATTAGTAAAAAGTTTAACAATCACACGACACATTACCAGTTCATCCACGCGGCTCACAGCCACCTGCCTCATCGTGGATTCCCCGAACCCAACTGGCTGGGGTTTTATTGAGTCTTGTGAATATCACGTGACTGGCTAAGCCACTCACAACTCAACAGCTCTATAAATCTGTGAGCACACTCACAAGTGCACACATTACACTGGGCATAATGTCAAAGTTTGCATATGATACGAGACTCAGAAATAGTAAAAAACTTCAGGAGAACGTCGACAGACTGGTGAAATGGGAAGACATATGGTAGTTGAAATTTAATGAAGTGATAGGAAGAATAAGAGGCGGCAAATTAAACTAAATGGTACAATTTTAAAGCAGGTGCAGGAACAGAGAGAGCTGGGGGTGTGTGTACACAAATGTTTGGAGGTGACTGGATAAATAGAGTAAGCTGTGAAGAAAATATGGGATTTTTGGCTTTATTAATAGAGGAATAGACGACAAAAAGAAAGGAAGTTTTACTAAACCTTTATAAATTGCTGGTTAGGTCCCAGCTGGCATATTATCTCCAATTCTGGGGCACATAACTTTAGGAAGGACGTCAAGGCCCTGAAGAAGGTGTAGAGGAGATTTACTGGGATGGTCCCAGGAATGAGGGACTTCAGTTATGTGGAGAGACGGGAGAAACTGGGGTTGTTCTCCTTCAGACCCGAGCCTTTTACCTCTTTTACACTTCCTTCTCCCGCTTTTTCTCTCCTTCCCTCCCTCGTCAATATCAAACGTGTTGTAACACTGCTGTTCAGTGTCTTGGGAGGATTTATTATGTTAAAGGCATTATATAAACCAAAGTTATTATTATTATTGTTATTAATAAAACAAAGAGGTTAAGAAGATATTTGATAGAGGCATTAAAAAACATGAAGTGGATGAAAATGTCCCTTTTTTTAAGGCCCATTACAGCCAATAAGAGGCGGTAACGGGGCGGTAAGGCCTTACCAACCGGGGGGCAGGCAGAGGGTGTGCCCTGCACCCCGACTTTCCGCCCCGCCTGGCTCTCCGCCCCCTTATTGCCCAGTGGGGGAAATTGCCCCACGGGAGCGCTGGTATCAGTCGGTGCCCCCAACAGTTCCGCGAGGCAGGAAGCTGCCGGTGGCTGGGTGGTGCGGCCGCTCTTAAAGGGCGAGGAGGGGGGCGCATTGCCGCAGCCGCCATCTTGTTTTAATTATCGGCCGACTTCAGATTCGGCCGACAATTAAAAGAAAATGATGGCCGGGGGTTTGGCCAGGCCGCCAACAGGCAGCCCGGCGTTCTCCTCTTGGGTGCCCTCTTTGCTGGTGGCTCAGTGGGTGCCGCGGAGGCCTCACTTGGCCTCGTAGCAGCCTTCCCCTTTAGCTGAAGGGGAGGGACATTGCCATGCGTAAGTGCCACGTGGCACGTCCGCTGACGTCATCACTAGCGCGCTGACCACGTCAGATTGGCAGTAACACCACTGCCCCGCTGCCCACTGGAACCCGCCCCGACACCGTCTCAAATACCGCCCCAAAGCGCTGGGAAGCCGAGTCAGAGTTAAAGAGCTGAACTTTCCGACTCTTCCCTCTGACTCCTGCTGGCCAGTAATAATTTGAATAACCTGCCCGAACGAGGGCGGTGGGCAATTTCCCTCCTCCAATGGCAGAAGTGGCGCTAACCAGCAGCAAATATAGATATAAGGTGACGGGCAGATTTAATGGTAACATTTGTAGGGTAATTGGATAAAAACTAGAGGGGGAATAAAATTACAGCACTCTGGGGAAAGAGCCGGGGAGTGGGACTAATTGGATTGCTCTTTCAAAGAGCCAGCACGGGCACAATGGGCCGAATGGCCTCCTTCTGTGCTGTAATATGATTGTATGATTTGCAGACTGCAGGAGATCGGCGGCAGAAATGAGGCCCCAATCCAGGTGGTCCCCACACGTTCTCAAGACAGGGGGGCCTGGAAGTCAAGTGTCAGTGTGGAGATTCTGGGAGCTGGTGGCACAGACTCCTGGTGTGAGGGCCGGACACATTGTCCACAGAGAGGAGCACATGCTCGGTGCGAGTCACGGTGGTTCTTCGTGCTTGAACGTCGCCCCAGCTGAAAGCGGGCTCCTCCATCTTCCCCGACACGGTGCGGAAAGCTCCCAGCCTGGCCTCCCAACGCCTCATACAATTACGGAAAGCAACTTCCTTACAAAGGCTGGGCCCCTGAAGTCAGCTTCTCCGCAGAGCCAGCCATCTTGCAGGTTGTCCTTGGCACTAGCCTCTGCTCGCCTGTGCTCCGATTCAACAAGTGCAGAGCCATCTCCCCCTCTCCCAACTCGCTACCTGTACCAATGGCACAAGTGCATGGTGCTTGGAAGGAAGCGAGTGAGTGTCGGTACTTGAGTGTTGGGTCATTTGTCCTCCTCCCAGTGAGGTTCCACAGGCTCCAAATCTTCAGACCAACCTCAAGAAAGAGAGAGTGGGACACAGATCAGCATGACATGGAAAGGCTAGTCAGTCGCCTTTGGCATTGGCAGCTCTTTACATGCGCCAGATTGGCACGCCGGCTGAATGGGTGATTGCCTGAGGAAAGAGAAAAGGTACAAGAAAGAGGGACACTCCCTGCTGAGCTGGTGTCCGGCCGCAGCATTGTTGCTGCTCGATGTTCTGTCTGCCCTGATGATCGATGTTTCCTGCTCCGTCTGTGTAAGGTCCTGGATAGAGCATGGCCTTCTCCGGGGCTCAGTCCTCCCCCGGTGAGACAGCAGCCCCCCGCAGTAAGAGAGACAACGAGTAACCCATCATCATCATAGGTAGTCCCTCGAAACGAGGATGACTTGCATCCACGCCAAAAAAGCATGAGTTCACAGATGTTTCGAATGAAGAACCCAAACTACATCCTGAAGGGTGGAAGATGCCTGTGCATTGATTCTTTTAACGTGGGGTGGTCGTTGCACACCAGCCACCACACGTGCTTGACAGAGCTAGGTCTTGGTCCAGTGGCAAGGGTTAACCAGGACGACTGGAGACCTGCTCTGCTGCACAGACCTACTGCGCACACATATCGCAGTGTGGGCTGCCCCGTGCTGCCCCTGGGCCCCTGGCCCCGAACTCACGCCTCTCCTGGGCCCCGATCATGTCCCGCTATAGTCTCTCACCGTTCCTTCGCCCAGACCTCGCCGCTCCTGCTGTATCTGCCCACTCTCCAATCACCTGGATCTTGGTGTCACTCTTCGCTGCCGTCACAGCTCGCGCTGCTCCCTGGAGTAATACGCCTCCACGCTGCTCCCCGGGGCTGCCACGCTGCTCCCCGGGGCTGCCACGCTGCTCCAAGGCTGCACCTCCACTCTTTTTATGGTCCCGACCTGCCGCTGGAACCTGCGTGAGAACGTTTTAGTGCGGGGCTGTTGGAAAGGCTTGAGCGTATACGTGGGACAAGCTTCCTACATTGAGCACACTGACAGGGCGAAGCAGTGAGATGCGAGCTGGTGGGGCAGGTGGTCATGTGCCAGAACGTAGCCCCCCCCCCCAGCGTGAAATAGGAAAGCAGAGACAGAGAAGGGAAATAGTGGGCGCCAGTTCAAAGCAGAAAGCTGCTCGCGGCTGTTGTGAGGGCAGCGGCTGCTGGTGAGTGTGAGTCGAATGAGAAGGAGATTTTGGCCAGTTCCTCCTTGTGATTGGTGGAGGAACATGTGCAGCAGGGGAGGAGGGCGTTTAGGGCAAGGAGAGAGAGGAAGGGCCGCTGCCCTCTAATCTTGAGAGAGGATGACATCATGCTCACCCTTGCTGACCCGATCAGGTCATTGAAGGACTTTGAGCACCGACATCCCAAAGCCCTTTACAGCAGCTTCTGAAGTGTAATGTAGGAAACTCAGCAGCCAATTTGCACAAAGCACGATCCCACAAACAGCAATGTTACAATAACCAGATCTGTTTTAGTGATGTTGGTTGAGGGATAAATATTGGCCCGGGCACCGGGAGAACTCCCCGGCTCTTCTTCAAATCGTGACATTGGACATTTTACATCCACTTGATCCTCGGTTTAACATTTCATTTGAAAGATGGCACCTCAGACAGGGCAGCACTCCCTCAGCACTGCACTGGAGTGTCAGCCTAGATGATGAACTCAAGTCCCTGGAGTGGGACTTGAACCCACGACCTTCTGACTCAGAGGCGAGAGTGCTACCCACTGAGCTACTTCCCTCAGGAGCCTCCTATCATCAAGAGCAGACATCGATGATGAGGTCCAATACTGCCTCCAGTGCGCTAGTGCAGCCTTCAGTTGCCTGAGGAAGAGAGTGTTTGAAGACCAGGACCTCAAAGCTGGCTCCAAGCTCATGGTCCACAGGGCTGTAGTGATACCCATCCTTCTGTATGGCTCAGAGACATGGACCATGTACTGTAGACATCTCATGTTGCTGGAGAAATACCACGAACGATGTCTCCGCAAGATCCTGCAAATCCCCTGGGAGGACAGACGCACCGATGTCAGTGTTCTCGCTCAGGCCAACATTCCCAGCATTGAAGCACTGACCACACTTGACCAGCTCTGTTGGGCGGGCCATATTATTCACATGCCCGACACAAGACTCCCAAAGCAAGCGCTCTACTCGGAACTCCTACAGGGCATGCGTGCCCCAGGTGGGCAGAGGAAACGTTACAAGGACACCCTCAAAGCCTCCCTGATAAAGTGCAACATTCCCACCGGCACCTGAGAGTCCCTGACCAAAGACTGCCCTAAGTGGAGGAAGTTCATCCTGGAGGGCGCTGAGCACCTCGAGTCTCATCGCCGAGAGCATGCAGAAATCAAGCAGAGACAGCGGATGGAACGTGCGGGAAACCAACCCCACCCACCCCTTCCCTCAACGAATGTCTGTCCCACCTGTGATGGACTGTAATTCCCGTATTGGACTGTTCAGTCACCTGAGAACTCACTTTTAGAGTGGAAGCAAGTCTTCCTCGATTTCGAGGGAGCACCTATGATGATGATGATCCCTCCAAACTTGCTGCAGATTTTTTTTGGGCATGTTCCTGCTATCTGAGACGAACAGGACCTGCTTGTGTGCCCTCATTGGCTGCACTAACACCTCCACCACCATTGTATCAGTGAAGAGAGGCGTGCATTGTCTGAGATATGCTGATGTGCAGGTCCCTCCCAGGGGCAGCAGAGAATTAACCTGACGAGAGCTGTACCTCGCTCCAGGAGGGGCATTCACTCTTTAAACCGGTGCCAGAAGTTCCACCTTCCAATTGGATGACGTTGCCCATCACCAGTGGACACATGGGCAGCCCGTCCAATGATTTCACTGCAGACATTATGTACACTCATTAGAGCTTTAAACAAGGGGCCCGAATTTGATGCAGGCTCCCGCCCGCCCAAGTGCCACCTAAAGGATGACCGATGGCAGCCGAGGTCCCTGACGGTTCTTTGGGCGGGGTTTTCATTGCCCTGGTCCCTCAAAGGTCAGCGGGTGGCAAATCTGCGACATACACCACCAATCTGGGCGGCAGTGGGCGGGAGATCCCAATCTCGGCGGCAAAGGCGCTTGCCGCCCAAGTGCCACCGAGGATGGAGTTGGGCCCACGGAGAGTCGAAGACCTGCAAAGAAAGAACATTGGGAAAAAAAACCTCATCGGAAGAATGTCAGTGGACCCCATTGAGGTAAGTCGCTTTGGGAAAAATATGTACTAACCTTTTCAGGTTCTTCAGACCCACCGTCAGGGACAGACCAGCCTCCAGCCGGCGGTCCCCCGCTCTGCTGCCGAGTCCTGCCAACTCCCGTCCGCACCAATCTAGCATCTCGGCGGGCCGAAGTCCGCTTATGCCACTCGGCCATCCGCTGACAACAGCGGGCGGTTCCTGGCAGCTCTCCCCTCCCGCCGGCTCCAGGCCACCCCGAAAGTGGCACTAGGCGGATCTTCAGGAGAAATGTTGGCGACAGTGGCAGCAGTGGGCGGCAGTGGGCAGTA
The DNA here is from genome assembly GCF_044704955.1 of Pristiophorus japonicus. Lineage (NCBI taxonomy): Eukaryota > Metazoa > Chordata > Chondrichthyes > Pristiophoridae > Pristiophorus > Pristiophorus japonicus. Next base: position 145,373,912 of record NC_091980.1, read on the forward strand.
AGGTGATCAAATTCGGACCCAGGGTTTATTTGGTGCTGAGTTGGCTTCAGGATGACACATTGGCAATGGAAGATTGGAAATGACAATCATCTGAGTACTGTAATCGGAGACCTGAACCTGATCTACAGTACTCCAGGGCACTTTTGGCGATTGCTCAGTCAGCCTGGTATCATAATGGAGCCGTGGGGGGTAGACCTTTAGCTGGCAGTGGGGCTATGATCCTTCTCACATGGTTCTAGGTGACTCTGCAAGCCAACGCTCCAACAGCTAGGGTAGTCCTAGCTGGACAAGCGGCGGAAGCATGGCAAGCTGTATGGTTTTAGCCCGGTGACACTCCGGCGGTAACCCAGGAGCAGATTAGCCTCATGGGAAATCACCAACCACTTGCACTGTTTGTAATGTATGCTCACAGGTTTGTAGAGCTGTTGCATTGTGAGTGGCTTAGCCAGTCACGTGACGTTCAAAGGACTCAATAAAACTCCAGCTAGTTGGGTGTTGGTCATCCACGATGAGGTATGCAGTTGTGAGCCTCGTGGATGAACTGGTAATGTGTAGTGTGATTGTTAAACCTTTGTTCATAATCCAACTAGTTCTTAATAGCAATGTGTTGCTACGAATTCTTAAGCAAAGAACCCATGAAGCAAATACTTAACACGTTAAAGTATGAACATATCCCAAGGCGCATCGCAGGAGCATTCACAAATTAATGAAAGAATAGTCACTGAGGCAAGAAGGAAACATTAGGACAGGTGGGCAAAGCTTGGACAAGGAGGTAGAATTTAAGTAATGTCTTCAAGGAAGAGAGGGAGATGGAGAAGTGGAGAGGTTTAGGGAAAGAATTCCAGAACTCAGTGCCTAGACGTCAAAAGCCACGGACGCCAATGGTGGAACGATTAAAATTGACGATGCACATCAGGCCAGAATTGGAGGAGCAAAGAGATCTCAGAGCTATGGAGGAGATTGCAGAGATTGGGAGGGGTGAGGCCATGGAGGCATTTGAACACAAGGATGAGAATTTTAAATTTGAGACATTACAGGACTGTGAGCCAATGTAGATCAGTGAGCACGGGATGATGGGTGAATGATTCTATCATGCTGTGTTATTGGCACTGTACATTTCCCCACGAGAATTGTGCACAGTTTTGGTCTCCAAATCTGAGGAAGGACATTCTTGCTATTGAGGGAGTGCAGCGAAGGTTCATCAGACTGATTCCCGGGATGGCAAGAATGACATATGAAGAAAGACTGGATCGACTAGGTTTATAGTCATTCGAATTTAGAAGAATGAGAGGGGATCTCATAGAAACACAAAATTCTGACGGGATTGGACAGGTTAGATGCAGGAAAAATGTTCCCGATGTTGGGGAAGTCCAGAACCAGGGGTCACAGTCTAAGGATAAGGGGTAAGCCATATAGGACTGAGATGAAGAGAAACTTCTTCACTCAGAGAATTGTGAACCTGTGGAATTCTCCACCACAGAAAGTTGTTGAGGCCAGTTCGTTAGATATATTCAAAAGGGAGTTAGATATGGCCCTTACGGCTAAAGGGATCAAGGGGTATGGAGAGAAAGCAGGAAAGGGGTACAAAGGTGAATGATCAGCCATGATCATATTGAATGGTGGTGCCGGTTCGAAGGGCCGAATGGCCTACTCCTGCACCTATTTTCTATGTTTCAATGTTTCTAATCCCACGCCCTTCCCAGGGGGAGCCAGTCCACTCCTGTGCCTTAGATAAATGAGTCAACTTCGAATGGGGAGGCAAACCGAAAGGCTCCAAGTGAGGATTCCTCAACAGTTTGGTTTGGAGACTCTTGAACAAGGTCACACACCACGAGTGACCAAACAGAGAAAATTGGAGGATGAATAATTCACCATAAAATGCAGTGGAAGCTTCCCTAAACCTCTCTGCTTCTCCATCTCCCTCTCTTCCTTTAAGACGCTCCTTTAATTCTACCTCCTTGACCAAGCTGTTGCTCACCTGTCCTAATGTTTCCTTCTTTGGCTCAGTGTCAATTCTTTTGTTTTTATGTGAACCGCTCCTCTCCACATGGAACATTGGCATTCTTTAAAGGGAGAGTCTACGCAGTTTGTTATTTTTTAAATTGTTTTTATTCTAATATTTTCATCTACAATTTCAGCTTCACTTCCTTTCCATGTTCTCCCACAAGGATACGTGCGATTTGGAATGGAAAGAGAAAAACATCAACTGCTCCGTGGTGTGTGCGAACTTGATCTATAAAAGCCTTCAGCTGCGATCTGACTAAGAGGGCTGTTTCGGAGAAATTCCAGCCAGTGTGGTGTGTGAGTGGAGCCGGCCAATCAATACTGTGTCAGCTTGTGCATCTAGAGGGGAAATCTTCCACTTTGGGCCAGCGTAAAGTTTGTGAAAATTGTGCTGGGCGCATCCCGCTGGGGGTTGGGAGGGGGGCGGGGTGGAGCGGGGAGACCCTGCCGTGGATTAGCTTGGCCCACAGGAGCCGCTGTCAGCCGACAACTCGATAAAGTCACCAGCGCAGTTCATGTCCTCCTCCTGGTTTACATAGAATCTACAACACAGAAACAGGCCATTCAGCCCAACAGGTATATGCCGGTGTTTATGCCCCACAGGAGCCTACTCCCACATATCATAAGAATATAAATAGGAGCAGGAGTAGGCCATATGGCCCCTTGAGCCTGCTCCGCCATTTAATACGACCATGGCTGATCCGATCATGGACTCAGCTCCAGTTCCCTGTTCGCTCCCCATAACCTCTTATTCCCTTATCATTTAAGAAACTGTCTATTTCTGTCTTAAATTTATTCAATGTCCCAGCTTCCACAGCTCTCTGAGACAGCAAATTCCACAGATTTACAACCCTCTGAGAGAAGAAATTCCTCCTCATCTCAGTTTTAAATGGGCGGCCCCTTAGTCTAAGATCATGCCCTCTAGTTTTAGTCTCCCCCATCAGTGGAAACATCTTCTCAACATCCACCCTGTCATGCCCCCTCATAATTGGGATTAGACTGGATGACCTTTTGTTGGTCGGCACAGATATAATGGTAAGTACTGCAGGGAATAGAATACGGCCAGGGTGACCTCCTGGATGGGTCGGAGAGGAATTTTCCCAGATGTTTTGCTCCCTAAATTGGCCTGGGTTTTTATCTGGTTTTTGCCTCTCCCAGGAGATCATATGGCTCCAGTTGGGGTGGAGTGTAGATGTTTTTAGTATAAGGGGTGTTGAAGTGGTGTGGGGTGGACTGGTTGGGCTGAGTGCTCTTTGCCTTTCCGTCATTGTTCATGGGTTTGTATGTAACCTTTAGGGCTGCTGATGAAGGGCCGTGCGGCTCTTTGTCGGCCGGCGCAGACACGATGGGCCAAAATGTCTCCTTCTGTGCTGTAAATTTCAATGTTTCTATGTTTCTATGTTTCTATAATCTTATATGTTTCGATAAGATCACCTCTCATTCTCCTCCATTCCAATGAGTAGAGGCCCAACCTACTCAACCTTTCCTCATAAGTCAACCCCCTCATCTCCAGAATCAACCTAGTGAATCTTCTCCAAAACAAGTATATCTTTCTACTCCTTCCTAACAATAGAGATTCCCCTTAAATGTATCTATGCTATTCACCTCAACCACTCCCTGGGGAAAGAGATTTCTCCTGAATTCCTTATTGGATTTATTAATGATTATCTTATATTTATGGCTCCTAATTTTGGACTCCCCACAAGTGGAAATATCTTCTGTATGGCAACCCTATCAGAAACCTTCGACTTGCATCTGATCACCCTTCAGTCTTCTTTTTTCGCGGGAAAATAGCCCCATCTGTTTCTATAAGGCTCACCCAAAAGAACAGCCACAGATCCAAGAGGCGCCCACAAAAGCACTCAGCATCATTCATGGGCAGCACCAGCAACAGTTGTCCTCCCTCCTCAGGGCTTTAGGGAAACAGCTTGAGAAGGGCGCAGCGCGTAAATCAGACAGCCTGAGTGTAATATGCACCAACGATGTCTCCACAAGACCCTGCAAATCCCCTGGGAGGACAGAAGCACCGACATTAGCGTCCTCGACCAGGTCAACATCCCCAGCATCGAAGCACTGGTCACACTCGAGCAGCTCTGCTGGGCTGGCCACATAGTTCGAATGCCAGACACGAGACTCCCAAAGCAAGCGCTCTATTTGGAACTCCTTCATGGCAAACGAGCCAAAGGTAGGCAGAGGAAACGTTACAAGGACACCCTCAAAGCTTCCCTGATAAAGTGCAACATCCCCACTGACACCTGGGAGTCCCTGGCCCAAGACCGCCCTAAGTGGAGGAAGAGCATCCAGGAGGGCGCTGAGCACCTTGAGTCTCGTCGCTGAGAACATGCAGAAATCAAGCGTAGGCAGCGGAAGGAGCTTGTGGCAAACCTGTCCCATCCACCCTTTCCCTCAACGACTATCTGTCCCATTTGTGACAGGGACTGTGGTTCTCGTATTGCACTTTTCAGCCACCGAAGAACTCATTTTGGGAGTGGAAGCAAGTCTTCCTCGATTCCGAGGGACTGCCTATGATGATGATGTGATATGCACCGTTAGCTCAGCATTCTGGAGTGTTGCTTACTTTAGTCTTGGGGCAGGGAGAAGATTTTCCAAATGTTCCTAGTGGCATACTATACAGAATGGGTAGAATCCATTACAGAGCCGCTTGATCCTTTGAAAATAACAGGCTGGATGGATTGACTGACCTGTCTTATTCCATGCTTTCTCCTGTCTTTACTGTGACCTCTCTGTGCTCTCCCTGTCCTGTGCACCAACTCCATCTAAGGGCCTTGGGAGGTCACTTGCTTTCAGACCTCTTCCTGTGTTGTCTTGTAACCAACCAGTCGAAGATGCACATTGGGTCAACTCTTAACAACTTTGTTCCACCACTGCCCCTCTCACATTTGGCCCGTCCTTCTTCATCACGTGCTCGCCTCCCTGTGGGTGGAAATGTGGAGATGTGAACAAAGGTCCTCTCACCCAGGGTGCAGTATAACAACATAAGAAATAGGAGCAGGAGTAGACCACACGGCCCCTCGAGCCTGCTCCATCATTTAATACGATCATGGCTAATCCGATCATGGACTCAGGTCCACTTCCCTGCCCACTCCCCATAACCCCTTAATCCCTTATCGTTTAAGAAACTATGTTACATAGAAGTAACTCGTAGACTTAAAACATCATTGAAGTGCTCCACATTTTCCTCCATGCATAAAGTTTACAAAAGTGGTTTGGAAAATATTTAACTATGTTGCTAATTCCTAAGGAAGAGGCTCTAGCCACAGTGTTCCAAAAAATGCCATACACATATGACTAAATTTCTCCAAATTCAGCCATAGGTTGCTGCAATCCCTTCGAGCTGTGCAGCATTCTATAAGGTTCAACTGAGTAAGTCAGACCATTACCATCTCAACATTAAATATGGCCCACAGAACAAAACCAGCCAGGGTTTTGTACTATGAAATCCTTTGGAATCTTCAGAGATCAATCCGCTAAGACAGAGGCGCTGTGACATTAACCGATAGGACAGTCTACTTGATCAGAACGAATAGCTAAGGCTCTGACCATTTCAATTCTGAAATTGTTCTCAAGATGTGAGCAACTCGGACAAGATAACATTCATTGCCCATCCCCAGTTTCCCTCATGGTATTACGAGTCAACCACAAAGCCTGTGACTGGAGGCGAGTGCAGGCTCGACCTGGACAGGGTGACAGGGTCCTTTCCCTGATGGACGTTCATGAACTCCCTTGTTTTTTTTAGCCACAACCTGACAGATTTCATGGTCATCTTGTGGTGCCAACCTTCAGATAAGCAGTTTTATTGAATTTAATTTGAATACTTTCCATGGCAGGACCTCTGAGTTGTTTGGGCAGTTCCACAACCACGAGGCTACCAATGAGTGGGCATAGTAAATAAATCCAGCCCGACCATTTGGTTGCCCACATCCCAAGAACAAATATTTTAAAAGAAATTCTGACTAACTCCTCTCAGACCACAAGCGTGAGACATGAGTAAGAACTAAAAGAGAGAATCTATTTACTCTCGTGTCTTCCCAACATCGTATTTAATTTTGCGGAGGAGGGCAGGAATGGTGTTGAGTTACAGGTCATGGTTTGGCCACTGGAACTCCCATCATGCCCAGGTATAAGCCATGGCTCAGTGAGTAACACTCTCCCTCTGAGTCAGAAGGTTGGGGGTTCAGTTCCCACTCCAGAGACTTGAGAACATCATCTAAGCTGATACTCCCAGTGCAGTTCTGCAAGAGCACTGCACTGTCGGAGCTGTGTTTTTTAGATGAGACATCAAATCTCTCAGGTGGATGTAAAAGATCCCATGTTGAAGAAGAGCAGGGGAGTTCTCCTGGTGACCTGGCCAATATTTATCCTTCAACCAACATCACAATGACCAGCTGATCATTATCTCACTGCTGTTTGTGGGACCTTGCAGTATGCAGATTGGCTACTGTGATTCCTACATTACAATACTGACTGTACTTCAAAAAGTACTTCATTGGCTGTGAAGTGCTTACACCCTGAGGTTGTGAAAGGTATGATATAAATGCAAGTTCTTTATGACTGAACAGGCCAGGGCTCTTTTCTTTAGAACAGAAAGTACTGAGCGGTGACCTGTTGGACGTTTTTAAAATGATGAAGAGGATTGATGGGGTAGAGAAGATATTTCCACTTGCAGGTGAGACCAGGATGGGATAGTCACTCGTAAATACAATCAGGAATTCAGGAGAAACTTTTTTACCCAGAGATTGGCGAGATTGTGGATCTCGCGACCACATGGCATGGTTGAGGTGAGCAGCATCGATGCATTTAAGGAGAAGCTAGATCATCATCCTCGGCAATCCCTCAGGATCGAGGAAGACTTGCTTCCACTCTTTACATGAGACCTTAGGTGGCTGAACAGTCCAATATGAGCGCCACAGTCCCTGTCACAGATGGGGCAGATAGTCGTTGAGGGAAAGGGTGGGGAGTCTGGTTTACCGCACGCTCTTTCTGCTGCCTGCGCTTGGTTTCTGCATGCTCTCGGCGATGAGACTCGAGGTGCTCAGCGTCCTCCCGGATGCACTTCCTCCACTTAGGGTGGTCTTTGACCAGGGACTCCCAGGTGTCGGTGGGGATGTTGCACTTTATCAGGGAGGTTTTGAGGGTGTCCTTGTAATGTTCCGTCTGCCCACCTTTGGCTTGTTTGCCGTGTAGGAATTCCGAGTGGAGTGTTTGCTTTGGGAGTCTCATGTCTGGCATGCGGACAATGTGGCCTGTCCAGCGGAACTGCCCAAGTGTGGTCAGTGCTTCAGTGCTGGGGATGTTGGCCTAGTCATTAAGTATGTGAGGGAGAAAGGAATAGAAGGATATGCTGATAGGGTGAGATGAAACGGTAGGGAGCAGGCTCACGTGGAGCATAAACACCGGCCTGTTTCTGTACTGCAAATTCTATGTCATTCTTTCCACATATGTAACATTTCCGCCGATTACACAGTTTAAATCGCTCAGTGTCTCAGGTGCAGTTTGCCCAATCGAGCGGCTGCATTAAGCCTTCTCCTGACCAGTCGACGTGCTCGGGTCTTGCTGGCCGGCAAGCCAACGACGAAGGCCCCGATCAGGCCGACGAGTACGCGAGCAGGATCTGTGGCCGTACGCAGGCCACAGCTCGGCTGGTGTTCCTGAAACACTCTGAGGCCACCTCAGGGCAGCGCGGATTGCGCTGATATCCATCAGCGCGCGTCGGCACGCGGAGACAGGCAAGTGCCGTGGATCATCAGTGTGACAGTTCACAAACTGCCAAAAGACAAAATATCCATTTGAACTCCTTTAAGAGCGCGTCGTTACAAAACGAAGGCGCTGAAATTCCACAGGGTACTTTTTTTCCGTGGAATTTCAGCATCGGAAACCTCACAGAGATCTTGCCGGAGAAACACGTAAGGCTGCCATTTCTCGAAGTGGCTCGGGGATATGCTGAGCCTGGCAGCGTGAGAGGACCGACATCAAACGGCCTACAACAACAACAATATGTATTTATATAGCGCCTTTATATGTAGTGAAACGTCACGAGGCTTAGCAGATCAATAGGTCCGCAGTTCACTTTCCTTTCACAAGAGCTGGAGGAACACTGACTCGGGGGTGTCCTGGAACTGGAGGAAGTTACGGAGATAGGGAGGAGTGTTCGGATTTAAACATGGCGATGAGCATTGTAAAATCGAGGATTGCTGGAGCCGATATAGATCAGTGAGCACAGGGTGAACGGGACTTGGTGTGGGTCAGGATCAGGGCAGCTCAGGTGTTGTAATGTCTGTAAGCTTGTAATGCTTGTAGCTCCATGTATTGTGTACTGCAACTGTGTACTTAATCATTAAACAGAACAGGCTTTCCGGAGAGTTCCGAGAGACCAGCTTGCATGTTAGGAAGCTGTGTGTGCTGTACTCTGTGAAGATATCACATTTGGCGACGAGGATGGGATTTTTCAGATGTCTAAAGCTTAAATTTTGTTGGTGAAGGATTCAGCCAGCCGACAGAAGATTTTGGAAGTTTCTGTCTTTGAAAAAAACTACAAAATCCAAGGTAAAAAAACAGCACACAGTGTGAACAGCTAGAGATTAAAAATGGCAGGTGTATTCTGATATTTGGGAGAATATAGACATGACCGGGAATGTTTTAAAGCATATGTGGATCAGCTAGAAATGTTTTTCACTGCAAATAACATAATCAAAGTTTCAGACAATGCAGTCCAGATCCAGGCTGTGTTGGAACATAAGAAAGCGATCTTCTTATCAGTGGCAGGTCCAGCATTATATGAAACCCTTGTAAATCTACTTGTGCCTGACGAGCCAAAGGACACAATGCTTAAAGAGATTTTAATGAAGCTGGAGCAGCACTATAACCCTAAACCATTAGAAATTGCTGAAAGCTATCATTTCGGGATTCAGAATCAAAAGGCGGATGAAAGTATCAGTGATTACATCATAGCATTAAAAAAGCTATCGATGCACTGAAATTTTGGAAACTTTCAAAACTGAGCATTACGGAAGCGTTTTGTTTGTGGGGTAAAAAATGATGCGATCAGAAGGAAGTTATTGACGACAGATGACTTAACTTTTGAGATTGCTTGTCAGACAGTGAGGTCGATGAGCTGAACAATATTCCCGAGAATTAAATAATGATTACGGTTGTCAGTCAACCGAGGTAAATCACCTGCACGTTCAAAGTAAAAGACGGCCATGGCCAAAAGTCTCAGAAACTAGAAATTCTAACAGAGCGTCGAAGTCGTGCTATAGGTGCCTGGGACAACACATTGCTCAAAGTTGTCCATACGTGAAGGCAGAGTGTTTCTTCTGCAGAAAGACTGGGCATCTTGCGAAAGCATGCCGACTGAAGGGTAAACCAGTTTTTAAAACTATGAGTCCAGCGTTCAAAGCTATGAGTAGAAATCCAAAGTAATTTCATAGCATGGAAGAACAACAACAAGACGAGGAGATGTTAGAATTACACATCATCAGGAGCACGAAGTTAACGGGCAGCGATTCGGAAAGCATCAAAATCCACAAAGATGTTGCGGGATTCAAGATACCAATGGAAATTGACACGGGTGCCTCCGTGAGTGTAGTACCGGAGTCACTATATCACGACAAATTGCGTGATTTCCAACTGGAGAAATCCAAGATAGAGCTGCGAGGCTACTCGGGAGAGAAAATTCCTTTGGTAGGCCGTATCACCGTACCAGTGAAATATAAAGATCAATTTCAGAACTTGCCTCTAATAGTAGTGAAAGGAGACAAGTCTGCCTTACTAGGAAGAGATTGGTTGAGCTCACTGAAGCTGGATTGGAGTAAGATTTTCTGTGTGAAAGCGATATTTTCGTCAACGGATGAGGTTATCAAGCAGTATCCGAAGTTGTTCTGCGAAACGGGCAGTCTGCTCCAAGGCTTCAAGGCGAGTGTCAGGGTACAGAAGGACACTAGATCGGTTTACTACAAGCCACGTTCTGTACCATATGCACTCAAGGAGAAAGTTGAACAAGAACTCAAAAGACTAGAGACTGAGAACATTATTTGTAAAATAGATCGATGTAATTGGGCTACACCCATTGTTGTTGTACCTAAGTCCGATGGTAAGGTAAGATTGTGTGGTGATTATAAAGTAACCGTAAACCAGGTTCGAGAGGGTAATGTCCCCAATACATTGCAAAATATAGATTTGTTCACAACACTGACAGGTGGTCAGATCTTCTCAAAACTGGATCTTACGAATGCCTACTTACAGCTTGAACTAGATGAGGAGTCCAAGTCATGTTTGACTATAAATACTCATCTAGGTCTATATCAGTTTAATAGGCTACCGTTTGGAGTGTCTTCCGCCCCTGCCATATTCCAAAGGGTGATGAACCAGATTTTGCAAGATATTGAAGGGGTAGTATGTTATTTGGATGAGATACTAATTTCAGCACCAAGTAGGAAAATTCATAATAACATATTGAATGAAATCCTCAAACATCTAGAGAAGCACAGAGTATGAGTGTCTGCTCGTAAGTGTGAGTTATTTAAGAACTCAGTGGAGTATTTAGGGTACACAGTAGACAAAGATGGGTTATATCCAACTATGGAAAAATTGGATGCAATTATAAATGCACCCACTCCCAGGAATGTCACTGAACTTTGTTCATTCTTGGGTCTTTTGAACTATTATGGGAAATTTGGCTACAGTATTACATCCACTCAATGAACTTTTGAACTTTTGAAAAAACAGGTCCAGTGGAAGTGGTCAAAAGAATGCGAAACAGCATTCAAGGAGTACAAAAACAAATTGGTAGAGAGCACCATGTTAGTTCGCTATGATATACCAGCAGCAAATCCTAAATCCAATGTACTGGAAACAAATCCAGGAGAGAATCAGAATGAAAGTCTGAGTCCGAGTCAGAAAAACAAAGAGCCTGAGGTTAGAGTGAGCTTAAATGAAAATCAAAGAAATTCCATGGAGGAAAATGTTCCTCAGGATGAGCCTCAAATGAGTGTGAAATCAACACCATGTTTGGAAGAGAGCGAAGGTATCCTCTTCGAAACAGAAAACAAGTGGTAAAGTTAAATTTGTAAATATGTATAAAAATGAAAGTGATTTATGATGTTTGTTACGATGGCTTTTTCATTAAGGAGGGAGAAGTGTAATGTCTGTCAGCTTGTAATGCTTGTAGCTCCAAACTGTGGATGTGGACGTATTGTGTACTGCAACTGTATAGTTAATCATTAAACAGAACAGGTTTCCGGAAAGTTCCGAGAGAGCAGCCTGCATTTAGGAAGCTGTGTGTGCTGTGCTCTGTGAAGATATCACAGGTGTGAAACATAGAAACATAGAAAATAGGAGCAGTAGTCGGCCATTCGGCCCTTCTAGCCTGCTCCGCCATTCAATATAATCATGGCTGATCCTCTATCTCATCGCCATATTCCCGCTTTTTCCCCATACGCCTTGATGTCTTTTGTTTCTAGAAATCTATCTATCTCCCTCTTAAATATATTCAGAGGGATATGGCCTCCACAGCTTTCTGTGGTAGAGAATTCCACAGGTTCACCACCCTCTGAGTGAAAAAATGTCTCCTCATCTCGCTCCTAAATTTCCTACCCCGTATCCTGAGACTGTGACCCCTTGTTCTAGACTTCCCAGCCAGGGGAATCATCCTCCCCGCATCCAGTCTGTCCAACCCAGTCGGAATTTTATATGTTTCAATGAGATCCCCTCTCATTCTTCTAAACTCTAGTGAATACAGGCCTAGTCGACCCAATCTCTCCTCATACAACAGTCCTGCCATCCCAGGAATCAGTCTGGTGAACTGAAGGATGGGAAGCTGGCCAGGAGAGCATTGGAATACAGGTTAAACCTCCCTTATCCGGAACTCTCGGGACCTGGCCTGTTCTGGATAAGGGATTTTTCTGGACGAGGGGTAGTCACGTTAAATTGGATGGTACAGGTACTGAGCAAGGGGATATCGGGGCTGACTGGCTTGGGGCTGGGAGTGCGGTAGAAAGATCATGGGGGGAGGGGCGGTGGATTGCGGTGCGGGGTCAGGCCAACAATTGCGGGAGTCGGCAGCGAGGAAGGACTTCAATTTGTTCAATTTGTTCATGAGGGAGCGGCCGGGAATGGTTCTGGACAAGGGGTGCTTCCAGATAAGGGAGTTCTGGATAAGGGAGTTCTGGATCAGGGAGGTTCAACCTGTTGTACATTGGGCCTTAGTTAATGACCTGAACCAACCAGCACAGGATGTGAAGGTTGTAGAGAAGGTATAGAAGAGATGTACTAAGCTGATAAAGAGGTTGACAGGACTTATTGATGTGGAGAGATGTGAGAAACTGAGAGTTTCTGAACAAGTACAGAAAAGGCTACATAAAATGACACAGAATACACAGCACAGAAACAGGCCATTCAGCCCAACTGGTCAATGCCGGGGTTTGTGCTCCACACGAGCCTTGTCCCACCCTACTGACCTCTTCCCACCCTGCCCCTCTACCCCTGTATCCCCTTCCCCCTCATGTACGCACAAAGGCAGCAATTTAACCCATCCAGTGCCAGCGAATTCCACAATTGCACCACTCTCTGTGCAATGAAACTTGTATTTGATCTGTTAGTAGCTAGTTGATGAAGGTTCCCAAAATGATGAGGGATTTTTGATGAGATAAATAAGGAGAAGTTATTTCCGCTGGCCAGTGAGTCGGTAACGAGAGTGCTTACATTTAATTTTATGACCAAAAGAGCAAAGAACAAAAGTTAGAAGAAGGTGGTTTTACGCAGAGGTTTGTTGGGACTTGGAATGCTTGACCAGAAACAACATTTTTAAAGGGAAGTGGATAAATATTTGAAAAAGAAAAGGTTAATGGGAACAGGAGTTAATGAAACGCTCTGTCAGAGAGGTAGAACAGGCACGGTGGGCCGAAAGCTTCTACAGGGTGAAATTGGTCATTGGGCGATGGCGGAAAATGAAAATCAGGTGGGGTGTGGGGTGGGGGGGGGGGGGGCAGGAGGGTGTGAAGGGGGGTGAGGGTGGGTGTGAGGGAGGTTGTGAGAGGGGATGTGAGGGGGGCATGAGGAGGATGAGAGGGGGTTTGAGGGGGGATGAGGGGATGTAAGGAGGGTGTGAGGGGGATGAGGGGGTGTAAAGGAGTGGGTGTGAGGCGGTTTGTCAGGCGGGATGCCGATCCAGTTTTGAGCATTCCGTGCTACTGCACAAGACCAATTTCCCCCCCTACAGCTCTCCAATTTTCCGCTCTCTGATTTCCAGCTCTCCGATTTCCAGCTCTCCGATTTCCAGCTCTCCGATTTCCCGCCTCCGATTTCCAACTCTCTGATTTCCAGCTCTCTGATTTCCAGCTCTCCGATTTCACGCTCTCTGATTTCCAGCTCTCTGATTTCCCGCCTCCGATTTCCAACTCTCTGATTTCCAGCTCTCTGATTTCACGCTCTCTGATTTCACGCTCTCTGATTTCACGCTCTCTGATTTCACGCTCACCGATTTCCAGCACTCTGATTTCCAGCTCTCTGATTTCACGCTCTCCGATTTCCAGCTCTCTGATTTCCCGCCTCCGATTTCCAACTCTCTGATTTCCAGCTCTCTGATTTCACACTCTCTGATTTCCCGCCTCCGATTTCCAACTCTCTGATTTCACGCTCTCTGATTTCAAGCTCTCCGATTTCCAGCTCTCTGATTTCCCGCCTCCGACCGCTCTCTGATTTCACGCTCTCTGATTTCACGCTCTCCGATTTCCAGCTCTCTGATTTCCCGCCTCCGATTTCCAACTCTCTGATTTCCAGCTCTCTGATTTCACGCTCTCTGATTTCACGCTCTCCGATTTCCAGCTCTCTGATTTCCAGCTCTCTGATTTCACGCTCTCCGATTTCCAGCTCTCTGATTTCACGCTCTCTGATTTCACGCTCTCCGATTTCCAGCTCTCTGATTTCCAGCTCTCTGATTTCACGCTCTCTGATTTCCAGCTCTCTGATTTCCAGCTCTCCGATTTCCCCTCTCCGATTTCCCCTCTCTGATTTCCCCTCTCTGATTTCCAGCTCTCTGATTTCACGCTCTCTGATTTCCAGCTCTCTGATTTCCAGCTCTCTGATTTCCCCTCTCTGATTTCCCCTCTCTGATTTCCAGCTCTCCGATTTCAAGCTCTCTGATTTCCAGCTCTACGATTTCCCCTCTCTGATTTCCCCTCTCTGATTTCCAGCTCTCTGATTTCACGCTCTCTGATTTCCAGCTCTCTGATTTCCAGCTCTCCGATTTCACGCTCTACGATTTCACGCTCTCCGATTTCCAGCTCTCCGATTTCCAGCTCTCCGATTTCCCACTCTCCGATTTCCAGCTCTCCGATTTCCCGCTCTCCGATTTCCAGCTCTCCGATTTCCCGCTCTCCGATTTCCCGCTCTCTGATTTCCAGCTCTGCGATTTCCATCTCTCCGATTCCGATTTCCAGCTCTCCGATTTCCCGCTCTCTGATTTCCAGCTCTCCGATTTCCAGCTCTCTGATTTCCCGCTCTCTGATTTCCAGCTCTCTGATTTCCAGCTCTCCGATTTCCAGCTCTCCGATTTCCAGCTCTGCGATTTCCAGCTCTCCGATTTCCAGCTCTGCGATTTCCAGCTCTCTGATTTCCAGCTCTCCGATTTCCAGCTCTCGGATTTCCCGCTCTCTGATTTCCAGCTCTGCGATTTCCAGCTCTCCGATTTCCAGCTCTCTGATTTCCAGCTCTCCGATTTCCCGCTCTCCGATTTCCAGCTCTCCGATTTCCCGCTCTCTGATTTCCAGCTCTGCGATTTCCAGCTCTCCGATTTCCAGCTCTCCGATTTCCAGCTCTCTGATTTCCAGCTCTCCGATTTCCAGCTCTCCGATTTCCAGCTCATCTGATTTCCAGCTCTCCGATTTCCCGCTCTCTGATTTCCAGCTCTCCGATTTCCAGCTCTCCGATTTCCAGCTCTCCGATTTCCAGCTCTCCGATTTCCCGCTCTCCGATTTCCAGCTCTCCGATTTCCCGCTCTCCGATTTCCAGCTCTCTGATTTCCAGCTCTGCGATATCCAGCTCTGCGATTTCCCGCTCTCTGATTTCCAGCTCTCCGATTTCCCGCTCTCCGATTTCCCGCTCTCCGATTTCCAGCTCTCCGATTTCCCGCTCTCCGATTTCCAGCTCTCCGATTTCCAGCTCTCCGATTTCCCGCTCTCCGATTTCCAGCTCTCCGATTTCCCGCTCTCCGATTTCCCGCTCTCTGATTTCCAGCTCTGCGATTTCCAGCTCTCCGATTCCGATTTCCAGCTCTCCGATTTCCCGCTCTCTGATTTCCAGCACTCCGATTTCCAGCTCTCCGATTTCCCGCTCTCCGATTTCCAGCTCTGCGATTTCCAGTTCTGCGATTTCCAGCTCTCCGATTTCCCGCTCTCCGATTTCCAGCTCTCTGATTTCCAGCTCTCTGATTTCCCGCCTCCGATTTCCAACTCTCTGATTTCCAGCTCTCTGATTTCACGCTCTCTGATTTCCCGCCTCCGATTTCCAACTCTGTGATTTCACGCTCTCTGATTTCACGCTCTACGATTTCCAGCTCTCTGATTTCCAGCTCTCTGATTTCACGCTCTCCGATTTCCAGCTCTCTGATTTCCCGCCTCCGACCGCTCTCTGATTTCACGCTCTCTGATTTCACGCTCTCCGATTTCCAGCTCTCTGATTTCCCGCCTCCGATTTCCAACTCTCTGATTTCCAGCTCTCTGATTTCACGCTCTCTGATTTCACGCTCTCCGATTTCCAGTTCTCTGATTTCCAGCTCTCTGATTTCCAGCTCTCTGATTTCACGCTCTCTGATTTCCAGCTCTCTGATTTCCAGCTCTCCGATTTCCAGCTCTCTGATTTCACGCTCTCCGATTTCCAGCTCTCTGATTTCCAGCTCTCTGATTTCCAGCTCTCTG
Source organism: Pristiophorus japonicus (assembly GCF_044704955.1). Classification (NCBI taxonomy): domain Eukaryota; kingdom Metazoa; phylum Chordata; class Chondrichthyes; family Pristiophoridae; genus Pristiophorus; species Pristiophorus japonicus. The sequence goes on from NC_091980.1 coordinate 145,389,847, forward strand.
ATTTCACGCTCTCTGATTTCACGCTCTCCGATTTCCAGCTCTCTGATTTCCAGCTCTCTGATTTCCAACTCTCTGATTTCACGCTCTCTGATTTCACGCTCTCCGATTTCCAGCTCTCTGATTTCCAGCTCTCTGATTTCACGCTCTCTGATTTCCAGCTCTCTGATTTCCAGCTCTCTGATTTCACGCTCTCTGATTTCCAGCTCTCTGATTTCCAGCTCTCCGATTTCCCCTCTCTGATTTCCCCTCTCTGATTTCCAGCTCTCCGATTTCCAGCTCTCTGATTTCCAGCTCTCTGATTTCCAGCTCTCCGATTTCCCCTCTCTGATTTCCCCTCTCTGATTTCCCCTCTCTGATTTCCAGCTCTCTGATTTCCAGCTCTCCGAATTCACGCTCTCCGATTTCACGCTCTCCGACTTCCAGCTCTCCGATTTCCCGCTCTCTGATTTCCAGCTCTCTGATTTCCAACTCTCTGATTTCACGCTCTCTGATTTCACGCTCTCCGATTTCCAGCTCTCTGATTTCACGCTCTCTGATTTCACGCTCTCCGATTTCCAGCTCTCTGATTTCCCGCCTCCGATTTCCAACTCTCTGATTTCCAGCTCTCTGATTTCACGCTCTCTGATTTCACGCTCTCCGATTTCCAGCTCTCTGATTTCCAGCTCTCTGATTTCACGCTCTCCGATTTCCAGCTCTCTGATTTCACGCTCTCTGATTTCACGCTCTCTGATTTCCAGCTCTCTGATTTCCAGCTCTCTGATTTCACGCTCTCTGATTTCCAGCTCTCTGATTTCCAGCTCTCCGATTTCCCCTCTCCGATTTCCCCTCTCTGATTTCCCCTCTCTGATTTCCAGCTCTCTGATTTCACGCTCTCTGATTTCCAGCTCTCTGATTTCCAGCTCTCCGATTTCCCCTCTCTGATTTCCCCTCTCTGATTTCCAGCTCTCCGATTTCCAGCTCTCTGATTTCCAGCTCTCTGATTTCCAGCTCTACGATTTCCCCTCTCTGATTTCCCCTCTCTGATTTCCAGCTCTCTGATTTCACGCTCTCTGATTTCCAGCTCTCTGATTTCCAGCTCTCCGATTTCACGCTCTCCGATTTCACGCTCTCCGATTTCCAGCTCTCCGATTTCCAGCTCTCCGATTTCCCACTCTCCGATTTCCAGCTCTCCGATTTCCAGCTCTGCGATTTCCAGCTCTGCGATTTCCAGCTCTCCGATTTCCCGCTCTCTGATTTCCAGCTCTCTGATTTCCAGCTCTCCGATTTCCAGCTCTCGGATTTCCCGCTCTCTGATTTCCAGCTCTGCGATTTCCAGCTCTCCGATTTCCAGCTCTCTGATTTCCAGCTCTCCGATTTCCCGCTCTCCGATTTCCAGCTCTCCGATTTCCCGCTCTCTGATTTCCAGCTCTGCGATTTCCAGCTCTCCGATTTCCAGCTCTCCGATTTCCAGCTCTCTGATTTCCAGCTCTCCGATTTCCAGCTCTCCGATTTCCAGCTCATCTGATTTCCAGCTCTCCGATTTCCCGCTCTCTGATTTCCAGCTCTCCGATTTCCAGCTCTCCGATTTCCAGCTCTCCGATTTCCAGCTCTCCGATTTCCCGCTCTCCGATTTCCAGCTCTCCGATTTCCCGCTCTCCGATTTCCAGCTCTCTGATTTCCAGCTCTGCGATATCCAGCTCTCCGATTTCCAGCTCTCTGATTTCACGCTCTCTGATTTCACGCTCTCCGATTTCCAGCTCTCTGATTTCCAGCTCTCCGATTTCCCGCTCTCCGATTTCCAGCTCTCTGATTTCACGCTCTCTGATTTCACGCTCTCCGATTTCCAGCTCTCTGATTTCCAGCTCTCTGATTTCCAACTCTCTGATTTCACGCTCTCTGATTTCACGCTCTCCGATTTCCAGCTCTCTGATTTCCAGCTCTCTGATTTCACGCTCTCTGATTTCCAGCTCTCTGATTTCCAGCTCTCTGATTTCACGCTCTCTGATTTCCAGCTCTCTGATTTCCAGCTCTCCGATTTCCCCTCTCTGATTTCCCCTCTCTGATTTCCAGCTCTCCGATTTCCAGCTCTCTGATTTCCAGCTCTCTGATTTCCAGCTCTCCGATTTCCCCTCTCTGATTTCCCCTCTCTGATTTCCCCTCTCTGATTTCCAGCTCTCTGATTTCACGCTCTCTGATTTCCAGCTCTCTGATTTCCAGCTCTCCGAATTCACGCTCTCCGATTTCACGCTCTCCGATTTCCAGCTCTCTGATTTCCCGCTCTCCGATTTCCAGTTCTCCGATTTCACGCTCTCCGACTTCCAGCTCTCCGATTTCCCGCTCTCCGATTTCCAGCTCTCCGATTTCCAGCTCTCCGATTTCCAGTTCTCCGATTTCCAGCTCTGCGATTTCCAGCTCTGCGATTTCCAGCTCTCTGATTTCCCGCTCTCCGATTTCCAGCTCTCTGATTTCCAGCTCTGCGATTTCCAGCTCTGCGATTTCCAGCTCTCCGATTTCCAGTTCTCCGATTTCCAGCTCTGCGATTTCCAGCTCTCCGATTTCCAGCTCTCCGATTTCCCGCTCTCCGATTTCTAGCTCTCTGATTTCCAGCTCTCTGATTTCCAGCTCTCCGATTTCCCGATCTCTGATTTCCAGCTCTGCGATTTCCAGCTCTCCGATTTCCAGCTCTCCGATTTCCAGCTCTCTGATTTCCAGCTCTCCGATTTCCAGCTCTCCGATTTCCAGCTCATCTGATTTCCAGCTCTCCGATTTCCCGCTCTCTGATTTCCAGCTCTGCGATTTCCAGCTCTGCGATTTCCAGCTCTCCGATTTCCCGCTCTCCGATTTCCAGCTCTCCGATTTCCCGCTCTCCGATTTCCCGCTCTCTGATTTCCAGCTCTGCGATTTCCAGCTCTCCGATTCCGATTTCCAGCTCTCCGATTTCCCGCTCTCTGATTTCCAGCTCTCCGATTTCCAGCTCTCTGATTTCCCGCTCTCCGATTTCCAGCTCTCCGATTTCCCGCTCTCCAATTTCCAGCTCTGCGTTTTCCAGCTCTGCGATTTTCAGCTCTCCGATTTCCCGCTCTCCGATTTCCAGCTCTCTGATTTCCAGCTCTCTGATTTCACGCTCTCCGATTTCCAGCTCTCTGATTTCCCGCCTCCGATTTCCAACTCTCTGATTTCCAGCTCTCTGATTTCACGCTCTCTGATTTCCCGCCTCCGATTTCCAACTCTCTGATTTCACGCTCTCTGATTTCACGCTCTACGATTTCCAGCTCTCTGATTTCCAGCTCTCTGATTTCACGCGCTCCGATTTCCAGCTCTCTGATTTCCCGCCTCCGACCGCTCTCTGATTTCACGCTCTCTGATTTCACGCTCTCCGATTTCCAGCTCTCTGATTTCCCGCCTCCGATTTCCAACTCTCTGATTTCCAGCTCTCTGATTTCACGCTCTCTGATTTCACGCTCTCCGATTTCCAGCTCTCTGATTTCCAGCTCTCTGATTTCACGCTCTCCGATTTCCAGCTCTCTGATTTCACGCTCTCTGATTTCACGCTCTCCGATTTCCAGCTCTCTGATTTCCAGTTCTCTGATTTCACGCTCTCTGATTTCCAGCTCTCTGATTTCCAGCTCTCCGATTTCCCCTCTCCGATTTCCCCTCTCTGATTTCCCCTCTCTGATTTCCAGCTCTCTGATTTCACGCTCTCTGATTTCCAGCTCTCTGATTTCCAGCTCTCCGATTTCCCCTCTCTGATTTCCCCTCTCTGATTTCCAGCTCTCCGATTTCCAGCTCTCTGATTTCCAGCTCTCTGATTTCCAGCTCTCCGATTTCCCCTCTCTGATTTCCCCTCTCTGATTTCCCCTCTCTGATTTCCAGCTCTCTGATTTCACGCTCTCTGATTTCTAGCTCTCTGATTTCCAGCTCTCCGATTTCACGCTCTCCGATTTCACGCTCTCCGATTTCCAGTTCTCCGATTTCCAGCTCTCCGATTTCCAGCTCTCCGATTTCCAGCTCTCCGATTTCCAGCTCTCCGATTTCCAGTTCTCCGATTTCCAGCTCTCCGATTTCCAGCTCTCCGATTTCCAGTTCTCCGATTTCCAGCTCTGCGATTTCCAGCTCTGCGATTTCCAGCTCTCTGATTTCCCGCTCTCCGATTTCCAGCTCTCTGATTTCCAGCTCTGCGATTTCCAGCTCTGCGATTTCCAGCTCTGCGATTTCCAGCTCTCCGATTTCCAGCTCTCCGATTTCCAGTTCTCCGATTTCCAGCTCTGCGATTTCCAGCTCTCCGATTTCCAGCTCTCCGATTTCCCGCTCTCCGATTTCTAGCTCTCTGATTTCCAGCTCTCTGATTTCCAACTCTCCGATTTCCCGATCTCTGATTTCCAGCTCTGCGATTTCCAGCTCTCCGATTTCCAGCTCTCCGATTTCCAGCTCTCTGATTTCCAGCTCTCCGATTTCCAGCTCTCCGATTTCCAGCTCATCTGATTTCCAGCTCTCCGATTTCCCGCTCTCTGATTTCCAGCTCTGCGATTTCCAGCTCTGCGATTTCCAGCTCTCCGATTTCCAGCTCTCCGATTTCCCGCTCTCCGATTTCCAGCTCTCCGATTTCCCGCTCTCCGATTTCCCGCTCTCTGATTTCCAGCTCTGCGATTTCCAGCTCTCCGATTCCGATTTCCAGCTCTCCGATTTCCCGCTCTCTGATTTCCAGCTCTCCGATTTCCAGCTCTCCGATTTCCCGCTCTCCGATTTCCAGCTCTCCGATTTCCCGCTCTCCGATTTCCAGCTCTGCGTTTTCCAGCTCTGCGATTTCCAGCTCTCTGATTTCCCGCTCTCCGATTTCCAGCTCTCTGATTTCCAGCTCTCTGATTTCACGCTCTCCGATTTCCAGCTCTCTGATTTCCCGCATCCGATTTCCAACTCTCTGATTTCCAGCTCTCTGATTTCACGCTCTCTGATTTCCCGCCTCCAATTTCCAACTCTCTGATTTCATGCTCTCTGATTTCACGCTCTACGATTTCCAGCTCTCTGATTTCCAGCTCTCTGATTTCAAGCTCTCCGATTTCCAGCTCTCTGATATCCCGCCTCCGACCGCTCTCTGATTTCACGCTCTCTGATTTCACGCTCTCCGATTTCCAGCTCTCTGATTTCACGCTCTGCGATTTCCAGCTCTCCGATTTCCAGCTCTCCGATTTCCAGCTCTCTGATTTCCAGCTCTCCGATTTCCAGCTCTCCGATTTCCAGCTCATCTGATTTCCAGCTCTCCGATTTCCCGCTCTCTGATTTCCAGCTGTCCGATTTCCAGCTCTCCGATTTCCAGCTCTCCGATTTCCAGCTCTCCGATTTCCCGCTCTCCGATTTCCAGCTCTCTGATTTCCAGCTCTGCGATATCCAGCTCTCCGATTTCCAGCTCTCTGATTTCACGCTCTCTGATTTCACGCTCTCCGATTTCCAGCTCTCTGATTTCCAGCTCTCCGATTTCCCGCTCTCCGATTTCCAGCTCTCTGATTTCACGCTCTCTGATTTCACGCACTCCGATTTCCAGCTCTCTGATTTCCAGCTCTCTGATTTCCAACTCTCTGATTTCACGCTCTCTGATTTCACGCTCTCCGATTTCCAGCTCTCTGATTTCCAGCTCTCTGATTTCACGCTCTCTGATTTCCAGCTCTCTGATTTCCAGCTCTCTGATTTCACGCTCTCTGATTTCCAGCTCTCTGATTTCCAGCTCTCCGATTTCCCCTCTCTGATTTCCCCTCTCTGATTTCCAGCTCTCCGATTTCCAGCTCTCTGATTTCCAGCTCTCTGATTTCCAGCTCTCCGATTTCCCCTCTCTGATTTCCCCTCTCTGATTTCCCCTCTCTGATTTCCAGCTCTCTGATTTCACGCTCTCTGATTTCCAGCTCTCTGATTTCCAGCTCTCCGAATTCACGCTCTCCGATTTCACGCTCTCCGATTTCCAGCTCTCTGATTTCCCGCTCTCCGATTTCCAGTTCTCCGATTTCACGCTCTCCGACTTCCAGCTCTCCGATTTCCCGCTCTCCGATTTCCAGCTCTCCGATTTCCAGCTCTCCGATTTCCAGTTCTCCGATTTCCAGCTCTGCGATTTCCAGCTCTCTGATTTCCAGCTCTCCGATTTCCCGATCTCTGATTTCCAGCTCTGCGATTTCCAGCTCTCCGATTTCCAGCTCTCCGATTTCCAGCTCTCTGATTTCCAGCTCTCCGATTTCCAGCTCTCCGATTTCCAGCTCATCTGATTTCCAGCTCTCCGATTTCCCGCTCTCTGATTTCCAGCTCTGCGATTTCCAGCTCTGCGATTTCCAGCTCTCCGATTTCCCGCTCTCCGATTTCCAGCTCTCCGATTTCCCGCTCTCCGATTTCCCGCTCTCTGATTTCCAGCTCTGCGATTTCCAGCTCTCCGATTCCGATTTCCAGCTCTCCGATTTCCCGCTCTCTGATTTCCAGCTCTCCGATTTCCAGCTCTCTGATTTCCCGCTCTCCGATTTCCAGCTCTCCGATTTCCCGCTCTCCAATTTCCAGCTCTGCGTTTTCCAGCTCTGCGATTTTCAGCTCTCCGATTTCCCGCTCTCCGATTTCCAGCTCTCTGATTTCCAGCTCTCTGATTTCACGCTCTCCGATTTCCAGCCCTCTGATTTCCCGCCTCCGATTTCCAACTCTCTGATTTCCAGCTCTCTGATTTCACGCTCTCTGATTTCCCGCCTCCGATTTCCAACTCTCTGATTTCACGCTCTCTGATTTCACGCTCTACGATTTCCAGCTCTCTGATTTCCAGCTCTCTGATTTCACGCGCTCCGATTTCCAGCTCTCTGATTTCCCGCCTCCGACCGCTCTCTGATTTCACGCTCTCTGATTTCACGCTCTCCGATTTCCAGCTCTCTGATTTCCCGCCTCCGATTTCCAACTCTCTGATTTCCAGCTCTCTGATTTCACGCTCTCTGATTTCACGCTCTCCGATTTCCAGCTCTCTGATTTCCAGCTCTCTGATTTCACGCTCTCCGATTTCCAGCTCTCTGATTTCACGCTCTCTGATTTCACGCTCTCCGATTTCCAGCTCTCTGATTTCCAGTTCTCTGATTTCACGCTCTCTGATTTCCAGCTCTCTGATTTCCAGCTCTCCGATTTCCCCTCTCCGATTTCCCCTCTCTGATTTCCCCTCTCTGATTTCCAGCTCTCTGATTTCACGCTCTCTGATTTCCAGCTTTCTGATTTCCAGCTCTCCGATTTCCCCTCTCTGATTTCCCCTCTCTGATTTCCAGCTCTCCGATTTCCAGCTCTCTGATTTCCAGCTCTCTGATTTCCAGCTCTCCGATTTCCCCTCTCTGATTTCCCCTCTCTGATTTCCCCTCTCTGATTTCCAGCTCTCTGATTTCACGCTCTCTGATTTCTAGCTCTCTGATTTCCAGCTCTCCGATTTCACGCTCTCCGATTTCACGCTCTCCGATTTCCAGTTCTCCGATTTCCAGCTCTCCGATTTCCAGCTCTCCGATTTCCAGCTCTCCGATTTCCAGCTCTCCGATTTCCAGTTCTCCGATTTCCAGCTCTCCGATTTCCAGCTCTCCGATTTCCAGTTCTCCGATTTCCAGCTCTGCGATTTCCAGCTCTGCGATTTCCAGCTCTCTGATTTCCCGCTCTCCGATTTCCAGCTCTCTGATTTCCAGCTCTGCGATTTCCAGCTCTGCGATTTCCAGCTCTGCGATTTCCAGCTCTCCGATTTCCAGCTCTCCGATTTCCAGTTCTCCGATTTCCAGCTCTGCGATTTCCAGCTCTCCGATTTCCAGCTCTCCGATTTCCCGCTCTCCGATTTCTAGCTCTCTGATTTCCAGCTCTCTGATTTCCAACTCTCCGATTTCCCGATCTCTGATTTCCAGCTCTGCGATTTCCAGCTCTCCGATTTCCAGCTCTCCGATTTCCAGCTCTCTGATTTCCAGCTCTCCGATTTCCAGCTCTCCGATTTCCAGTTCTCCGATTTCCAGCTCTGCGATTTCCAGCTCTCCGATTTCCAGCTCTCCGATTTCCCGCTCTCCGATTTCTAGCTCTCTGATTTCCAGCTCTCTGATTTCCAGCTCTCCGATTTCACGCTCTCCGATTTCACGCTCTCCGATTTCCAGCTCTCCGATTTCCAGCTCTCCGATTTCCCACTCTCCGATTTCCAGCTCTCCGATTTCCAGCTCTGCGATTTCCAGCTCTGCGATTTCCAGCTCTCCGATTTCCCGCTCTCTGATTTCCAGCTCTCTGATTTCCAGCTCTCCGATTTCCAGCTCTCGGATTTCCCGCTCTCTGATTTCCAGCTCTGCGATTTCCAGCTCTCCGATTTCCAGCTCTCTGATTTCCAGCTCTCCGATTTCCCGCTCTCCGATTTCCAGCTCTCCGATTTCCCGCTCTCTGATTTCCAGCTCTGCGATTTCCAGCTCTCCGATTTCCAGCTCTCCGATTTCCAGCTCTCTGATTTCCAGCTCTCCGATTTCCAGCTCTCCGATTTCCAGCTCATCTGATTTCCAGCTCTCCGATTTCCCGCTCTCTGATTTCCAGCTCTCCGATTTCCAGCTCTCCGATTTCCAGCTCTCCGATTTCCAGCTCTCCGATTTCCCGCTCTCCGATTTCCAGCTCTCCGATTTCCCGCTCTCCGATTTCCAGCTCTCTGATTTCCAGCTCTGCGATATCCAGCTCTCCGATTTCCAGCTCTCTGATTTCACGCTCTCTGATTTCACGCTCTCCGATTTCCAGCTCTCTGATTTCCAGCTCTCCGATTTCCCGCTCTCCGATTTCCAGCTCTCTGATTTCACGCTCTCTGATTTCACGCTCTCCGATTTCCAGCTCTCTGATTTCCAGCTCTCTGATTTCCAACTCTCTGATTTCACGCTCTCTGATTTCACGCTCTCCGATTTCCAGCTCTCTGATTTCCAGCTCTCTGATTTCACGCTCTCTGATTTCCAGCTCTCTGATTTCCAGCTCTCTGATTTCACGCTCTCTGATTTCCAGCTCTCTGATTTCCAGCTCTCCGATTTCCCCTCTCTGATTTCCCCTCTCTGATTTCCAGCTCTCCGATTTCCAGCTCTCTGATTTCCAGCTCTCTGATTTCCAGCTCTCCGATTTCCCCTCTCTGATTTCCCCTCTCTGATTTCCCCTCTCTGATTTCCAGCTCTCTGATTTCACGCTCTCTGATTTCCAGCTCTCTGATTTCCAGCTCTCCGAATTCACGCTCTCCGATTTCACGCTCTCCGATTTCCAGCTCTCTGATTTCCCGCTCTCCGATTTCCAGTTCTCCGATTTCACGCTCTCCGACTTCCAGCTCTCCGATTTCCCGCTCTCCGATTTCCAGCTCTCCGATTTCCAGCTCTCCGATTTCCAGTTCTCCGATTTCCAGCTCTGCGATTTCCAGCTCTGCGATTTCCAGCTCTCTGATTTCCCGCTCTCCGATTTCCAGCTCTCTGATTTCCAGCTCTGCGATTTCCAGCTCTGCGATTTCCAGCTCTCCGATTTCCAGTTCTCCGATTTCCAGCTCTGCGATTTCCAGCTCTCCGATTTCCAGCTCTCCGATTTCCCGCTCTCCGATTTCTAGCTCTCTGATTTCCAGCTCTCTGATTTCCAGCTCTCCGATTTCCCGATCTCTGATTTCCAGCTCTGCGATTTCCAGCTCTCCGATTTCCAGCTCTCCGATTTCCAGCTCTCTGATTTCCAGCTCTCCGATTTCCAGCTCTCCGATTTCCAGCTCATCTGATTTCCAGCTCTCCGATTTCCCGCTCTCTGATTTCCAGCTCTGCGATTTCCAGCTCTGCGATTTCCAGCTCTCCGATTTCCCGCTCTCCGATTTCCAGCTCTCCGATTTCCCGCTCTCCGATTTCCCGCTCTCTGATTTCCAGCTCTGCGATTTCCAGCTCTCCGATTCCGATTTCCAGCTCTCCGATTTCCCGCTCTCTGATTTCCAGCTCTCCGATTTCCAGCTCTCTGATTTCCCGCTCTCCGATTTCCAGCTCTCCGATTTCCCGCTCTCCAATTTCCAGCTCTGCGTTTTCCAGCTCTGCGATTTTCAGCTCTCCGATTTCCCGCTCTCCGATTTCCAGCTCTCTGATTTCCAGCTCTCTGATTTCACGCTCTCCGATTTCCAGCTCTCTGATTTCCCGCCTCCGATTTCCAACTCTCTGATTTCCAGCTCTCTGATTTCACGCTCTCTGATTTCCCGCCTCCGATTTCCAACTCTCTGATTTCACGCTCTCTGATTTCACGCTCTACGATTTCCAGCTCTCTGATTTCCAGCTCTCTGATTTCACGCGCTCCGATTTCCAGCTCTCTGATTTCCCGCCTCCGACCGCTCTCTGATTTCACGCTCTCTGATTTCACGCTCTCCGATTTCCAGCTCTCTGATTTCCCGCCTCCGATTTCCAACTCTCTGATTTCCAGCTCTCTGATTTCACGCTCTCTGATTTCACGCTCTCCGATTTCCAGCTCTCTGATTTCCAGCTCTCTGATTTCACGCTCTCCGATTTCCAGCTCTCTGATTTCACGCTCTCTGATTTCACGCTCTCCGATTTCCAGCTCTCTGATTTCCAGTTCTCTGATTTCACGCTCTCTGATTTCCAGCTCTCTGATTTCCAGCTCTCCGATTTCCCCTCTCCGATTTCCCCTCTCTGATTTCCCCTCTCTGATTTCCAGCTCTCTGATTTCACGCTCTCTGATTTCCAGCTCTCTGATTTCCAGCTCTCCGATTTCCCCTCTCTGATTTCCCCTCTCTGATTTCCAGCTCTCCGATTTCCAGCTCTCTGATTTCCAGCTCTCTGATTTCCAGCTCTCCGATTTCCCCTCTCTGATTTCCCCTCTCTGATTTCCCCTCTCTGATTTCCAGCTCTCTGATTTCACGCTCTCTGATTTCTAGCTCTCTGATTTCCAGCTCTCCGATTTCACGCTCTCCGATTTCACGCTCTCCGATTTCCAGTTCTCCGATTTCCAGCTCTCCGATTTCCAGCTCTCCGATTTCCAGCTCTCCGATTTCCAGCTCTCCGATTTCCAGTTCTCCGATTTCCAGCTCTCCGATTTCCAGCTCTCCGATTTCCAGTTCTCCGATTTCCAGCTCTGCGATTTCCAGCTCTGCGATTTCCAGCTCTCTGATTTCCCGCTCTCCGATTTCCAGCTCTCTGATTTCCAGCTCTGCGATTTCCAGCTCTGCGATTTCCAGCTCTGCGATTTCCAGCTCTCCGATTTCCAGCTCTCCGATTTCCAGTTCTCCGATTTCCAGCTCTGCGATTTCCAGCTCTCCGATTTCCAGCTCTCCGATTTCCCGCTCTCCGATTTCTAGCTCTCTGATTTCCAGCTCTCTGATTTCCAACTCTCCGATTTCCCGATCTCTGATTTCCAGCTCTGCGATTTCCAGCTCTCCGATTTCCAGCTCTCCGATTTCCAGCTCTCTGATTTCCAGCTCTCCGATTTCCAGCTCTCCGATTTCCAGCTCATCTGATTTCCAGCTCTCCGATTTCCCGCTCTCTGATTTCCAGCTCTGCGATTTCCAGCTCTGCGATTTCCAGCTCTCCGATTTCCAGCTCTCCGATTTCCCGCTCTCCGATTTCCAGCTCTCCGATTTCCCGCTCTCCGATTTCCCGCTCTCTGATTTCCAGCTCTGCGATTTCCAGCTCTCCGATTCCGATTTCCAGCTCTCCGATTTCCCGCTCTCTGATTTCCAGCTCTCCGATTTCCAGCTCTCCGATTTCCCGCTCTCCGATTTCCAGCTCTCCGATTTCCCGCTCTCCGATTTCCAGCTCTGCGTTTTCCAGCTCTGCGATTTCCAGCTCTCTGATTTCCCGCTCTCCGATTTCCAGCTCTCTGATTTCCAGCTCTCTGATTTCACGCTCTCCGATTTCCAGCTCTCTGATTTCCCGCATCCGATTTCCAACTCTCTGATTTCCAGCTCTCTGATTTCACGCTCTCTGATTTCCCGCCTCCAATTTCCAACTCTCTGATTTCATGCTCTCTGATTTCACGCTCTACGATTTCCAGCTCTCTGATTTCCAGCTCTCTGATTTCAAGCTCTCCGATTTCCAGCTCTCTGATATCCCGCCTCCGACCGCTCTCTGATTTCACGCTCTCTGATTTCACGCTCTCCGATTTCCAGCTCTCTGATTTCACGCTCTGCGATTTCCAGCTCTCCGATTTCCAGCTCTCCGATTTCCAGCTCTCTGATTTCCAGCTCTCCGATTTCCAGCTCTCCGATTTCCAGCTCATCTGATTTCCAGCTCTCCGATTTCCCGCTCTCTGATTTCCAGCTGTCCGATTTCCAGCTCTCCGATTTCCAGCTCTCCGATTTCCAGCTCTCCGATTTCCCGCTCTCCGATTTCCAGCTCTCTGATTTCCAGCTCTGCGATATCCAGCTCTCCGATTTCCAGCTCTCTGATTTCACGCTCTCTGATTTCACGCTCTCCGATTTCCAGCTCTCTGATTTCCAGCTCTCCGATTTCCCGCTCTCCGATTTCCAGCTCTCTGATTTCACGCTCTCTGATTTCACGCACTCCGATTTCCAGCTCTCTGATTTCCAGCTCTCTGATTTCCAACTCTCTGATTTCACGCTCTCTGATTTCACGCTCTCCGATTTCCAGCTCTCTGATTTCCAGCTCTCTGATTTCACGCTCTCTGATTTCCAGCTCTCTGATTTCCAGCTCTCTGATTTCACGCTCTCTGATTTCCAGCTCTCTGATTTCCAGCTCTCCGATTTCCCCTCTCTGATTTCCCCTCTCTGATTTCCAGCTCTCCGATTTCCAGCTCTCTGATTTCCAGCTCTCTGATTTCCAGCTCTCCGATTTCCCCTCTCTGATTTCCCCTCTCTGATTTCCCCTCTCTGATTTCCAGCTCTCTGATTTCACGCTCTCTGATTTCCAGCTCTCTGATTTCCAGCTCTCCGAATTCACGCTCTCCGATTTCACGCTCTCCGATTTCCAGCTCTCTGATTTCCCGCTCTCCGATTTCCAGTTCTCCGATTTCACGCTCTCCGACTTCCAGCTCTCCGATTTCCCGCTCTCCGATTTCCAGCTCTCCGATTTCCAGCTCTCCGATTTCCAGTTCTCCGATTTCCAGCTCTGCGATTTCCAGCTCTCTGATTTCCAGCTCTCCGATTTCCCGATCTCTGATTTCCAGCTCTGCGATTTCCAGCTCTCCGATTTCCAGCTCTCCGATTTCCAGCTCTCTGATTTCCAGCTCTCCGATTTCCAGCTCTCCGATTTCCAGCTCATCTGATTTCCAGCTCTCCGATTTCCCGCTCTCTGATTTCCAGCTCTGCGATTTCCAGCTCTGCGATTTCCAGCTCTCCGATTTCCCGCTCTCCGATTTCCAGCTCTCCGATTTCCCGCTCTCCGATTTCCCGCTCTCTGATTTCCAGCTCTGCGATTTCCAGCTCTCCGATTCCGATTTCCAGCTCTCCGATTTCCCGCTCTCTGATTTCCAGCTCTCCGATTTCCAGCTCTCTGATTTCCCGCTCTCCGATTTCCAGCTCTCCGATTTCCCGCTCTCCAATTTCCAGCTCTGCGTTTTCCAGCTCTGCGATTTTCAGCTCTCCGATTTCCCGCTCTCCGATTTCCAGCTCTCTGATTTCCAGCTCTCTGATTTCACGCTCTCCGATTTCCAGCCCTCTGATTTCCCGCCTCCGATTTCCAACTCTCTGATTTCCAGCTCTCTGATTTCACGCTCTCTGATTTCCCGCCTCCGATTTCCAACTCTCTGATTTCACGCTCTCTGATTTCACGCTCTACGATTTCCAGCTCTCTGATTTCCAGCTCTCTGATTTCACGCGCTCCGATTTCCAGCTCTCTGATTTCCCGCCTCCGACCGCTCTCTGATTTCACGCTCTCTGATTTCACGCTCTCCGATTTCCAGCTCTCTGATTTCCCGCCTCCGATTTCCAACTCTCTGATTTCCAGCTCTCTGATTTCACGCTCTCTGATTTCACGCTCTCCGATTTCCAGCTCTCTGATTTCCAGCTCTCTGATTTCCAGCTCTCCGATTTCCAGTTCTCCGATTTCCAGCTCTGCGATTTCCAGCTCTCCGATTTCCAGCTCTCCGATTTCCCGCTCTCCGATTTCTAGCTCTCTGATTTCCAGCTCTCTGATTTCCAACTCTCCGATTTCCCGATCTCTGATTTCCAGCTCTGCGATTTCCAGCTCTCCGATTTCCAGCTCTCCGATTTCCAGCTCTCTGATTTCCAGCTCTCCGATTTCCAGCTCTCCGATTTCCAGCTCATCTGATTTCCAGCTCTCCGATTTCCCGCTCTCTGATTTCCAGCTCTGCGATTTCCAGCTCTGCGATTTCCAGCTCTCCGATTTCCAGCTCTCCGATTTCCCGCTCTCCGATTTCCAGCTCTCCGATTTCCCGCTCTCCGATTTCCCGCTCTCTGATTTCCAGCTCTGCGATTTCCAGCTCTCCGATTCCGATTTCCAGCTCTCCGATTTCCCGCTCTCTGATTTCCAGCTCTCCGATTTCCAGCTCTCCGATTTCCCGCTCTCCGATTTCCAGCTCTCCGATTTCCCGCTCTCCGATTTCCAGCTCTGCGTTTTCCAGCTCTGCGATTTCCAGCTCTCTGATTTCCCGCTCTCCGATTTCCAGCTCTCTGATTTCCAGCTCTCTGATTTCACGCTCTCCGATTTCCAGCTCTCTGATTTCCCGCATCCGATTTCCAACTCTCTGATTTCCAGCTCTCTGATTTCACGCTCTCTGATTTCCCGCCTCCAATTTCCAACTCTCTGATTTCATGCTCTCTGATTTCACGCTCTACGATTTCCAGCTCTCTGATTTCCAGCTCTCTGATTTCAAGCTCTCCGATTTCCAGCTCTCTGATATCCCGCCTCCGACCGCTCTCTGATTTCACGCTCTCTGATTTCACGCTCTCCGATTTCCAGCTCTCTGATTTCACGCTCTGCGATTTCCAGCTCTCCGATTTCCAGCTCTCCGATTTCCAGCTCTCTGATTTCCAGCTCTCCGATTTCCAGCTCTCCGATTTCCAGCTCATCTGATTTCCAGCTCTCCGATTTCCCGCTCTCTGATTTCCAGCTGTCCGATTTCCAGCTCTCCGATTTCCAGCTCTCCGATTTCCAGCTCTCCGATTTCCCGCTCTGCGATTTCCAGCTCTCTGATTTCCCGCTCTCCGATTTCCAGCTCTCTGATTTCCAGCTCTCTGATTTCACGCTCTCCGATTTCCAGCTCTCTGATTTCCCGCATCCGATTTCCAACTCTCTGATTTCCAGCTCTCTGATTTCACGCTCTCTGATTTCCCGCCTCCAATTTCCAACTCTCTGATTTCATGCTCTCTGATTTCACGCTCTACGATTTCCAGCTCTCTGATTTCCAGCTCTCTGATTTCAAGCTCTCCGATTTCCAGCTCTCTGATATCCCGCCTCCGACCGCTCTCTGATTTCACGCTCTCTGATTTCACGCTCTCCGATTTCCAGCTCTCTGATTTCACGCTCTGCGATTTCCAGCTCTCCGATTTCCAGCTCTCCGATTTCCAGCTCTCTGATTTCCAGCTCTCCGATTTCCAGCTCTCCGATTTCCAGCTCATCTGATTTCCAGCTCTCCGATTTCCCGCTCTCTGATTTCCAGCTGTCCGATTTCCAGCTCTCCGATTTCCAGCTCTCCGATTTCCAGCTCTCCGATTTCCCGCTCTCCGATTTCCAGCTCTCTGATTTCCAGCTCTGCGATATCCAGCTCTCCGATTTCCAGCTCTCTGATTTCACGCTCTCTGATTTCACGCTCTCCGATTTCCAGCTCTCTGATTTCCAGCTCTCCGATTTCCCGCTCTCCGATTTCCAGCTCTCTGATTTCACGCTCTCTGATTTCACGCACTCCGATTTCCAGCTCTCTGATTTCCAGCTCTCTGATTTCCAACTCTCTGATTTCACGCTCTCTGATTTCACGCTCTCCGATTTCCAGCTCTCTGATTTCCAGCTCTCTGATTTCACGCTCTCTGATTTCCAGCTCTCTGATTTCCAGCTCTCTGATTTCACGCTCTCTGATTTCCAGCTCTCTGATTTCCAGCTCTCCGATTTCCAGTTCTCCGATTTCCAGCTCTGCGATTTCCAGCTCTGCGATTTCCAGCTCTCTGATTTCCCGCTCTCCGATTTCCAGCTCTCTGATTTCCAGCTCTGCGATTTCCAGCTCTGCGATTTCCAGCTCTCCGATTTCCAGTTCTCCGATTTCCAGCTCTGCGATTTCCAGCTCTCCGATTTCCAGCTCTCCGATTTCCCGCTCTCCGATTTCTAGCTCTCTGATTTCCAGCTCTCTGATTTCCAGCTCTCCGATTTCCCGATCTCTGATTTCCAGCTCTGCGATTTCCAGCTCTCCGATTTCCAGCTCTCCGATTTCCAGCTCTCTGATTTCCAGCTCTCCGATTTCCAGCTCTCCGATTTCCAGCTCATCTGATTTCCAGCTCTCCGATTTCCCGCTCTCTGATTTCCAGCTCTGCGATTTCCAGCTCTGCGATTTCCAGCTCTCCGATTTCCCGCTCTCCGATTTCCAGCTCTCCGATTTCCCGCTCTCCGATTTCCCGCTCTCTGATTTCCAGCTCTGCGATTTCCAGCTCTCCGATTCCGATTTCCAGCTCTCCGATTTCCCGCTCTCTGATTTCCAGCTCTCCGATTTCCAGCTCTCTGATTTCCCGCTCTCCGATTTCCAGCTCTCCGATTTCCCGCTCTCCAATTTCCAGCTCTGCGTTTTCCAGCTCTGCGATTTTCAGCTCTCCGATTTCCCGCTCTCCGATTTCCAGCTCTCTGATTTCCAGCTCTCTGATTTCACGCTCTCCGATTTCCAGCCCTCTGATTTCCCGCCTCCGATTTCCAACTCTCTGATTTCCAGCTCTCTGATTTCACGCTCTCTGATTTCCCGCCTCCGATTTCCAACTCTCTGATTTCACGCTCTCTGATTTCACGCTCTACGATTTCCAGCTCTCTGATTTCCAGCTCTCTGATTTCACGCGCTCCGATTTCCAGCTCTCTGATTTCCCGCCTCCGACCGCTCTCTGATTTCACGCTCTCTGATTTCACGCTCTCCGATTTCCAGCTCTCTGATTTCCCGCCTCCGATTTCCAACTCTCTGATTTCCAGCTCTCTGATTTCACGCTCTCTGATTTCACGCTCTCCGATTTCCAGCTCTCTGATTTCCAGCTCTCTGATTTCACGCTCTCCGATTTCCAGCTCTCTGATTTCACGCTCTCTGATTTCACGCTCTCCGATTTCCAGCTCTCTGATTTCCAGTTCTCTGATTTCACGCTCTCTGATTTCCAGCTCTCTGATTTCCAGCTCTCCGATTTCCCCTCTCCGATTTCCCCTCTCTGATTTCCCCTCTCTGATTTCCAGCTCTCTGATTTCACGCTCTCTGATTTCCAGCTTTCTGATTTCCAGCTCTCCGATTTCCCCTCTCTGATTTCCCCTCTCTGATTTCCAGCTCTCCGATTTCCAGCTCTCTGATTTCCAGCTCTCTGATTTCCAGCTCTCCGATTTCCCCTCTCTGATTTCCCCTCTCTGATTTCCCCTCTCTGATTTCCAGCTCTCTGATTTCACGCTCTCTGATTTCTAGCTCTCTGATTTCCAGCTCTCCGATTTCACGCTCTCCGATTTCACGCTCTCCGATTTCCAGTTCTCCGATTTCCAGCTCTCCGATTTCCAGCTCTCCGATTTCCAGCTCTCCGATTTCCAGCTCTCCGATTTCCAGTTCTCCGATTTCCAGCTCTCCGATTTCCAGCTCTCCGATTTCCAGTTCTCCGATTTCCAGCTCTGCGATTTCCAGCTCTGCGATTTCCAGCTCTCTGATTTCCCGCTCTCCGATTTCCAGCTCTCTGATTTCCAGCTCTGCGATTTCCAGCTCTGCGATTTCCAGCTCTGCGATTTCCAGCTCTCCGATTTCCAGCTCTCCGATTTCCAGTTCTCCGATTTCCAGCTCTGCGATTTCCAGCTCTCCGATTTCCAGCTCTCCGATTTCCCGCTCTCCGATTTCTAGCTCTCTGATTTCCAGCTCTCTGATTTCCAACTCTCCGATTTCCCGATCTCTGATTTCCAGCTCTGCGATTTCCAGCTCTCCGATTTCCAGCTCTCCGATTTCCAGCTCTCTGATTTCCAGCTCTCCGATTTCCAGCTCTCCGATTTCCAGTTCTCCGATTTCCAGCTCTGCGATTTCCAGCTCTCCGATTTCCAGCTCTCCGATTTCCCGCTCTCCGATTTCTAGCTCTCTGATTTCCAGCTCTCTGATTTCCAGCTCTCCGATTTCACGCTCTCCGATTTCACGCTCTCCGATTTCCAGCTCTCCGATTTCCAGCTCTCCGATTTCCCACTCTCCGATTTCCAGCTCTCCGATTTCCAGCTCTGCGATTTCCAGCTCTGCGATTTCCAGCTCTCCGATTTCCCGCTCTCTGATTTCCAGCTCTCTGATTTCCAGCTCTCCGATTTCCAGCTCTCGGATTTCCCGCTCTCTGATTTCCAGCTCTGCGATTTCCAGCTCTCCGATTTCCAGCTCTCTGATTTCCAGCTCTCCGATTTCCCGCTCTCCGATTTCCAGCTCTCCGATTTCCCGCTCTCTGATTTCCAGCTCTGCGATTTCCAGCTCTCCGATTTCCAGCTCTCCGATTTCCAGCTCTCTGATTTCCAGCTCTCCGATTTCCAGCTCTCCGATTTCCAGCTCATCTGATTTCCAGCTCTCCGATTTCCCGCTCTCTGATTTCCAGCTCTCCGATTTCCAGCTCTCCGATTTCCAGCTCTCCGATTTCCAGCTCTCCGATTTCCCGCTCTCCGATTTCCAGCTCTCCGATTTCCCGCTCTCCGATTTCCAGCTCTCTGATTTCCAGCTCTGCGATATCCAGCTCTCCGATTTCCAGCTCTCTGATTTCACGCTCTCTGATTTCACGCTCTCCGATTTCCAGCTCTCTGATTTCCAGCTCTCCGATTTCCCGCTCTCCGATTTCCAGCTCTCTGATTTCACGCTCTCTGATTTCACGCTCTCCGATTTCCAGCTCTCTGATTTCCAGCTCTCTGATTTCCAACTCTCTGATTTCACGCTCTCTGATTTCACGCTCTCCGATTTCCAGCTCTCTGATTTCCAGCTCTGCGATTTCCAGCTCTCCGATTCCGATTTCCAGCTCTCCGATTTCCCGCTCTCTGATTTCCAGCTCTCCGATTTCCAGCTCTCCGATTTCCCGCTCTCCGATTTCCAGCTCTCCGATTTCCCGCTCTCCGATTTCCAGCTCTGCGTTTTCCAGCTCTGCGATTTCCAGCTCTCTTATTTCCCGCTCTCCGATTTCCAGCTCTCTGATTTCCAGCTCTCTGATTTCACGCTCTCCGATTTCCAGCTCTCTGATTTCCCGCATCCGATTTCCAACTCTCTGATTTCCAGCTCTCTGATTTCACGCTCTCTGATTTCCCGCCTCCAATTTCCAACTCTCTGATTTCATGCTCTCTGATTTCACGCTCTACGATTTCCAGCTCTCTGATTTCCAGCTCTCTGATTTCAAGCTCTCCGATTTCCAGCTCTCTGATATCCCGCCTCCGACCGCTCTCTGATTTCACGCTCTCTGATTTCACGCTCTCCGATTTCCAGCTCTCTGATTTCACGCTCTCCGATTTCACGCTCTCCGATTTCCAGCTCTCTGATTTCCAGCTCTCTGATTTCACGCTCTCTGATTTCCAACTCTCTGATTTCCAGCTCTCCGATTTCCCCTCTCCGATTTCCCCTCTCTGATTTCCAGCTCTCTGATTTCACGCTCTCTGATTTCCAGCTCTCTGATTTCCAGCTCTCCGATTTCCCCTCTCTGATTTCCCCTCTCTGATTTCCAGCTCTCCGATTTCCAGCTCTCTGATTTCCAGCTCTCTGATTTCCAGCTCTCCGATTTCCCCTCTCTGATTTCCCCTCTCTGATTTCCCCTCTCTGATTTCCAGCTCTCTGATTTCACGCTCTCTGATTTCTAGCTCTCTGATTTCCAGCTCTCCGATTTCACGCTCTCCGATTTCACGCTCTCCAATTTCCAGCTCTCCGATTTCCCGCTCTCCGATTTCCAGTTCTCCGATTTCCAGCTCTCCGATTTCCAGCTCTCCGATTTCCAGCTCTCCGATTTCCAGTTCTCCGATTTCCAGCTCTGCGATTTCCAGCTCTGCGATTTCCAGCTCTCTGATTTCCCGCTCTCCGATTTCCAGCTCTCTGATTTCCAGCTCTGCGATTTCCAGCTCTGCGATTTCCAGCTCTCCGATTTCCAGTTCTCCGATTTCCAGCTCTGCGATTTCCAGCTCTCCGATTTCCCGGTCTCCGATTTCCAGCTCTCTGATTTCCAGCTCTCTGATTTCCAGCTCTGCGATTTCCAGCTCTCCGATTTCCCGCTCTCCGATTTCCAGCTCTGCGATTTCCAGCTCTCCGATTTCCCGCTCTCCGATTTCCAGCTCTCCGATTTCCAGCTCTCCGATTTCCCGCTCTCCGATTTCCAGCTCTCCGATTTCCCGCTCTCCGATTTCCAGCTCTCTGATTTCCAGCTCTCCGATTTCCCGCTCTCCGATTTCCAGCTCTGCGATATCCAGCTCTGCGATTTCCCGCTCTCTGATTTCCAGCTCTCCGATTTCCCGCTCTCCGATTTCCAGCTCTCCGATTTCCAGTTCTCCGATTTCCCGCTCTCTGATTTCCAGCTCTCCGATTTCCAGCTCTCCGATTTCCAGCTCTCCGATTTCCCGCTCTCCGATTTCCAGCTCTCCGATTTCCCGCTCTCCGATTTCCAGCTCTCTGATTTCCAGCTCTGCGATATCCAGCTCTGCGATTTCCCGCTCTCTGATTTCCAGCTCTCCGATTTCCCGCTCTCCGATTTCCAGCTCTCCGATTTCCCGCTCTCCGATTTCCAGCTCTGCGATTTCCCGCTCTCCGATTTCCAGCTCTCCGATTTCCAGCTCTCTGATTTCCCGCTCTCTGATTTCCAGCTCTGCGATATCCAGCTCTCTGATTTCCAGCTCTGCGAATTCCAGCTCTCCGATTTCCAGCTCTGCGATTTCCCGCTCTCCGATTTCCAGCTCTGCGATATCCAGCTCTCCGATTTCCAGCTCTGCGATTTCCCGCTCTCCGATTTCCAGCTCTCCGATTTCCAGCTCTGCGATTTCCAGCTCTGCGATTTCCAGCTCTCCGATTTCCAGTTCTCCGATTTCCAGCTCTGCGATTTCCAGCTCTCCGATTTCCAGCTCTCCGATTTCCCGCTCTCCGATTTCCAGCTCTCTGATTTCCAGCTCTCTGATTTCCAGCTCTCCGATTTCAAGCTCTCTGATTTCCAGCTCTGCGATTTCCAGCTCTCCGATTTCCAGCTCTCCGATTTCCAGCTCTCTGATTTCCAGCTCTCCGATTTCCCGCTCTCCGATTTCCAGCTCTCCGATTTCCCGCTCTCCGATTTCCAGCTCTCTGATTTCCAGCTCTGCGATATCCAGCTCTGCGATTTCCCGCTCTCTGATTTCCAGCTCTCCGATTTCCCGCTCTCCGATTTCCAGCTCTCCGATTTCCCGCTCTCCGATTTCCAGCTCTGCGATTTCCCGCTCTCCGATTTCCAGCTCTCCGATTTCCAGCTCTCTGATTTCCCGCTCTCTGATTTCCAGCTCTGCGATATCCAGCTCTCTGATTTCCAGCTCTGCGAATTCCAGCTCTCCGATTTCCAGCTCTGCGATTTCCCGCTCTCCGATTTCCAGCTCTGCGATATCCAGCTCTCCGATTTCCAGCTCTCCGATTTCCCGCTCTCCGATTTCCAGCTCTCCGATTTCCCGCTCTCCGATTTCCAGCTCTGCGATTTCCAGCTCTGCGATTTCCAGCTCTCCGATTTCCAGCTCTCTGATTTCCAGCTCTCCGATTTCCCGCTCTCCGATTTCCAGCTCTCCGATTTCCCGCTCTCTGATTTCCAGCTCTGCGATTTCCAGCTCTCCGATTTCCAGCTCTCCGATTTCTAGGTCTCTGATTTCCAGCTCTCTGATTTCCAGCTCTCCGATTTCCAGTTCATCTGATTTCCAGCTCTGCGATTTCCAGCTCTCCGATTTCAAGCTCTCCGATTTCCCGCTCTCGGATTTCCAGCTCTCCGATTTCCAGCTCTCCGATTTCCAGCTCTCCGATTTCCCGCTCTCCGATTTCCAGCTCTCCGATTTCCCGCTCTCCGATTTCCAGCTCTCTGATTTCCAGCTCTGCGATATCCAGCTCTGCGATTTCCCGCTCTCTGATTTCCAGCTCTCCGATTTCCCGCTCTCCGATTTCCAGCTCTCCGATTTCCCGCTCTCCGATTTCCAGCTCTGCGATTTCCCGCTCTCCGATTTCCAGCTCTCCGATTTCCAGCTCTCTGATTTCCCGCTCTCTGATTTCCAGCTCTGCGATATCCAGCTCTCTGATTTCCAGCTCTGCGAATTCCAGCTCTCCGATTTCCAGCTCTGCGATTTCCCGCTCTCCGATTTCCAGCTCTGCGATATCCAGCTCTCCGATTTCCAGCTCTGCGATTTCCCGCTCTCCGATTTCCAGCTCTCCGATTTCCAGCTCTGCGATTTCCAGCTCTGCGATTTCCAGCTCTCCGATTTCCAGTTCTCCGATTTCCAGCTCTGCGATTTCCAGCTCTCCGATTTCCAGCTCTCCGATTTCCCGCTCTCCGATTTCCAGCTCTCTGATTTCCAGCTCTCTGATTTCCAGCTCTCCGATTTCCAGCTCTCTGATTTCCAGCTCTGCGATTTCCAGCTCTCCGATTTCCAGCTCTCCGATTTCCAGCTCTCTGATTTCCAGCTCTCCGATTTCCCGCTCTCCGATTTCCAGCTCTCCGATTTCCAGCTCTCCAATTTCCAGCTCATCTGATTTCCAGCTCTCCGATTTCCCGCTCTCTGATTTCCAGCTCTCCGATTTCCAGCTCTCCGATTTCCCGCTCTCCGATTTCCAGCTCTCCGATTTCCCGCTCTCCGATTTCCAGCTCTCTGATTTCCAGCTCTCCGATTTCCAGCTCTCCAATTTCCAGCTCATCTGATTTCCAGCTCTCCGATTTCCCGCTCTCCGATTTCCAGCTCTCCGATTTCCCGCTCTCCGATTTCCAGCTCTGCGTTTTCCAGCTCTGCGATTTCCAGCTCTCCGATTTCCCGCTCTCCGATTTCCAGCTCTCTGATTTCCAGCTCTCTGATTTCACGCTCTCCGATTTCCAGCTCTATGATTTCCCGCATCCGATTTCCAACTCTCTGATTTCCAGCTCTCTGATTTCACGCTCTCTGATTTCCCGCCTCCAATTTCCAACTCTCTGATTTCATGCTCTCTGATTTCACGCTCTACGATTTCCAGCTCTCTGATTTCCAGCTCTCTGATTTCAAGCTCTCCGATTTCCAGCTCTCTGATATCCCGCCTCCGACCGCTCTCTGATTTCACGCTCTCTGATTTCACGCTCTCCGATTTCCAGCTCTCTGATTTCACGCTCTCCGATTTCACGCTCTCCGATTTCCAGCTCTCTGATTTCCAGCTCTCTGATTTCACGCTCTCTGATTTCCAACTCTCTGATTTCCAGCTCTCCGATTTCCCCTCTCCGATTTCCCCTCTCTGATTTCCAGCTCTCTGATTTCACGCTCTCTGATTTCCAGCTCTCTGATTTCCAGCTCTCCGATTTCCCCTCTCTGATTTCCCCTCTCTGATTTCCAGCTCTCCGATTTCCAGCTCTCTGATTTCCAGCTCTCTGATTTCCAGCTCTCCGATTTCCCCTCTCTGATTTCCCCTCTCTGATTTCCCCTCTCTGATTTCCAGCTCTCTGATTTCACGCTCTCTGATTTCTAGCACTCTGATTTCCAGCTCTCCGATTTCACGCTCTCCGATTTCACGCTCTCCGATTTCCAGCTCTCCGATTTCCCGCTCTCCGATTTCCAGTTCTCCGATTTCCAGCTCTCCGATTTCCAGCTCTCCGATTTCCAGTTCTCCGATTTCCAGCTCTGCGATTTCCAGCTCTGCGATTTCCAGCTCTCTGATTTCCCGCTCTCCGATTTCCAGCTCTCTGATTTCCAGCTCTGCGATTTCCAGCTCTGCGATTTCCAGCTCTCCGATTTCCAGTTCTCCGATTTCCAGCTCTGCGATTTCCAGCTCTCCGATTTCCCGCTCTCCGATTTCCAGCTCTCTGATTTCCAGCTCTCTGATTTCCAGCTCTGCGATTTCCAGCTCTCCGATTTCCCGCTCTCCGATTTCCAGCTCTGCGATTTCCAGCTCTCCGATTTCCCGCTCTCCGATTTCCAGCTCTCCGATTTCCAGCTCTCCGATTTCCCGCTCTCCGATTTCCAGCTCTCCGATTTCCCGCTCTCCGATTTCCAGCTCTCTGATTTCCAGCTCTCCGATTTCCCGCTCTCCGATTTCCAGCTCTCCGATTTCCCGCTCTCCGATTTCCCGCTCTCTGATTTCCAGCTCTGCGATTTCCAGCTCTCCGATTCCGATTTCCAGCTCTCCGATTTCCTGCTCTCTGACTTCCAGCTCTCCGATTTCCAGCTCTCCGATTTCCCGCTCTCCGATTTCCAGCTCTCCGATTTCCCGCTCTCCGATTTCCAGCTCTGCGATTTCCAACTCTGCGATTTCCAGCTCTCCGATTTCCCGCTCTCTGATTTCCAGCTCTCTGATTTCCAGCTCTCCTATATCCAGCTCTCCGATTTCCCGCTCTCTGATTTCCAGCTCTGCGATTTCCAGCTCTCCGATTTCCAGCTCTCTGATTTCCAGCACTCCGATTTCCCGCTCTCCGATTTCCAGCTCTCCGATTTCCCGCTCTCTGATTTCCAGCTCTGCGATTTCCAGCTCTCCGATATCCAGCTCTCCGATTTCCAGGTCCCTGATTTCCAGCTCTGCGATTTCCAGCTCTCCGATTTCCAGGTCTCTGATTTCCAGCTCTCTGATTTCCAGCTCTCCAATTTCCAGTTCATCTGATTTCCAGCTCTGCGATTTCCAGCTCTCCGATTTCAAGCTCTCCGATTTCCCGCTCTCTGATTTCCAGCTCTCCGATTTCCAGCTCTCCGATTTCCAGCTCTCCGATTTCCCGCTCTCCGATTTCCAGCTCTCCGATTTCCCGCTCTCCGATTTCCAGCTCTCTGATTTCCAGCTCTGCGATATCCAGCTCTGCGATTTCCCGCTCTCTGATTTCCAGCTCTCCGATTTCCCGCTCTCCGATTTCCAGCTCTCCGATTTCCCGCTCTCCGATTTCCAGCTCTGCGATTTCCCGCTCTCCGATTTCCAGCTCTCCGATTTCCAGCTCTCTGATTTCCCGCTCTCCGATTTCCAGCTCTGCGATATCCAGCTCTCTGATTTCCAGCTCTGCGAATTCCAGCTCTCCGATTTCCAGCTCTGCGATTTCCCGCTGTCCGATTTCCAGCTCTGCGATATCCAGCTCTCCGATTTCCAGCTCTGCGATTTCCCGCTCTCCGATTTCCAGCTCTCCGATTTCCAGCTCTGCGATTTCCAGCTCTCCGATTTCCAGCTCTCCGATTTCCCGCTCTCCGATTTCCAGCTCTCTGATTTCCAGCTCTGCGATATCCAGCTCTGCGATTTCCCGCTCTCTGATTTCCAGCTCTCCGATTTCCCGCTCTCCGATTTCCAGCTCTCCGATTTCCCGCTCTCCGATTTCCCGCTCTCTGATTTCGAGCTCTGCGATTTCCAGCTCTCCGATTCCGATTTCCAGCTCTCCGATTTCCCGCTCTCTGATTTCCAGCTCTCCGATTTCCAGCTCTCCGATTTCCCGCTCTCCGATTTCCAGCTCTCCGATTTCCCGCTCTCCGATTTCCAGCTCTGCGTTTTCCAGCTCTGCGATTTCCAGCTCTCCGATTTCCCGCTCTCCGATTTCCAGCTCTCTGATTTCCAGCTCTCTGATTTCACGCTCTCCGATTTCCAGCTCTCTGATTTCCCGCCTCCGATTTCCAACTCTCCGATTTCCAGCTCTCTGATTTCCAGCTCTCTGATTTCACGCTCTCTGATTTCCCGCCTCCAATTTCCAACTCTCTGATTTCATGCTCTCTGATTTCACGCTCTACGATTTCCAGCTCTCTGATTTCCAGCTCTCTGATTTCACGCTCTCCGATTTCCAGCTCTCTGATATCCCGCCTCCGACCGCTCTCTGATTTCACGCTCTCTGATTTCACGCTCTCCGATTTCCAGCTCTCTGATTTCACGCTCTCCGATTTCCAGCTCTCTGATTTCACGCTCTCCGATTTCACGCTCTCCGATTTCCAGCTCTCTGATTTCCAGCTCTCTGATTTCACGCTCTCTGATTTCCAACTCTCTGATTTACAGCTCTCCGATTTCCCCTCTCCGATTTCCCCTCTCTGATTTCCAGCTCTCTGATTTCACGCTCTCTGATTTCCAGCTCTCTGATTTCCAGCTCTCCGATTTCCCCTCTCTGATTTCCCCTCTCTGATTCCCCTCTCTGATTTCCAGCTCTCTGATTTCACGCTCTCTGATTTCTAGCTCTCTGATTTCCAGCTCTCCGATTTCACGCTCTCCGATTTCACGCTCTCCGATTTCCAGCTCTCCGATTTCCCGCTCTCCGATTTCCAGTTCTCCGATTTCCAGCTCTCCGATTTCCAGCTCTCCGATTTCCAGTTCTCCGATTTCCAGCTCTGCGATTTCCAGCTCTGCGATTTCCAGCTCTCTGATTTCCCGCTCTCCGATTTCCAGCTCTCTGATTTCCAGCTCTCTGATTTCCAGCTCTGCGATTTCCAGCTCTCCGATTTCCCGCTCTCCGATTTCCAGCTCTGCGATTTCCAGCTCTCCGATTTCCCGCTCTCCGATTTCCAGCTCTCCGATTTCCAGCTCTCCGATTTCCCGCTCTCCGATTTCCAGCTCTCCGATTTCCCGCTCTCCGATTTCCAGCTCTCTGATTTCCAGCTCTCCGATTTCCCGCTCTCCGATTTCCAGCTCTCCGATTTCCCGCTCTCCGATTTCCCGCTCTCTGATTTCCAGCTCTGCGATTTCCAGCTCTCCGATTCCGATTTCCAGCTCTCCGATTTCCCGCTCTCTGACTTCCAGCTCTCCGATTTCCAGCTCTCCGATTTCCCGCTCTCCGATTTCCAGCTCTCCGATTTCCCGCTCTCCGATTTCGAGCTCTGCGATTTCCAGCTCTGCGATTTCCAGCTCTCCGATTTCCCGCTCTCTGATTTCCAGCTCTCTGATTTCCAGCTCTCCTATATCCAGCTCTCCGATTTCCCGCTCTCTGATTTCCAGCTCTGCGATTTCCAGCTCTCCGATTTCCAGCTCTCTGATTTCCAGCTCTCCGATTTCCCGCTCTCCGATTTCCAGCTCTCCGATTTCCCGCTCTCTGATTTCCAGCTCTGCGATTTCCAGCTCTCCGATTTCCAGCTCTCCGATTTCCAGGTCTCTGATTTCCAGCTCTGCGATTTCCAGCTCTCCGATTTCCAGGTCTCTGATTTCCAGCTCTCTGATTTCCAGCTCTCCGATTTCCAGTTCATCTGATTTCCAGCTCTGCGATTTCCAGCTCTCCGATTTCAAGCTCTCCGATTTCCCGCTCTCTGATTTCCAGCTCTCCGATTTCCAGCTCTCCGATTTCCAGCTCTCCGATTTCCCGCTCTCCGATTTCCAGCTCTCCGATTTCCCGCTCTCCGATTTCCAGCTCTCTGATTTCCAGCTCTGCGATATCCAGCTCTGCGATTTCCCGCTCTCTGATTTCCAGCTCTCCGATTTCCCGCTCTCCGATTTCCAGCTCTCCGATTTCCCGCTCTCCGATTTCCAGCTCTGCGATTTCCCGCTCTCCGATTTCCAGCTCTCCGATTTCCAGCTCTCTGATTTCCCGCTCTCCGATTTCCAGCTCTGCGATATCCAGCTCTCTGATTTCCAGCTCTGCGAATTCCAGCTCTCCGATTTCCAGCTCTGCGATTTCCCGCTCTCCGATTTCCAGCTCTGCGATATCCAGCTCTCCGATTTCCAGCTCTGCGATTTCCCGCTCTCCGATTTCCAGCTCTCCGATTTCCAGCTCTGCGATTTCCAGCTCTGCGATTTCCAGCTCTCCGATTTCCAGTTCTCCGATTTCCAGCTCTGCGATTTCCAGCTCTCCGATTTCCAGCTCTGCGATTTCCCGCTCTCCGATTTCCAGCTCTGCGATTTCCAGCTCTCCGATTTCCAGCTCTCCGATTTCCCGCTCTCCGATTTCCAGCTCTCTGATTTCCAGCTCTCTGATTTCCAGCTCTCCGATTTCCAGCTCTCTGATTTCCAGCTCTGCGATTTCCAGCTCTCCGATTTCCTGCTCTCCGATTTCCAGCTCACTGATTTCCAGCTCTCCGATTTCCCGCTCTCCGATTTCCAGCTCATCTGATTTCCAGCTCTCCGATTTCCAGCTCTCTGATTTCCCGCTCTCCGATTTCCAGCTCTGCGATATCCAGCTCTCTGATTTCCAGCTCTGCGAATTCCAGCTCTCCGATTTCCAGCTCTCTGATTTCCCGCTCTCCGATTTCCAGCTCTGCGATATCCAGCTCTGCGATTTCCAGCTCTCTGATTTCCAGCTCTGCGATTTCCAGTTCTCCGATTTCCAGCTCTGCGATTTCCAGCTCTCCGATTTCCAGCTCTCCGATTTCCCGCTCTCCGATTTCCAGCTCTCTGATTTCCAGCTCTCTGATTTCCAGCTCTCCGATTTCCCGCTCTCTGATTTCCAGCTCTGCGATTTCCAGCTCTCCGATTTCCAGCTCTCCGATTTCCAGCTCTCTGATTTCCAGCTCTCCGATTTCCCGCTCTCCGATTTCCAGCTCATCTGATTTCCAGCTCTCCGATTTCCCGCTCTCTGATTTCCAGCTCTGCGATTTCCAGCTCTCCGATTTCCAGCTCTCCGATTTCCCGCTCTCCGATTTCCAGCTCTCCGATTTCCCGCTCTCCGATTTCCAGCACTCCGATTTCCCCTCTCTGATATCCCCTCTCTGATTTCCCCTCTCTGATTTCCAGCTCTCTGATTTCACGCTCTCTGATTTCTAGCTCTCTGATTTCCAGCTCTCCGATTTCACGCTCTCCGATTTCACGCTCTCCGATTTCCAGCTCTCCGATTTCCCGCTCTCCGATTTCCAGTTCTCCGATTTCCAGCTCTCCGATTTCCAGCTCTCCGATTTCACGCTCTCCGATTTCCAGCTCTCCGAATTCCAGCTCTCCGATTTCCAGTTCTCCGATTTCCAGCTCTGCGATTTCCAGCTCTGCGATTTCCAACTCTCTGATTTCCAGCTCTCTGATTTCCAGCTCTGCGATTTCCAGCTCTGCGATTTCCAGCTCTGCGATTTCCAGCTCTCCGATTTCCAGCTCTGCGATTTCCAACTCTCTGATTTCCAGCTCTGCGATTTCCAGCTCTCCGATTTCCCGCTCTCCGATTTCCAGCTCTCTGATTTCCAGCTCTCTGATTTCCAGCTCTCTGATTTCCAGCTCTGCGATTTCCAGCTCTCTGATTTCCAGCTCTCCGATTTCCCGCTCTCCGATTTCCAGCTCTGCGATTTCCAGCTCTCCGATTTCCCGCTCTCCGATTTCCAGCTCTCCGATTTCCAGCTCTCCGATTTCCCGCTCTCCGATTTCCAGCTCTGCGATTTCCCGCTATCCGATTTCCAGCTCTCCGATTTCCAGCTCTCCGATTTCCCGCTCTCCGATTTCCAGCTCTCCGATTTCCCGCTTTCCGATTTCCCGCTCTCTGATTTCCAGCTCTGCGATTTCCAGCTCTCCGATTCCGATTTCCAGCTCTCCGATATCCAGCTCTCCGATTTCCAGCTCTGCGATTTCCCGCTCTCCGATTTCCAGCTCTCCGATTTCCAGCTCTGCGATTTCCAGCTCTGCGATTTCCAGCTCTCCGATTTCCAGTTCTCCGATTTCCAGCTCTGCGATTTCCAGCTCTCCGATTTCCAGCTCTCCGATTTCCCGCTCTCCGATTTCCAGCTCTGCGATTTCCAGCTCTCTGATTTCCAGCTCTCCGATTTCCAGCTCTCTGATTTCCAGCTCTGCGATTTCCAGCTCTCCGATTTCCAGCTCTCCGATTTCCAGCTCTCTGATTTCCAGCTCTCCGATTTCCCGCTCTCCGATTTCCAGCTCATCTGATTTCCAGCTCTCCGATTTCCCGCTCTCTGATTTCCAGCTCTGCGATTTCCAGCTCTCCGATTTCCAGCTCTCCGATTTCCCGCTCTCCGATTTCCAGCTCTCCGATTTCCCGCTCTCCGATTTCCAGCTCTCCGAATTCCCCTCTCTGATTTCCAACTCTCTGATTTCCAGCTCTCTGATTTCACGCTCTCTGATTTCCCGCCTCCAATTTCCAACTCTCTGATTTCATGCTCTCTGATTTCACGCTCTACGATTTCCAGCTCTCTGATTTCCAGCTCTCTGATTTCACGCTCTCCGATTTCCAGCTCTCTGATATCCCGCCTCCGACCGCTCTCTGATTTCACGCTCTCTGATTTCACGCTCTCCGATTTCCAGCTCTCTGATTTCACGCTCTCCGATTTCCAGCTCTCTGATTTCACGCTCTCCGATTTCACGCTCTCCGATTTCCAGCTCTCTGATTTCCAGCTCTCTGATTTCACGCTCTCTGATTTCCAACTCTCTGATTTCCAGCTCTCCGATTTCCCCTCTCCGATTTCCCCTCTCTGATTTCCAGCTCTCTGATTTCACGCTCTCTGATTTCCAGCTCTCAGATTTCCAGCTCTCCGATTTCCCCTCTCTGATTTCCCCTCTCTGATTTCCAGCTCTCCGATTTCCAGCTCTCTGATTTCCAGCTCTCTGATTTCCAGCTCTCCGATTTCCCCTCTCTGATTTCCCCTCTCTGATTCCCCTCTCTGATTTCCAGCTCTCTGATTTCACGCTCTCTGATTTCTAGCTCTCTGATTTCCAGCTCTCCGATTTCACGCTCTCCGATTTCACGCTCTCCGATTTCCAGCTCTCCGATTTCCCGCTCTCCGATTTCCAGTTCTCCGATTTCCAGCTCTCCGATTTCCAGCTCTCCGATTTCCAGCTCTCCGATTTCCAGTTCTCCGATTTCCAGCTCTGCGATTTCCAGCTCTGCGATTTCCAGCTCTCTGATTTCCAGTTCTCCGATTTCCAGCTCTCCGATTTCCCGCTCTCTGATTTCCAGTTCTCCGATTTCCAGCTCTGCGATTTCCAGCTCTGCGATTTCCAGCTCTCTGATTTCCAGTTCTCCGATTTCCAACTCTCTGATTTCCCGCTCTCCGATTTCCAGCTCTCTGATTTCCAGCTCTGCGATTTCCAGCTCTGCGATTTCCAGCTCTCCGATTTCCAGTTCTCCGATTTCCAGCTCTGCGATTTCCAGCTCTCCGATTTCCCGCTCTCCGATTTCCCGCTCTCCGATTTCCAGCTCTCCGATTTCCAGCTCTCCGATTTCCCGCTCTCCGATTTCCAGCTCTCCGATTTCCCGCTCTCCGATTTCCAGCTCTCTGATTTCCAGCTCTCCGATTTCCCGCTCTCCGATTTCCAGCTCTCCGATTTCCCGCTCTCCGATTTCCCGCTCTCTGATTTCCAGCTCTGCGATTTCCAGCTCTCCGATTCCGATTTCCAGCTCTCCGATTTCCCGCTCTCTGACTTCCAGCTCTCCGATTTCCAGCTCTCCGATTTCCCGCTCTCCGATTTCCAGGTCTCCGATTTCCCGCTCTCCGATTTCCAGCTCTGCGATTTCCAGCTCTGCGATTTCCAGCTCTCCGATTTCCCGCTCTCTGATTTCCAGCTCTCTGATTTCCAGCTCTCCTATATCCAGCTCTCCGATTTCCCGCTCTCTGATTTCCAGCTCTGCGATTTCCAGCTCTCCGATTTCCAGCTCTCTGATTTCCAGCTCTCCGATTTCCCGCTCTCCGATTTCCTGCTCTCCGATTTCCCGCTCTCTGATTTCCAGCTCTGCGATTTCCAGCTATCCGATTTCCAGCTCTCCGATTTCCAGGTCTCTGATTTCCAGCTCTCTGATTTCCAGCTCTCCGATTTCCAGTTCATCTGATTTCCAGCTCTGCGATTTCCAGCTCTCCGATTTCCAGCTCTCTGATTTCCAGCTCTGCGATATCCAGCTCTGCGATTTCCCGCTCTCTGATTTCCAGCTCTCCGATTTCCCGCTCTCCGATTTCCAGCTCTCCGATTTCCCGCTCTCCGATTTCCAGCTCTGCGATTTCACGCTCTCCGATTTCCAGCTCTCCGATTTCCAGCTCTGCGATTTCCAGCTCTGCGATTTCCAGCTCTCCGATTTCCAGTTCTCCGATTTCCAGCTCTGCGATTTCCAGCTCTCCGATTTCCAGCTCTCCGATTTCCCGCTCTCCGATTTCCAGCTCTGCGATTTCCAGCTCTCTGATTTCCAGCTCTCCGATTTCCAGCTCTCTGATTTCCAGCTCTGCGATTTCCAGCTCTCCGATTTCCAGCTCTCCGATTTCCAGCTCTCTGATTTCCAGCTCTCCGATTTCCCGCTCTCCGATTTCCAGCTCATCTGATTTCCAGCTCTCCGATTTCCCGCTCTCTGATTTCCAGCTCTGCGATTTCCAGCTCTCCGATTTCCCGCTCTCCGATTTCCAGCTCTCCGAATTCCCCTCTCTGATTTCCAACTCTCTGATTTCCAGCTCTCTGATTTCACGCTCTCTGATTTCCCGCCTCCAATTTCCAACTCTCTGATTTCATGCTCTCTGATTTCACGCTCTACGATTTCCAGCTCTCTGATTTCCAGCTCTCTGATTTCACGCTCTCCGATTTCCAGCTCTCTGATATCCCGCCTCCGACCGCTCTCTGATTTCACGCTCTCTGATTTCACGCTCTCCGATTTCCAGCTCTCTGATTTCACGCTCTCCGATTTCCAGCTCTCTGATTTCACGCTCTCCGATTTCACGCTCTCCGATTTCCAGCTCTCTGATTTCCAGCTCTCTGATTTCACGCTCTCTGATTTCCAACTCTCTGATTTCCAGCTCTCCGATTTCCCCTCTCCGATTTCCCCTCTCTGATTTCCAGCTCTCTGATTTCACGCTCTCTGATTTCCAGCTCTCAGATTTCCAGCTCTCCGATTTCCCCTCTCTGATTTCCCCTCTCTGATTTCCAGCTCTCCGATTTCCAGCTCTCTGATTTCCAGCTCTCTGATTTCCAGCTCTCCGATTTCCCCTCTCTGATTTCCCCTCTCTGATTCCCCTCTCTGATTTCCAGCTCTCTGATTTCACGCTCTCTGATTTCTAGCTCTCTGATTTCCAGCTCTCCGATTTCACGCTCTCCGATTTCACGCTCTCCGATTTCCAGCTCTCCGATTTCCCGCTCTCCGATTTCCAGTTCTCCGATTTCCAGCTCTCCGATTTCCAGCTCTCCGATTTCCAGCTCTCCGATTTCCAGTTCTCCGATTTCCAGCTCTGCGATTTCCAGCTCTGCGATTTCCAGCTCTCTGATTTCCAGTTCTCCGATTTCCAGCTCTCCGATTTCCCGCTCTCTGATTTCCAGTTCTCCGATTTCCAGCTCTGCGATTTCCAGCTCTGCGATTTCCAGCTCTCTGATTTCCAGTTCTCCGATTTCCAACTCTCTGATTTCCCGCTCTCCGATTTCCAGCTCTCTGATTTCCAGCTCTCCGATTTCCCGCTCTCCGATTTCCAGCTCATCTGATTTCCAGCTCTCCGATTTCCCGCTCTCTGATTTCCAGCTCTGCGATTTCCAGCTCTCCGATTTCCAGCTCTCCGATTTCCCGCTCTCCGATTTCCAGCTCTCCGATTTCCCGCTCTCCGATTTCCAGCTCTCCGAATTCCCCTCTCTGATTTCCAACTCTCTGATTTCCAGCTCTCTGATTTCACGCTCTCTGATTTCCCGCCTCCAATTTCCAACTCTCTGATTTCATGCTCTCTGATTTCACGCTCTACGATTTCCAGCTCTCTGATTTCCAGCTCTCTGATTTCACGCTCTCCGATTTCCAGCTCTCTGATATCCCGCCTCCGACCGCTCTCTGATTTCACGCTCTCTGATTTCACGCTCTCCGATTTCCAGCTCTCTGATTTCACGCTCTCCGATTTCCAGCTCTCTGATTTCACGCTCTCCGATTTCACGCTCTCCGATTTCCAGCTCTCTGATTTCCAGCTCTCTGATTTCACGCTCTCTGATTTCCAACTCTCTGATTTCCAGCTCTCCGATTTCCCCTCTCCGATTTCCCCTCTCTGATTTCCAGCTCTCTGATTTCACGCTCTCTGATTTCCAGCTCTCAGATTTCCAGCTCTCCGATTTCCCCTCTCTGATTTCCCCTCTCTGATTTCCAGCTCTCCGATTTCCAGCTCTCTGATTTCCAGCTCTCTGATTTCCAGCTCTCCGATTTCCCCTCTCTGATTTCCCCTCTCTGATTCCCCTCTCTGAT
Source organism: Pristiophorus japonicus (assembly GCF_044704955.1). Classification (NCBI taxonomy): domain Eukaryota; kingdom Metazoa; phylum Chordata; class Chondrichthyes; family Pristiophoridae; genus Pristiophorus; species Pristiophorus japonicus. The sequence goes on from NC_091980.1 coordinate 145,424,102, forward strand.
TTCCAGCTCTCTGATTTCACGCTCTCTGATTTCTAGCTCTCTGATTTCCAGCTCTCCGATTTCACGCTCTCCGATTTCACGCTCTCCGATTTCCAGCTCTCCGATTTCCCGCTCTCCGATTTCCAGTTCTCCGATTTCCAGCTCTCCGATTTCCAGCTCTCCGATTTCCAGCTCTCCGATTTCCAGTTCTCCGATTTCCAGCTCTGCGATTTCCAGCTCTGCGATTTCCAGCTCTCTGATTTCCAGTTCTCCGATTTCCAGCTCTCCGATTTCCCGCTCTCTGATTTCCAGTTCTCCGATTTCCAGCTCTGCGATTTCCAGCTCTGCGATTTCCAGCTCTCTGATTTCCAGTTCTCCGATTTCCAACTCTCTGATTTCCCGCTCTCCGATTTCCAGCTCTCTGATTTCCAGCTCTGCGATTTCCAGCTCTGCGATTTCCAGCTCTCCGATTTCCAGTTCTCCGATTTCCAGCTCTGCGATTTCCAGCTCTCCGATTTCCCGCTCTCCGATTTCCCGCTCTCCGATTTCCAGCTCTCCGATTTCCAGCTCTCCGATTTCCCGCTCTCCGATTTCCAGCTCTCCGATTTCCCGCTCTCCGATTTCCAGCTCTCTGATTTCCAGCTCTCCGATTTCCCGCTCTCCGATTTCCAGCTCTCCGATTTCCCGCTCTCCGATTTCCCGCTCTCTGATTTCCAGCTCTGCGATTTCCAGCTCTCCGATTCCGATTTCCAGCTCTCCGATTTCCCGCTCTCTGACTTCCAGCTCTCCGATTTCCAGCTCTCCGATTTCCCGCTCTCCGATTTCCAGGTCTCCGATTTCCCGCTCTCCGATTTCCAGCTCTGCGATTTCCAGCTCTGCGATTTCCAGCTCTCCGATTTCCCGCTCTCTGATTTCCAGCTCTCTGATTTCCAGCTCTCCTATATCCAGCTCTCCGATTTCCCGCTCTCTGATTTCCAGCTCTGCGATTTCCAGCTCTCCGATTTCCAGCTCTCTGATTTCCAGCTCTCCGATTTCCCGCTCTCCGATTTCCTGCTCTCCGATTTCCCGCTCTCTGATTTCCAGCTCTGCGATTTCCAGCTATCCGATTTCCAGCTCTCCGATTTCCAGGTCTCTGATTTCCAGCTCTCTGATTTCCAGCTCTCCGATTTCCAGTTCATCTGATTTCCAGCTCTGCGATTTCCAGCTCTCCGATTTCCAGCTCTCTGATTTCCAGCTCTGCGATATCCAGCTCTGCGATTTCCCGCTCTCTGATTTCCAGCTCTCCGATTTCCCGCTCTCCGATTTCCAGCTCTCTGATTTCCAGCTCTGCGATTTCCAGCTCTCCGATTTCCAGCTCTCCGATTTCCAGCTCTCTGATTTCCAGCTCTCCGATTTCCCGCTCTCCGATTTCCAGCTCATCTGATTTCCAGCTCTCCGATTTCCCGCTCTCTGATTTCCAGCTCTGCGATTTCCAGCTCTCCGATTTCCCGCTCTCCGATTTCCAGCTCTCCGAATTCCCCTCTCTGATTTCCAACTCTCTGATTTCCAGCTCTCTGATTTCACGCTCTCTGATTTCCCGCCTCCAATTTCCAACTCTCTGATTTCATGCTCTCTGATTTCACGCTCTACGATTTCCAGCTCTCTGATTTCCAGCTCTCTGATTTCACGCTCTCCGATTTCCAGCTCTCTGATATCCCGCCTCCGACCGCTCTCTGATTTCACGCTCTCTGATTTCACGCTCTCCGATTTCCAGCTCTCTGATTTCACGCTCTCCGATTTCCAGCTCTCTGATTTCACGCTCTCCGATTTCACGCTCTCCGATTTCCAGCTCTCTGATTTCCAGCTCTCTGATTTCACGCTCTCTGATTTCCAACTCTCTGATTTCCAGCTCTCCGATTTCCCCTCTCCGATTTCCCCTCTCTGATTTCCAGCTCTCTGATTTCACGCTCTCTGATTTCCAGCTCTCAGATTTCCAGCTCTCCGATTTCCCCTCTCTGATTTCCCCTCTCTGATTTCCAGCTCTCCGATTTCCAGCTCTCTGATTTCCAGCTCTCTGATTTCCAGCTCTCCGATTTCCCCTCTCTGATTTCCCCTCTCTGATTCCCCTCTCTGATTTCCAGCTCTCTGATTTCACGCTCTCTGATTTCTAGCTCTCTGATTTCCAGCTCTCCGATTTCACGCTCTCCGATTTCACGCTCTCCGATTTCCAGCTCTCCGATTTCCCGCTCTCCGATTTCCAGTTCTCCGATTTCCAGCTCTCCGATTTCCAGCTCTCCGATTTCCAGCTCTCCGATTTCCAGTTCTCCGATTTCCAGCTCTGCGATTTCCAGCTCTGCGATTTCCAGCTCTCTGATTTCCAGTTCTCCGATTTCCAGCTCTCCGATTTCCCGCTCTCTGATTTCCAGTTCTCCGATTTCCAGCTCTGCGATTTCCAGCTCTGCGATTTCCAGCTCTCTGATTTCCAGTTCTCCGATTTCCAACTCTCTGATTTCCCGCTCTCCGATTTCCAGCTCTCTGATTTCCAGCTCTGCGATTTCCAGCTCTGCGATTTCCAGCTCTCCGATTTCCAGTTCTCCGATTTCCAGCTCTGCGATTTCCAGCTCTCCGATTTCCCGCTCTCCGATTTCCCGCTCTCCGATTTCCAGCTCTCCGATTTCCAGCTCTCCGATTTCCCGCTCTCCGATTTCCAGCTCTCCGATTTCCCGCTCTCCGATTTCCAGCTCTCTGATTTCCAGCTCTCCGATTTCCCGCTCTCCGATTTCCAGCTCTCCGATTTCCCGCTCTCCGATTTCCCGCTCTCTGATTTCCAGCTCTGCGATTTCCAGCTCTCCGATTCCGATTTCCAGCTCTCCGATTTCCCGCTCTCTGACTTCCAGCTCTCCGATTTCCAGCTCTCCGATTTCCCGCTCTCCGATTTCCAGCTCTCCGATTTCCCGCTCTCCGATTTCCAGCTCTCTGATTTCCAGCTCTGCGATATCCAGCTCTGCGATTTCCCGCTCTCTGATTTCCAGCTCTCCGATTTCCCGCTCTCCGATTTCCAGCTCTCCGATTTCCCGCTCTCCGATTTCCAGCTCTGCGATTTCCCGCTCTCCGATTTCCAGCTCTCCGATTTCCAGCTCTCTGATTTCCCGCTCTCTGATTTCCAGCTCTGCGATATCCAGCTCTCTGATTTCCAGCTCTGCGAATTCCAGCTCTCCGATTTCCAGCTCTGCGATTTCCCGCTCTCCGATTTCCAGCTCTGCGATATCCAGCTCTCCGATTTCCAGCTCTCCGATTTCCCGCTCTCCGATTTCCAGCTCTCCGATTTCCCGCTCTCCGATTTCCAGCTCTGCGATTTCCAGCTCTCCGATTTCCAGCTCTCTGATTTCCAGCTCTCCGATTTCCCGCTCTCCGATTTCCAGCTCTCCGATTTCCCGCTCTCTGATTTCCAGCTCTGCGATTTCCAGCTCTCCGATTTCCAGCTCTCCGATTTCTAGGTCTCTGATTTCCAGCTCTCTGATTTCCAGCTCTCCGATTTCCAGTTCATCTGATTTCCAGCTCTGCGATTTCCAGCTCTCCGATTTCAAGCTCTCCGATTTCCCGCTCTCTGATTTCCAGCTCTCCGATTTCCAGCTCTCCGATTTCCAGCTCTCCGATTTCCCTCTCTCCGATTTCCAGCTCTCCGATTTCCCGCTCTCCGATTTCCAGCTCTCTGATTTCCAGCTCTGCGATATCCAGCTCTGCGATTTCCCGCTCTCTGATTTCCAGCTCTCCGATTTCCCGCTCTCCGATTTCCAGCTCTCCGATTTCCCGCTCTCCGATTTCCAGCTCTGCGATTTCCCGCTCTCCGATTTCCAGCTCTCCGATTTCCAGCTCTCTGATTTCCCGCTCTCTGATTTCCAGCTCTGCGATATCCAGCTCTCTGATTTCCAGCTCTGCGAATTCCAGCTCTCCGATTTCCAGCTCTGCGATTTCCCGCTCTCCGATTTCCAGCTCTGCGATATCCAGCTCTCCGATTTCCAGCTCTGCGATTTCCCGCTCTCCGATTTCCAGCTCTCCGATTTCCAGCTCTGCGATTTCCAGCTCTGCGATTTCCAGCTCTCCGATTTCCAGTTCTCCGATTTCCAGCTCTGCGATTTCCAGCTCTCCGATTTCCAGCTCTCCGATTTCCCGCTCTCCGATTTCCAGCTCTCTGATTTCCAGCTCTCTGATTTCCAGCTCTCCGATTTCCAGCTCTCTGATTTCCAGCTCTGCGATTTCCAGCTCTCCGATTTCCAGCTCTCCGATTTCCAGCTCTCTGATTTCCAGCTCTCCGATTTCCCGCTCTCCGATTTCCAGCTCTCCGATTTCCAGCTCTCCAATTTCCAGCTCATCTGATTTCCAGCTCTCCGATTTCCCGCTCTCTGATTTCCAGCTCTCCGATTTCCAGCTCTCCGATTTCCCGCTCTCCGATTTCCAGCTCTCCGATTTCCCGCTCTCCGATTTCCAGCTCTCTGATTTCCAGCTCTCCGATTTCCAGCTCTCCAATTTCCAGCTCATCTGATTTCCAGCTCTCCGATTTCCCGCTCTCCGATTTCCAGCTCTCCGATTTCCCGCTCTCCGATTTCCAGCTCTGCGTTTTCCAGCTCTGCGATTTCCAGCTCTCCGATTTCCCGCTCTCCGATTTCCAGCTCTCTGATTTCCAGCTCTCTGATTTCACGCTCTCCGATTTCCAGCTCTATGATTTCCCGCATCCGATTTCCAACTCTCTGATTTCCAGCTCTCTGATTTCACGCTCTACGATTTCCAGCTCTCTGATTTCCAGCTCTCTGATTTCAAGCTCTCCGATTTCCAGCTCTCTGATATCCCGCCTCCGACCGCTCTCTGATTTCACGCTCTCTGATTTCACGCTCTCCGATTTCCAGCTCTCCGATTTCCAGCTCTCTGATTTCCCGCTCTCCGATTTCCAGCTCTGCGATATCCAGCTCTCTGATTTCCAGCTCTGCGAATTCCAGCTCTCCGATTTCCAGCTCTGCGATTTCCCGCTGTCCGATTTCCAGCTCTGCGATATCCAGCTCTCCGATTTCCATTTCTGCGATTTCCCGCTCTCCGATTTCCAGCTCTCTGATTTCCAGCTCTGCGATTTCCAGCTCTCCGATTTCCAGCTCTCCGATTTCCCGCTCTCCGATTTCCAGCTCTCTGATTTCCAGCTCTGCGATATCCAGCTCTGCGATTTCCCGCTCTCTGATTTCCAGCTCTCCGATTTCCCGCTCTCCGATTTCCAGCTCTCCGATTTCCCGCTCTCCGATTTCCCGCTCTCTGATTTCGAGCTCTGCGATTTCCAGCTCTCCGATTCCGATTTCCAGCTCTCCGATTTCCCGCTCTCTGATTTCCAGCTCTCCGATTTCCAGCTCTCCGATTTCCCGCTCTCCGATTTCCAGCTCTCCGATTTCCCGCTCTCCGATTTCCAGCTCTGCGTTTTCCAGCTCTGCGATTTCCAGCTCTCCGATTTCCCGCTCTCCGATTTCCAGCTCTCTGATTTCCAGCTCTCTGATTTCACGCTCTCCGATTTCCAGCTCTCTGATTTCCCGCCTCCGATTTCCAACTCTCCGATTTCCAGCTCTCTGATTTCCAGCTCTCTGATTTCACGCTCTCTGATTTCCCGCCTCCAATTTCCAACTCTCTGATTTCATGCTCTCTGATTTCACGCTCTACGATTTCCAGCTCTCTGATTTCCAGCTCTCTGATTTCACGCTCTCCGATTTCCAGCTCTCTGATATCCCGCCTCCGACCGCTCTCTGATTTCACGCTCTCTGATTTCACGCTCTCCGATTTCCAGCTCTCTGATTTCACGCTCTCCGATTTCCAGCTCTCTGATTTCACGCTCTCCGATTTCACGCTCTCCGATTTCCAGCTCTCTGATTTCCAGCTCTCTGATTTCACGCTCTCTGATTTCCAACTCTCTGATTTACAGCTCTCCGATTTCCCCTCTCCGATTTCCCCTCTCTGATTTCCAGCTCTCTGATTTCACGCTCTCTGATTTCCAGCTCTCTGATTTCCAGCTCTCCGATTTCCCCTCTCTGATTTCCCCTCTCTGATTCCCCTCTCCGATTTCCAGCTCTCTGATTTCACGCTCTCTGATTTCTAGCTCTCTGATTTCCAGCTCTCCGATTTCACGCTCTCCGATTTCACGCTCTCCGATTTCCAGCTCTCCGATTTCCCGCTCTCCGATTTCCAGTTCTCCGATTTCCAGCTCTCCGATTTCCAGCTCTCCGATTTCCAGCTCTCCGATTTCCAGTTCTCCGATTTCCAGCTCTGCGATTTCCAGCTCTGCGATTTCCAGCTCTCTGATTTCCCGCTCTCCGATTTCCAGCTCTCTGATTTCCAGCTCTCTGATTTCCAGCTCTGCGATTTCCAGCTCTCCGATTTCCCGCTCTCCGATTTCCAGCTCTGCGATTTCCAGCTCTCCGATTTCCCGCTCTCCGATTTCCAGCTCTCCGATTTCCAGCTCTCCGATTTCCCGCTCTCCGATTTCCAGCTCTCCGATTTCCCGCTCTCCGATTTCCAGCTCTCTGATTTCCAGCTCTCCGATTTCCCGCTCTCCGATTTCCAGCTCTCCGATTTCCCGCTCTCCGATTTCCCGCTCTCTGATTTCCAGCTCTGCGATTTCCAGCTCTCCGATTCCGATTTCCAGCTCTCCGATTTCCCGCTCTCTGACTTCCAGCTCTCCGATTTCCAGCTCTCCGATTTCCCGCTCTCCGATTTCCAGCTCTCCGATTTCCCGCTCTCCGATTTCGAGCTCTGCGATTTCCAGCTCTGCGATTTCCAGCTCTCCGATTTCCCGCTCTCTGATTTCCAGCTCTCTGATTTCCAGCTCTCCTATATCCAGCTCTCCGATTTCCCGCTCTCTGATTTCCAGCTCTGCGATTTCCAGCTCTCCGATTTCCAGCTCTCTGATTTCCAGCTCTCCGATTTCCCGCTCTCCGATTTCCAGCTCTCCGATTTCCCGCTCTCTGATTTCCAGCTCTGCGATTTCCAGCTCTCCGATTTCCAGCTCTCCGATTTCCAGGTCTCTGATTTCCAGCTCTGCGATTTCCAGCTCTCCGATTTCCAGGTCTCTGATTTCCAGCTCTCTGATTTCCAGCTCTCCGATTTCCAGTTCATCTGATTTCCAGCTCTGCGATTTCCAGCTCTCCGATTTCAAGCTCTCCGATTTCCCGCTCTCTGATTTCCAGCTCTCCGATTTCCAGCTCTCCGATTTCCAGCTCTCCGATTTCCCGCTCTCCGATTTCCAGCTCTCCGATTTCCCGCTCTCCGATTTCCAGCTCTCTGATTTCCAGCTCTGCGATATCCAGCTCTGCGATTTCCCGCTCTCTGATTTCCAGCTCTCCGATTTCCCGCTCTCCGATTTCCAGCTCTCCGATTTCCCGCTCTCCGATTTCCAGCTCTGCGATTTCCCGCTCTCCGATTTCCAGCTCTCCGATTTCCAGCTCTCTGATTTCCCGCTCTCCGATTTCCAGCTCTGCGATATCCAGCTCTCTGATTTCCAGCTCTGCGAATTCCAGCTCTCCGATTTCCAGCTCTGCGATTTCCCGCTCTCCGATTTCCAGCTCTGCGATATCCAGCTCTCCGATTTCCAGCTCTGCGATTTCCCGCTCTCCGATTTCCAGCTCTCCGATTTCCAGCTCTGCGATTTCCAGCTCTGCGATTTCCAGCTCTCCGATTTCCAGTTCTCCGATTTCCAGCTCTGCGATTTCCAGCTCTCCGATTTCCAGCTCTGCGATTTCCCGCTCTCCGATTTCCAGCTCTGCGATTTCCAGCTCTCCGATTTCCAGCTCTCCGATTTCCCGCTCTCCGATTTCCAGCTCTCTGATTTCCAGCTCTCTGATTTCCAGCTCTCCGATTTCCAGCTCTCTGATTTCCAGCTCTGCGATTTCCAGCTCTCCGATTTCCTGCTCTCCGATTTCCAGCTCACTGATTTCCAGCTCTCCGATTTCCCGCTCTCCGATTTCCAGCTCATCTGATTTCCAGCTCTCCGATTTCCAGCTCTCTGATTTCCCGCTCTCCGATTTCCAGCTCTGCGATATCCAGCTCTCTGATTTCCAGCTCTGCGAATTCCAGCTCTCCGATTTCCAGCTCTCTGATTTCCCGCTCTCCGATTTCCAGCTCTGCGATATCCAGCTCTGCGATTTCCAGCTCTCTGATTTCCAGCTCTGCGATTTCCAGTTCTCCGATTTCCAGCTCTGCGATTTCCAGCTCTCCGATTTCCAGCTCTCCGATTTCCCGCTCTCCGATTTCCAGCTCTCTGATTTCCAGCTCTCTGATTTCCAGCTCTCCGATTTCCCGCTCTCTGATTTCCAGCTCTGCGATTTCCAGCTCTCCGATTTCCAGCTCTCCGATTTCCAGCTCTCTGATTTCCAGCTCTCCGATTTCCCGCTCTCCGATTTCCAGCTCATCTGATTTCCAGCTCTCCGATTTCCCGCTCTCTGATTTCCAGCTCTGCGATTTCCAGCTCTCCGATTTCCAGCTCTCCGATTTCCCGCTCTCCGATTTCCAGCTCTCCGATTTCCCGCTCTCCGATTTCCAGCACTCCGATTTCCCCTCTCTGATATCCCCTCTCTGATTTCCCCTCTCTGATTTCCAGCTCTCTGATTTCACGCTCTCTGATTTCTTGCTCTCTGATTTCCAGCTCTCCGATTTCACGCTCTCCGATTTCACGCTCTCCGATTTCCAGCTCTCCGATTTCCCGCTCTCCGATTTCCAGTTCTCCGATTTCCAGCTCTCCGATTTCCAGCTCTCCGATTTCACGCTCTCCGATTTCCAGCTCTCCGAATTCCAGCTCTCCGATTTCCAGTTCTCCGATTTCCAGCTCTGCGATTTCCAGCTCTGCGATTTCCAACTCTCTGATTTCCAGCTCTCTGATTTCCAGCTCTGCGATTTCCAGCTCTGCGATTTCCAGCTCTGCGATTTCCAGCTCTCCGATTTCCAGCTCTGCGATTTCCAACTCTCTGATTTCCAGCTCTGCGATTTCCAGCTCTCCGATTTCCCGCTCTCCGATTTCCAGCTCTCTGATTTCCAGCTCTCTGATTTCCAGCTCTCTGATTTCCAGCTCTGCGATTTCCAGCTCTCTGATTTCCAGCTCTCCGATTTCCCGCTCTCCGATTTCCAGCTCTGCGATTTCCAGCTCTCCGATTTCCCGCTCTCCGATTTCCAGCTCTCCGATTTCCAGCTCTCCGATTTCCCGCTCTCCGATTTCCAGCTCTGCGATTTCCCGCTATCCGATTTCCAGCTCTCCGATTTCCAGCTCTCCGATTTCCCGCTCTCCGATTTCCAGCTCTCCGATTTCCCGCTTTCCGATTTCCCGCTCTCTGATTTCCAGCTCTGCGATTTCCAGCTCTCCGATTCCGATTTCCAGCTCTCCGATATCCAGCTCTCCGATTTCCAGCTCTGCGATTTCCCGCTCTCCGATTTCCAGCTCTCCGATTTCCAGCTCTGCGATTTCCAGCTCTGCGATTTCCAGCTCTCCGATTTCCAGTTCTCCGATTTCCAGCTCTGCGATTTCCAGCTCTCCGATTTCCAGCTCTCCGATTTCCCGCTCTCCGATTTCCAGCTCTGCGATTTCCAGCTCTCTGATTTCCAGCTCTCCGATTTCCAGCTCTCTGATTTCCAGCTCTGCGATTTCCAGCTCTCCGATTTCCAGCTCTCCGATTTCCAGCTCTCTGATTTCCAGCTTTCCGATTTCCCGCTCTCCGATTTCCAGCTCATCTGATTTCCAGCTCTCCGATTTCCCGCTCTCTGATTTCCAGCTCTGCGATTTCCAGCTCTCCGATTTCCAGCTCTCCGATTTCCCGCTCTCCGATTTCCAGCTCTCCGATTTCCCGCTCTCCGATTTCCAGCTCTCCGAATTCCCCTCTCTGATTTCCAACTCTCTGATTTCCAGCTCTCTGATTTCACGCTCTCTGATTTCCCGCCTCCAATTTCCAACTCTCTGATTTCATGCTCTCTGATTTCACGCTCTACGATTTCCAGCTCTCTGATTTCCAGCTCTCTGATTTCACGCTCTCCGATTTCCAGCTCTCTGATATCCCGCCTCCGACCGCTCTCTGATTTCACGCTCTCTGATTTCACGCTCTCCGATTTCCAGCTCTCTGATTTCACGCTCTCCGATTTCCAGCTCTCTGATTTCACGCTCTCCGATTTCACGCTCTCCGATTTCCAGCTCTCTGATTTCCAGCTCTCTGATTTCACGCTCTCTGATTTCCAACTCTCTGATTTCCAGCTCTCCGATTTCCCCTCTCCGATTTCCCCTCTCTGATTTCCAGCTCTCTGATTTCACGCTCTCTGATTTCCAGCTCTCAGATTTCCAGCTCTCCGATTTCCCCTCTCTGATTTCCCCTCTCTGATTTCCAGCTCTCCGATTTCCAGCTCTCTGATTTCCAGCTCTCTGATTTCCAGCTCTCCGATTTCCCCTCTCTGATTTCCCCTCTCTGATTCCCCTCTCTGATTTCCAGCTCTCTGATTTCACGCTCTCTGATTTCTAGCTCTCTGATTTCCAGCTCTCCGATTTCACGCTCTCCGATTTCACGCTCTCCGATTTCCAGCTCTCCGATTTCCCGCTCTCCGATTTCCAGTTCTCCGATTTCCAGCTCTCCGATTTCCAGCTCTCCGATTTCCAGCTCTCCGATTTCCAGTTCTCCGATTTCCAGCTCTGCGATTTCCAGCTCTGCGATTTCCAGCTCTCTGATTTCCAGTTCTCCGATTTCCAGCTCTCCGATTTCCCGCTCTCTGATTTCCAGTTCTCCGATTTCCAGCTCTGCGATTTCCAGCTCTGCGATTTCCAGCTCTCTGATTTCCAGTTCTCCGATTTCCAACTCTCTGATTTCCCGCTCTCCGATTTCCAGCTCTCTGATTTCCAGCTCTGCGATTTCCAGCTCTGCGATTTCCAGCTCTCCGATTTCCAGTTCTCCGATTTCCAGCTCTGCGATTTCCAGCTCTCCGATTTCCCGCTCTCCGATTTCCCGCTCTCCGATTTCCAGCTCTCCGATTTCCAGCTCTCCGATTTCCCGCTCTCCGATTTCCAGCTCTCCGATTTCCCGCTCTCCGATTTCCAGCTCTCTGATTTCCAGCTCTCCGATTTCCCGCTCTCCGATTTCCAGCTCTCCGATTTCCCGCTCTCCGATTTCCCGCTCTCTGATTTCCAGCTCTGCGATTTCCAGCTCTCCGATTCCGATTTCCAGCTCTCCGATTTCCCGCTCTCTGACTTCCAGCTCTCCGATTTCCAGCTCTCCGATTTCCCGCTCTCCGATTTCCAGGTCTCCGATTTCCCGCTCTCCGATTTCCAGCTCTGCGATTTCCAGCTCTGCGATTTCCAGCTCTCCGATTTCCCGCTCTCTGATTTCCAGCTCTCTGATTTCCAGCTCTCCTATATCCAGCTCTCCGATTTCCCGCTCTCTGATTTCCAGCTCTGCGATTTCCAGCTCTCCGATTTCCAGCTCTCTGATTTCCAGCTCTCCGATTTCCCGCTCTCCGATTTCCTGCTCTCCGATTTCCCGCTCTCTGATTTCCAGCTCTGCGATTTCCAGCTATCCGATTTCCAGCTCTCCGATTTCCAGGTCTCTGATTTCCAGCTCTCTGATTTCCAGCTCTCCGATTTCCAGTTCATCTGATTTCCAGCTCTGCGATTTCCAGCTCTCCGATTTCCAGCTCTCTGATTTCCAGCTCTGCGATATCCAGCTCTGCGATTTCCCGCTCTCTGATTTCCAGCTCTCCGATTTCCCGCTCTCCGATTTCCAGCTCTCCGATTTCCCGCTCTCCGATTTCCAGCTCTGCGATTTCACGCTCTCCGATTTCCAGCTCTCCGATTTCCAGCTCTGCGATTTCCAGCTCTGCGATTTCCAGCTCTCCGATTTCCAGTTCTCCGATTTCCAGCTCTGCGATTTCCAGCTCTCCGATTTCCAGCTCTCCGATTTCCCGCTCTCCGATTTCCAGCTCTGCGATTTCCAGCTCTCTGATTTCCAGCTCTCCGATTTCCAGCTCTCTGATTTCCAGCTCTGCGATTTCCAGCTCTCCGATTTCCAGCTCTCCGATTTCCAGCTCTCTGATTTCCAGCTCTCCGATTTCCCGCTCTCCGATTTCCAGCTCATCTGATTTCCAGCTCTCCGATTTCCCGCTCTCTGATTTCCAGCTCTGCGATTTCCAGCTCTCCGATTTCCCGCTCTCCGATTTCCAGCTCTCCGAATTCCCCTCTCTGATTTCCAACTCTCTGATTTCCAGCTCTCTGATTTCACGCTCTCTGATTTCCCGCCTCCAATTTCCAACTCTCTGATTTCATGCTCTCTGATTTCACGCTCTACGATTTCCAGCTCTCTGATTTCCAGCTCTCTGATTTCACGCTCTCCGATTTCCAGCTCTCTGATATCCCGCCTCCGACCGCTCTCTGATTTCACGCTCTCTGATTTCACGCTCTCCGATTTCCAGCTCTCTGATTTCACGCTCTCCGATTTCCAGCTCTCTGATTTCACGCTCTCCGATTTCACGCTCTCCGATTTCCAGCTCTCTGATTTCCAGCTCTCTGATTTCACGCTCTCTGATTTCCAACTCTCTGATTTCCAGCTCTCCGATTTCCCCTCTCCGATTTCCCCTCTCTGATTTCCAGCTCTCTGATTTCACGCTCTCTGATTTCCAGCTCTCAGATTTCCAGCTCTCCGATTTCCCCTCTCTGATTTCCCCTCTCTGATTTCCAGCTCTCCGATTTCCAGCTCTCTGATTTCCAGCTCTCTGATTTCCAGCTCTCCGATTTCCCCTCTCTGATTTCCCCTCTCTGATTCCCCTCTCTGATTTCCAGCTCTCTGATTTCACGCTCTCTGATTTCTAGCTCTCTGATTTCCAGCTCTCCGATTTCACGCTCTCCGATTTCACGCTCTCCGATTTCCAGCTCTCCGATTTCCCGCTCTCCGATTTCCAGTTCTCCGATTTCCAGCTCTCCGATTTCCAGCTCTCCGATTTCCAGCTCTCCGATTTCCAGTTCTCCGATTTCCAGCTCTGCGATTTCCAGCTCTGCGATTTCCAGCTCTCTGATTTCCAGTTCTCCGATTTCCAGCTCTCCGATTTCCCGCTCTCTGATTTCCAGTTCTCCGATTTCCAGCTCTGCGATTTCCAGCTCTGCGATTTCCAGCTCTCTGATTTCCAGTTCTCCGATTTCCAACTCTCTGATTTCCCGCTCTCCGATTTCCAGCTCTCTGATTTCCAGCTCTGCGATTTCCAGCTCTGCGATTTCCAGCTCTCCGATTTCCAGTTCTCCGATTTCCAGCTCTGCGATTTCCAGCTCTCCGATTTCCCGCTCTCCGATTTCCCGCTCTCCGATTTCCAGCTCTCCGATTTCCAGCTCTCCGATTTCCCGCTCTCCGATTTCCAGCTCTCCGATTTCCCGCTCTCCGATTTCCAGCTCTCTGATTTCCAGCTCTCCGATTTCCCGCTCTCCGATTTCCAGCTCTCCGATTTCCCGCTCTCCGATTTCCCGCTCTCTGATTTCCAGCTCTGCGATTTCCAGCTCTCCGATTCCGATTTCCAGCTCTCCGATTTCCCGCTCTCTGACTTCCAGCTCTCCGATTTCCAGCTCTCCGATTTCCCGCTCTCCGATTTCCAGCTCTCCGATTTCCCGCTCTCCGATTTCCAGCTCTCTGATTTCCAGCTCTGCGATATCCAGCTCTGCGATTTCCCGCTCTCTGATTTCCAGCTCTCCGATTTCCCGCTCTCCGATTTCCAGCTCTCCGATTTCCCGCTCTCCGATTTCCAGCTCTGCGATTTCCCGCTCTCCGATTTCCAGCTCTCCGATTTCCAGCTCTCTGATTTCCCGCTCTCTGATTTCCAGCTCTGCGATATCCAGCTCTCTGATTTCCAGCTCTGCGAATTCCAGCTCTCCGATTTCCAGCTCTGCGATTTCCCGCTCTCCGATTTCCAGCTCTGCGATATCCAGCTCTCCGATTTCCAGCTCTCCGATTTCCCGCTCTCCGATTTCCAGCTCTCCGATTTCCCGCTCTCCGATTTCCAGCTCATCTGATTTCCAGCTCTCCGATTTCCAGCTCTCTGATTTCCCGCTCTCCGATTTCCAGCTCTGCGATATCCAGCTCTCTGATTTCCAGCTCTGCGAATTCCAGCTCTCCGATTTCCAGCTCTCTGATTTCCCGCTCTCCGATTTCCAGCTCTGCGATATCCAGCTCTGCGATTTCCAGCTCTCTGATTTCCAGCTCTGCGATTTCCAGTTCTCCGATTTCCAGCTCTGCGATTTCCAGCTCTCCGATTTCCAGCTCTCCGATTTCCCGCTCTCCGATTTCCAGCTCTCTGATTTCCAGCTCTCTGATTTCCAGCTCTCCGATTTCCCGCTCTCTGATTTCCAGCTCTGCGATTTCCAGCTCTCCGATTTCCAGCTCTCCGATTTCCAGCTCTCTGATTTCCAGCTCTCCGATTTCCCGCTCTCCGATTTCCAGCTCATCTGATTTCCAGCTCTCCGATTTCCCGCTCTCTGATTTCCAGCTCTGCGATTTCCAGCTCTCCGATTTCCAGCTCTCCGATTTCCCGCTCTCCGATTTCCAGCTCTCCGATTTCCCGCTCTCCGATTTCCAGCACTCCGATTTCCCCTCTCTGATATCCCCTCTCTGATTTCCCCTCTCTGATTTCCAGCTCTCTGATTTCACGCTCTCTGATTTCTTGCTCTCTGATTTCCAGCTCTCCGATTTCACGCTCTCCGATTTCACGCTCTCCGATTTCCAGCTCTCCGATTTCCCGCTCTCCGATTTCCAGTTCTCCGATTTCCAGCTCTCCGATTTCCAGCTCTCCGATTTCACGCTCTCCGATTTCCAGCTCTCCGAATTCCAGCTCTCCGATTTCCAGTTCTCCGATTTCCAGCTCTGCGATTTCCAGCTCTGCGATTTCCAACTCTCTGATTTCCAGCTCTCTGATTTCCAGCTCTGCGATTTCCAGCTCTGCGATTTCCAGCTCTGCGATTTCCAGCTCTCCGATTTCCAGCTCTGCGATTTCCAACTCTCTGATTTCCAGCTCTGCGATTTCCAGCTCTCCGATTTCCCGCTCTCCGATTTCCAGCTCTCTGATTTCCAGCTCTCTGATTTCCAGCTCTCTGATTTCCAGCTCTGCGATTTCCAGCTCTCTGATTTCCAGCTCTCCGATTTCCCGCTCTCCGATTTCCAGCTCTGCGATTTCCAGCTCTCCGATTTCCCGCTCTCCGATTTCCAGCTCTCCGATTTCCAGCTCTCCGATTTCCCGCTCTCCGATTTCCAGCTCTGCGATTTCCCGCTATCCGATTTCCAGCTCTCCGATTTCCAGCTCTCCGATTTCCCGCTCTCCGATTTCCAGCTCTCCGATTTCCCGCTTTCCGATTTCCCGCTCTCTGATTTCCAGCTCTGCGATTTCCAGCTCTCCGATTCCGATTTCCAGCTCTCCGATATCCAGCTCTCCGATTTCCAGCTCTGCGATTTCCCGCTCTCCGATTTCCAGCTCTCCGATTTCCAGCTCTGCGATTTCCAGCTCTGCGATTTCCAGCTCTCCGATTTCCAGTTCTCCGATTTCCAGCTCTGCGATTTCCAGCTCTCCGATTTCCAGCTCTCCGATTTCCCGCTCTCCGATTTCCAGCTCTGCGATTTCCAGCTCTCTGATTTCCAGCTCTCCGATTTCCAGCTCTCTGATTTCCAGCTCTGCGATTTCCAGCTCTCCGATTTCCAGCTCTCCGATTTCCAGCTCTCTGATTTCCAGCTTTCCGATTTCCCGCTCTCCGATTTCCAGCTCATCTGATTTCCAGCTCTCCGATTTCCCGCTCTCTGATTTCCAGCTCTGCGATTTCCAGCTCTCCGATTTCCAGCTCTCCGATTTCCCGCTCTCCGATTTCCAGCTCTCCGATTTCCCGCTCTCCGATTTCCAGCTCTCCGAATTCCCCTCTCTGATTTCCAACTCTCTGATTTCCAGCTCTCTGATTTCACGCTCTCTGATTTCCCGCCTCCAATTTCCAACTCTCTGATTTCATGCTCTCTGATTTCACGCTCTACGATTTCCAGCTCTCTGATTTCCAGCTCTCTGATTTCACGCTCTCCGATTTCCAGCTCTCTGATATCCCGCCTCCGACCGCTCTCTGATTTCACGCTCTCTGATTTCACGCTCTCCGATTTCCAGCTCTCTGATTTCACGCTCTCCGATTTCCAGCTCTCTGATTTCACGCTCTCCGATTTCACGCTCTCCGATTTCCAGCTCTCTGATTTCCAGCTCTCTGATTTCACGCTCTCTGATTTCCAACTCTCTGATTTCCAGCTCTCCGATTTCCCCTCTCCGATTTCCCCTCTCTGATTTCCAGCTCTCTGATTTCACGCTCTCTGATTTCCAGCTCTCAGATTTCCAGCTCTCCGATTTCCCCTCTCTGATTTCCCCTCTCTGATTTCCAGCTCTCCGATTTCCAGCTCTCTGATTTCCAGCTCTCTGATTTCCAGCTCTCCGATTTCCCCTCTCTGATTTCCCCTCTCTGATTCCCCTCTCTGATTTCCAGCTCTCTGATTTCACGCTCTCTGATTTCTAGCTCTCTGATTTCCAGCTCTCCGATTTCACGCTCTCCGATTTCACGCTCTCCGATTTCCAGCTCTCCGATTTCCCGCTCTCCGATTTCCAGTTCTCCGATTTCCAGCTCTCCGATTTCCAGCTCTCCGATTTCCAGCTCTCCGATTTCCAGTTCTCCGATTTCCAGCTCTGCGATTTCCAGCTCTGCGATTTCCAGCTCTCTGATTTCCAGTTCTCCGATTTCCAGCTCTCCGATTTCCCGCTCTCTGATTTCCAGTTCTCCGATTTCCAGCTCTGCGATTTCCAGCTCTGCGATTTCCAGCTCTCTGATTTCCAGTTCTCCGATTTCCAACTCTCTGATTTCCCGCTCTCCGATTTCCAGCTCTCTGATTTCCAGCTCTGCGATTTCCAGCTCTGCGATTTCCAGCTCTCCGATTTCCAGTTCTCCGATTTCCAGCTCTGCGATTTCCAGCTCTCCGATTTCCCGCTCTCCGATTTCCCGCTCTCCGATTTCCAGCTCTCCGATTTCCAGCTCTCCGATTTCCCGCTCTCCGATTTCCAGCTCTCCGATTTCCCGCTCTCCGATTTCCAGCTCTCTGATTTCCAGCTCTCCGATTTCCCGCTCTCCGATTTCCAGCTCTCCGATTTCCCGCTCTCCGATTTCCCGCTCTCTGATTTCCAGCTCTGCGATTTCCAGCTCTCCGATTCCGATTTCCAGCTCTCCGATTTCCCGCTCTCTGACTTCCAGCTCTCCGATTTCCAGCTCTCCGATTTCCCGCTCTCCGATTTCCAGGTCTCCGATTTCCCGCTCTCCGATTTCCAGCTCTGCGATTTCCAGCTCTGCGATTTCCAGCTCTCCGATTTCCCGCTCTCTGATTTCCAGCTCTCTGATTTCCAGCTCTCCTATATCCAGCTCTCCGATTTCCCGCTCTCTGATTTCCAGCTCTGCGATTTCCAGCTCTCCGATTTCCAGCTCTCTGATTTCCAGCTCTCCGATTTCCCGCTCTCCGATTTCCTGCTCTCCGATTTCCCGCTCTCTGATTTCCAGCTCTGCGATTTCCAGCTATCCGATTTCCAGCTCTCCGATTTCCAGGTCTCTGATTTCCAGCTCTCTGATTTCCAGCTCTCCGATTTCCAGTTCATCTGATTTCCAGCTCTGCGATTTCCAGCTCTCCGATTTCCAGCTCTCTGATTTCCAGCTCTGCGATATCCAGCTCTGCGATTTCCCGCTCTCTGATTTCCAGCTCTCCGATTTCCCGCTCTCCGATTTCCAGCTCTCCGATTTCCCGCTCTCCGATTTCCAGCTCTGCGATTTCACGCTCTCCGATTTCCAGCTCTCCGATTTCCAGCTCTGCGATTTCCAGCTCTGCGATTTCCAGCTCTCCGATTTCCAGTTCTCCGATTTCCAGCTCTGCGATTTCCAGCTCTCCGATTTCCAGCTCTCCGATTTCCCGCTCTCCGATTTCCAGCTCTGCGATTTCCAGCTCTCTGATTTCCAGCTCTCCGATTTCCAGCTCTCTGATTTCCAGCTCTGCGATTTCCAGCTCTCCGATTTCCAGCTCTCCGATTTCCAGCTCTCTGATTTCCAGCTCTCCGATTTCCCGCTCTCCGATTTCCAGCTCATCTGATTTCCAGCTCTCCGATTTCCCGCTCTCTGATTTCCAGCTCTGCGATTTCCAGCTCTCCGATTTCCCGCTCTCCGATTTCCAGCTCTCCGAATTCCCCTCTCTGATTTCCAACTCTCTGATTTCCAGCTCTCTGATTTCACGCTCTCTGATTTCCCGCCTCCAATTTCCAACTCTCTGATTTCATGCTCTCTGATTTCACGCTCTACGATTTCCAGCTCTCTGATTTCCAGCTCTCTGATTTCACGCTCTCCGATTTCCAGCTCTCTGATATCCCGCCTCCGACCGCTCTCTGATTTCACGCTCTCTGATTTCACGCTCTCCGATTTCCAGCTCTCTGATTTCACGCTCTCCGATTTCCAGCTCTCTGATTTCACGCTCTCCGATTTCACGCTCTCCGATTTCCAGCTCTCTGATTTCCAGCTCTCTGATTTCACGCTCTCTGATTTCCAACTCTCTGATTTCCAGCTCTCCGATTTCCCCTCTCCGATTTCCCCTCTCTGATTTCCAGCTCTCTGATTTCACGCTCTCTGATTTCCAGCTCTCAGATTTCCAGCTCTCCGATTTCCCCTCTCTGATTTCCCCTCTCTGATTTCCAGCTCTCCGATTTCCAGCTCTCTGATTTCCAGCTCTCTGATTTCCAGCTCTCCGATTTCCCCTCTCTGATTTCCCCTCTCTGATTCCCCTCTCTGATTTCCAGCTCTCTGATTTCACGCTCTCTGATTTCTAGCTCTCTGATTTCCAGCTCTCCGATTTCACGCTCTCCGATTTCACGCTCTCCGATTTCCAGCTCTCCGATTTCCCGCTCTCCGATTTCCAGTTCTCCGATTTCCAGCTCTCCGATTTCCAGCTCTCCGATTTCCAGCTCTCCGATTTCCAGTTCTCCGATTTCCAGCTCTGCGATTTCCAGCTCTGCGATTTCCAGCTCTCTGATTTCCAGTTCTCCGATTTCCAGCTCTCCGATTTCCCGCTCTCTGATTTCCAGTTCTCCGATTTCCAGCTCTGCGATTTCCAGCTCTGCGATTTCCAGCTCTCTGATTTCCAGTTCTCCGATTTCCAACTCTCTGATTTCCCGCTCTCCGATTTCCAGCTCTCTGATTTCCAGCTCTGCGATTTCCAGCTCTGCGATTTCCAGCTCTCCGATTTCCAGTTCTCCGATTTCCAGCTCTGCGATTTCCAGCTCTCCGATTTCCCGCTCTCCGATTTCCCGCTCTCCGATTTCCAGCTCTCCGATTTCCAGCTCTCCGATTTCCCGCTCTCCGATTTCCAGCTCTCCGATTTCCCGCTCTCCGATTTCCAGCTCTCTGATTTCCAGCTCTCCGATTTCCCGCTCTCCGATTTCCAGCTCTCCGATTTCCCGCTCTCCGATTTCCCGCTCTCTGATTTCCAGCTCTGCGATTTCCAGCTCTCCGATTCCGATTTCCAGCTCTCCGATTTCCCGCTCTCTGACTTCCAGCTCTCCGATTTCCAGCTCTCCGATTTCCCGCTCTCCGATTTCCAGCTCTCCGATTTCCCGCTCTCCGATTTCCAGCTCTCTGATTTCCAGCTCTGCGATATCCAGCTCTGCGATTTCCCGCTCTCTGATTTCCAGCTCTCCGATTTCCCGCTCTCCGATTTCCAGCTCTCCGATTTCCCGCTCTCCGATTTCCAGCTCTGCGATTTCCCGCTCTCCGATTTCCAGCTCTCCGATTTCCAGCTCTCTGATTTCCCGCTCTCTGATTTCCAGCTCTGCGATATCCAGCTCTCTGATTTCCAGCTCTGCGAATTCCAGCTCTCCGATTTCCAGCTCTGCGATTTCCCGCTCTCCGATTTCCAGCTCTGCGATATCCAGCTCTCCGATTTCCAGCTCTCCGATTTCCCGCTCTCCGATTTCCAGCTCTCCGATTTCCCGCTCTCCGATTTCCAGCTCTGCGATTTCCAGCTCTGCGATTTCCAGCTCTCCGATTTCCAGCTCTCTGATTTCCAGCTCTCCGATTTCCCGCTCTCCGATTTCCAGCTCTCCGATTTCCCGCTCTCTGATTTCCAGCTCTGCGATTTCCAGCTCTCCGATTTCCAGCTCTCCGATTTCTAGGTCTCTGATTTCCAGCTCTCTGATTTCCAGCTCTCCGATTTCCAGTTCATCTGATTTCCAGCTCTGCGATTTCCAGCTCTCCGATTTCAAGCTCTCCGATTTCCCGCTCTCTGATTTCCAGCTCTCCGATTTCCAGCTCTCCGATTTCCAGCTCTCCGATTTCCCTCTCTCCGATTTCCAGCTCTCCGATTTCCCGCTCTCCGATTTCCAGCTCTCTGATTTCCAGCTCTGCGATATCCAGCTCTGCGATTTCCCGCTCTCTGATTTCCAGCTCTCCGATTTCCCGCTCTCCGATTTCCAGCTCTCCGATTTCCCGCTCTCCGATTTCCAGCTCTGCGATTTCCCGCTCTCCGATTTCCAGCTCTCCGATTTCCAGCTCTCTGATTTCCCGCTCTCTGATTTCCAGCTCTGCGATATCCAGCTCTCTGATTTCCAGCTCTGCGAATTCCAGCTCTCCGATTTCCAGCTCTGCGATTTCCCGCTCTCCGATTTCCAGCTCTGCGATATCCAGCTCTCCGATTTCCAGCTCTGCGATTTCCCGCTCTCCGATTTCCAGCTCTCCGATTTCCAGCTCTGCGATTTCCAGCTCTGCGATTTCCAGCTCTCCGATTTCCAGTTCTCCGATTTCCAGCTCTGCGATTTCCAGCTCTCCGATTTCCAGCTCTCCGATTTCCCGCTCTCCGATTTCCAGCTCTCTGATTTCCAGCTCTCTGATTTCCAGCTCTCCGATTTCCAGCTCTCTGATTTCCAGCTCTGCGATTTCCAGCTCTCCGATTTCCAGCTCTCCGATTTCCAGCTCTCTGATTTCCAGCTCTCCGATTTCCCGCTCTCCGATTTCCAGCTCTCCGATTTCCAGCTCTCCAATTTCCAGCTCATCTGATTTCCAGCTCTCCGATTTCCCGCTCTCTGATTTCCAGCTCTCCGATTTCCAGCTCTCCGATTTCCCGCTCTCCGATTTCCAGCTCTCCGATTTCCCGCTCTCCGATTTCCAGCTCTCTGATTTCCAGCTCTCCGATTTCCAGCTCTCCAATTTCCAGCTCATCTGATTTCCAGCTCTCCGATTTCCCGCTCTCCGATTTCCAGCTCTCCGATTTCCCGCTCTCCGATTTCCAGCTCTGCGTTTTCCAGCTCTGCGATTTCCAGCTCTCCGATTTCCCGCTCTCCGATTTCCAGCTCTCTGATTTCCAGCTCTCTGATTTCACGCTCTCCGATTTCCAGCTCTATGATTTCCCGCATCCGATTTCCAACTCTCTGATTTCCAGCTCTCTGATTTCACGCTCTCTGATTTCCCGCCTCCAATTTCCAACTCTCTGATTTCATGCTCTCTGATTTCACGCCCTACGATTTCCAGCTCTCTGATTTCCAGCTCTCCGATTTCCCCTCTCCGATTTCCCCTCTCTGATTTCCAGCTCTCTGATTTCACGCTCTCTGATTTCCAGCTCTCAGATTTCCAGCTCTCCGATTTCCCCTCTCTGATTTCCCCTCTCTGATTTCCAGCTCTCCGATTTCCAGCTCTCTGATTTCCAGCTCTCTGATTTCCAGCTCTCCGATTTCCCCTCTCTGATTTCCCCTCTCTGATTCCCCTCTCTGATTTCCAGCTCTCTGATTTCACGCTCTCTGATTTCTAGCTCTCTGATTTCCAGCTCTCCGATTTCACGCTCTCCGATTTCACGCTCTCCGATTTCCAGCTCTCCGATTTCCCGCTCTCCGATTTCCAGTTCTCCGATTTCCAGCTCTCCGATTTCCAGCTCTCCGATTTCCAGCTCTCCGATTTCCAGTTCTCCGATTTCCAGCTCTGCGATTTCCAGCTCTGCGATTTCCAGCTCTCTGATTTCCAGTTCTCCGATTTCCAGCTCTCCGATTTCCCGCTCTCTGATTTCCAGTTCTCCGATTTCCAGCTCTGCGATTTCCAGCTCTGCGATTTCCAGCTCTCTGATTTCCAGTTCTCCGATTTCCAACTCTCTGATTTCCCGCTCTCCGATTTCCAGCTCTCTGATTTCCAGCTCTGCGATTTCCAGCTCTGCGATTTCCAGCTCTCCGATTTCCAGTTCTCCGATTTCCAGCTCTGCGATTTCCAGCTCTCCGATTTCCCGCTCTCCGATTTCCCGCTCTCCGATTTCCAGCTCTCCGATTTCCAGCTCTCCGATTTCCCGCTCTCCGATTTCCAGCTCTCCGATTTCCCGCTCTCCGATTTCCAGCTCTCTGATTTCCAGCTCTCCGATTTCCCGCTCTCCGATTTCCAGCTCTCCGATTTCCCGCTCTCCGATTTCCCGCTCTCTGATTTCCAGCTCTGCGATTTCCAGCTCTCCGATTCCGATTTCCAGCTCTCCGATTTCCCGCTCTCTGACTTCCAGCTCTCCGATTTCCAGCTCTCCGATTTCCCGCTCTCCGATTTCCAGCTCTCCGATTTCCCGCTCTCCGATTTCCAGCTCTCTGATTTCCAGCTCTGCGATATCCAGCTCTGCGATTTCCCGCTCTCTGATTTCCAGCTCTCCGATTTCCCGCTCTCCGATTTCCAGCTCTCCGATTTCCCGCTCTCCGATTTCCAGCTCTGCGATTTCCCGCTCTCCGATTTCCAGCTCTCCGATTTCCAGCTCTCTGATTTCCCGCTCTCTGATTTCCAGCTCTGCGATATCCAGCTCTCTGATTTCCAGCTCTGCGAATTCCAGCTCTCCGATTTCCAGCTCTGCGATTTCCCGCTCTCCGATTTCCAGCTCTGCGATATCCAGCTCTCCGATTTCCAGCTCTCCGATTTCCCGCTCTCCGATTTCCAGCTCTCCGATTTCCCGCTCTCCGATTTCCAGCTCTGCGATTTCCAGCTCTCCGATTTCCAGCTCTCTGATTTCCAGCTCTCCGATTTCCCGCTCTCCGATTTCCAGCTCTCCGATTTCCCGCTCTCTGATTTCCAGCTCTGCGATTTCCAGCTCTCCGATTTCCAGCTCTCCGATTTCTAGGTCTCTGATTTCCAGCTCTCTGATTTCCAGCTCTCCGATTTCCAGTTCATCTGATTTCCAGCTCTGCGATTTCCAGCTCTCCGATTTCAAGCTCTCCGATTTCCCGCTCTCTGATTTCCAGCTCTCCGATTTCCAGCTCTCCGATTTCCAGCTCTCCGATTTCCCTCTCTCCGATTTCCAGCTCTCCGATTTCCCGCTCTCCGATTTCCAGCTCTCTGATTTCCAGCTCTGCGATATCCAGCTCTGCGATTTCCCGCTCTCTGATTTCCAGCTCTCCGATTTCCCGCTCTCCGATTTCCAGCTCTCCGATTTCCCGCTCTCCGATTTCCAGCTCTGCGATTTCCCGCTCTCCGATTTCCAGCTCTCCGATTTCCAGCTCTCTGATTTCCCGCTCTCTGATTTCCAGCTCTGCGATATCCAGCTCTCTGATTTCCAGCTCTGCGAATTCCAGCTCTCCGATTTCCAGCTCTGCGATTTCCCGCTCTCCGATTTCCAGCTCTGCGATATCCAGCTCTCCGATTTCCAGCTCTGCGATTTCCCGCTCTCCGATTTCCAGCTCTCCGATTTCCAGCTCTGCGATTTCCAGCTCTGCGATTTCCAGCTCTCCGATTTCCAGTTCTCCGATTTCCAGCTCTGCGATTTCCAGCTCTCCGATTTCCAGCTCTCCGATTTCCCGCTCTCCGATTTCCAGCTCTCTGATTTCCAGCTCTCTGATTTCCAGCTCTCCGATTTCCAGCTCTCTGATTTCCAGCTCTGCGATTTCCAGCTCTCCGATTTCCAGCTCTCCGATTTCCAGCTCTCTGATTTCCAGCTCTCCGATTTCCCGCTCTCCGATTTCCAGCTCTCCGATTTCCAGCTCTCCAATTTCCAGCTCATCTGATTTCCAGCTCTCCGATTTCCCGCTCTCTGATTTCCAGCTCTCCGATTTCCAGCTCTCCGATTTCCCGCTCTCCGATTTCCAGCTCTCCGATTTCCCGCTCTCCGATTTCCAGCTCTCTGATTTCCAGCTCTCCGATTTCCAGCTCTCCAATTTCCAGCTCATCTGATTTCCAGCTCTCCGATTTCCCGCTCTCCGATTTCCAGCTCTCCGATTTCCCGCTCTCCGATTTCCAGCTCTGCGTTTTCCAGCTCTGCGATTTCCAGCTCTCCGATTTCCCGCTCTCCGATTTCCAGCTCTCTGATTTCCAGCTCTCTGATTTCACGCTCTCCGATTTCCAGCTCTATGATTTCCCGCATCCGATTTCCAACTCTCTGATTTCCAGCTCTCTGATTTCACGCTCTACGATTTCCAGCTCTCTGATTTCCAGCTCTCTGATTTCAAGCTCTCCGATTTCCAGCTCTCTGATATCCCGCCTCCGACCGCTCTCTGATTTCACGCTCTCTGATTTCACGCTCTCCGATTTCCAGCTCTCCGATTTCCAGCTCTCTGATTTCCCGCTCTCCGATTTCCAGCTCTGCGATATCCAGCTCTCTGATTTCCAGCTCTGCGAATTCCAGCTCTCCGATTTCCAGCTCTGCGATTTCCCGCTGTCCGATTTCCAGCTCTGCGATATCCAGCTCTCCGATTTCCATTTCTGCGATTTCCCGCTCTCCGATTTCCAGCTCTCTGATTTCCAGCTCTGCGATTTCCAGCTCTCCGATTTCCAGCTCTCCGATTTCCCGCTCTCCGATTTCCAGCTCTCTGATTTCCAGCTCTGCGATATCCAGCTCTGCGATTTCCCGCTCTCTGATTTCCAGCTCTCCGATTTCCCGCTCTCCGATTTCCAGCTCTCCGATTTCCCGCTCTCCGATTTCCCGCTCTCTGATTTCGAGCTCTGCGATTTCCAGCTCTCCGATTCCGATTTCCAGCTCTCCGATTTCCCGCTCTCTGATTTCCAGCTCTCCGATTTCCAGCTCTCCGATTTCCCGCTCTCCGATTTCCAGCTCTCCGATTTCCCGCTCTCCGATTTCCAGCTCTGCGTTTTCCAGCTCTGCGATTTCCAGCTCTCCGATTTCCCGCTCTCCGATTTCCAGCTCTCTGATTTCCAGCTCTCTGATTTCACGCTCTCCGATTTCCAGCTCTCTGATTTCCCGCCTCCGATTTCCAACTCTCCGATTTCCAGCTCTCTGATTTCCAGCTCTCTGATTTCACGCTCTCTGATTTCCCGCCTCCAATTTCCAACTCTCTGATTTCATGCTCTCTGATTTCACGCTCTACGATTTCCAGCTCTCTGATTTCCAGCTCTCTGATTTCACGCTCTCCGATTTCCAGCTCTCTGATATCCCGCCTCCGACCGCTCTCTGATTTCACGCTCTCTGATTTCACGCTCTCCGATTTCCAGCTCTCTGATTTCACGCTCTCCGATTTCCAGCTCTCTGATTTCACGCTCTCCGATTTCACGCTCTCCGATTTCCAGCTCTCTGATTTCCAGCTCTCTGATTTCACGCTCTCTGATTTCCAACTCTCTGATTTACAGCTCTCCGATTTCCCCTCTCCGATTTCCCCTCTCTGATTTCCAGCTCTCTGATTTCACGCTCTCTGATTTCCAGCTCTCTGATTTCCAGCTCTCCGATTTCCCCTCTCTGATTTCCCCTCTCTGATTCCCCTCTCCGATTTCCAGCTCTCTGATTTCACGCTCTCTGATTTCTAGCTCTCTGATTTCCAGCTCTCCGATTTCACGCTCTCCGATTTCACGCTCTCCGATTTCCAGCTCTCCGATTTCCCGCTCTCCGATTTCCAGTTCTCCGATTTCCAGCTCTCCGATTTCCAGCTCTCCGATTTCCAGCTCTCCGATTTCCAGTTCTCCGATTTCCAGCTCTGCGATTTCCAGCTCTGCGATTTCCAGCTCTCTGATTTCCCGCTCTCCGATTTCCAGCTCTCTGATTTCCAGCTCTCTGATTTCCAGCTCTGCGATTTCCAGCTCTCCGATTTCCCGCTCTCCGATTTCCAGCTCTGCGATTTCCAGCTCTCCGATTTCCCGCTCTCCGATTTCCAGCTCTCCGATTTCCAGCTCTCCGATTTCCCGCTCTCCGATTTCCAGCTCTCCGATTTCCCGCTCTCCGATTTCCAGCTCTCTGATTTCCAGCTCTCCGATTTCCCGCTCTCCGATTTCCAGCTCTCCGATTTCCCGCTCTCCGATTTCCCGCTCTCTGATTTCCAGCTCTGCGATTTCCAGCTCTCCGATTCCGATTTCCAGCTCTCCGATTTCCCGCTCTCTGACTTCCAGCTCTCCGATTTCCAGCTCTCCGATTTCCCGCTCTCCGATTTCCAGCTCTCCGATTTCCCGCTCTCCGATTTCGAGCTCTGCGATTTCCAGCTCTGCGATTTCCAGCTCTCCGATTTCCCGCTCTCTGATTTCCAGCTCTCTGATTTCCAGCTCTCCTATATCCAGCTCTCCGATTTCCCGCTCTCTGATTTCCAGCTCTGCGATTTCCAGCTCTCCGATTTCCAGCTCTCTGATTTCCAGCTCTCCGATTTCCCGCTCTCCGATTTCCAGCTCTCCGATTTCCCGCTCTCTGATTTCCAGCTCTGCGATTTCCAGCTCTCCGATTTCCAGCTCTCCGATTTCCAGGTCTCTGATTTCCAGCTCTGCGATTTCCAGCTCTCCGATTTCCAGGTCTCTGATTTCCAGCTCTCTGATTTCCAGCTCTCCGATTTCCAGTTCATCTGATTTCCAGCTCTGCGATTTCCAGCTCTCCGATTTCAAGCTCTCCGATTTCCCGCTCTCTGATTTCCAGCTCTCCGATTTCCAGCTCTCCGATTTCCAGCTCTCCGATTTCCCGCTCTCCGATTTCCAGCTCTCCGATTTCCCGCTCTCCGATTTCCAGCTCTCTGATTTCCAGCTCTGCGATATCCAGCTCTGCGATTTCCCGCTCTCTGATTTCCAGCTCTCCGATTTCCCGCTCTCCGATTTCCAGCTCTCCGATTTCCCGCTCTCCGATTTCCAGCTCTGCGATTTCCCGCTCTCCGATTTCCAGCTCTCCGATTTCCAGCTCTCTGATTTCCCGCTCTCCGATTTCCAGCTCTGCGATATCCAGCTCTCTGATTTCCAGCTCTGCGAATTCCAGCTCTCCGATTTCCAGCTCTGCGATTTCCCGCTCTCCGATTTCCAGCTCTGCGATATCCAGCTCTCCGATTTCCAGCTCTGCGATTTCCCGCTCTCCGATTTCCAGCTCTCCGATTTCCAGCTCTGCGATTTCCAGCTCTGCGATTTCCAGCTCTCCGATTTCCAGTTCTCCGATTTCCAGCTCTGCGATTTCCAGCTCTCCGATTTCCAGCTCTGCGATTTCCCGCTCTCCGATTTCCAGCTCTGCGATTTCCAGCTCTCCGATTTCCAGCTCTCCGATTTCCCGCTCTCCGATTTCCAGCTCTCTGATTTCCAGCTCTCTGATTTCCAGCTCTCCGATTTCCAGCTCTCTGATTTCCAGCTCTGCGATTTCCAGCTCTCCGATTTCCTGCTCTCCGATTTCCAGCTCACTGATTTCCAGCTCTCCGATTTCCCGCTCTCCGATTTCCAGCTCATCTGATTTCCAGCTCTCCGATTTCCAGCTCTCTGATTTCCCGCTCTCCGATTTCCAGCTCTGCGATATCCAGCTCTCTGATTTCCAGCTCTGCGAATTCCAGCTCTCCGATTTCCAGCTCTCTGATTTCCCGCTCTCCGATTTCCAGCTCTGCGATATCCAGCTCTGCGATTTCCAGCTCTCTGATTTCCAGCTCTGCGATTTCCAGTTCTCCGATTTCCAGCTCTGCGATTTCCAGCTCTCCGATTTCCAGCTCTCCGATTTCCCGCTCTCCGATTTCCAGCTCTCTGATTTCCAGCTCTCTGATTTCCAGCTCTCCGATTTCCCGCTCTCTGATTTCCAGCTCTGCGATTTCCAGCTCTCCGATTTCCAGCTCTCCGATTTCCAGCTCTCTGATTTCCAGCTCTCCGATTTCCCGCTCTCCGATTTCCAGCTCATCTGATTTCCAGCTCTCCGATTTCCCGCTCTCTGATTTCCAGCTCTGCGATTTCCAGCTCTCCGATTTCCAGCTCTCCGATTTCCCGCTCTCCGATTTCCAGCTCTCCGATTTCCCGCTCTCCGATTTCCAGCACTCCGATTTCCCCTCTCTGATATCCCCTCTCTGATTTCCCCTCTCTGATTTCCAGCTCTCTGATTTCACGCTCTCTGATTTCTTGCTCTCTGATTTCCAGCTCTCCGATTTCACGCTCTCCGATTTCACGCTCTCCGATTTCCAGCTCTCCGATTTCCCGCTCTCCGATTTCCAGTTCTCCGATTTCCAGCTCTCCGATTTCCAGCTCTCCGATTTCACGCTCTCCGATTTCCAGCTCTCCGAATTCCAGCTCTCCGATTTCCAGTTCTCCGATTTCCAGCTCTGCGATTTCCAGCTCTGCGATTTCCAACTCTCTGATTTCCAGCTCTCTGATTTCCAGCTCTGCGATTTCCAGCTCTGCGATTTCCAGCTCTGCGATTTCCAGCTCTCCGATTTCCAGCTCTGCGATTTCCAACTCTCTGATTTCCAGCTCTGCGATTTCCAGCTCTCCGATTTCCCGCTCTCCGATTTCCAGCTCTCTGATTTCCAGCTCTCTGATTTCCAGCTCTCTGATTTCCAGCTCTGCGATTTCCAGCTCTCTGATTTCCAGCTCTCCGATTTCCCGCTCTCCGATTTCCAGCTCTGCGATTTCCAGCTCTCCGATTTCCCGCTCTCCGATTTCCAGCTCTCCGATTTCCAGCTCTCCGATTTCCCGCTCTCCGATTTCCAGCTCTGCGATTTCCCGCTATCCGATTTCCAGCTCTCCGATTTCCAGCTCTCCGATTTCCCGCTCTCCGATTTCCAGCTCTCCGATTTCCCGCTTTCCGATTTCCCGCTCTCTGATTTCCAGCTCTGCGATTTCCAGCTCTCCGATTCCGATTTCCAGCTCTCCGATATCCAGCTCTCCGATTTCCAGCTCTGCGATTTCCCGCTCTCCGATTTCCAGCTCTCCGATTTCCAGCTCTGCGATTTCCAGCTCTGCGATTTCCAGCTCTCCGATTTCCAGTTCTCCGATTTCCAGCTCTGCGATTTCCAGCTCTCCGATTTCCAGCTCTCCGATTTCCCGCTCTCCGATTTCCAGCTCTGCGATTTCCAGCTCTCTGATTTCCAGCTCTCCGATTTCCAGCTCTCTGATTTCCAGCTCTGCGATTTCCAGCTCTCCGATTTCCAGCTCTCCGATTTCCAGCTCTCTGATTTCCAGCTTTCCGATTTCCCGCTCTCCGATTTCCAGCTCATCTGATTTCCAGCTCTCCGATTTCCCGCTCTCTGATTTCCAGCTCTGCGATTTCCAGCTCTCCGATTTCCAGCTCTCCGATTTCCCGCTCTCCGATTTCCAGCTCTCCGATTTCCCGCTCTCCGATTTCCAGCTCTCCGAATTCCCCTCTCTGATTTCCAACTCTCTGATTTCCAGCTCTCTGATTTCACGCTCTCTGATTTCCCGCCTCCAATTTCCAACTCTCTGATTTCATGCTCTCTGATTTCACGCTCTACGATTTCCAGCTCTCTGATTTCCAGCTCTCTGATTTCACGCTCTCCGATTTCCAGCTCTCTGATATCCCGCCTCCGACCGCTCTCTGATTTCACGCTCTCTGATTTCACGCTCTCCGATTTCCAGCTCTCTGATTTCACGCTCTCCGATTTCCAGCTCTCTGATTTCACGCTCTCCGATTTCACGCTCTCCGATTTCCAGCTCTCTGATTTCCAGCTCTCTGATTTCACGCTCTCTGATTTCCAACTCTCTGATTTCCAGCTCTCCGATTTCCCCTCTCCGATTTCCCCTCTCTGATTTCCAGCTCTCTGATTTCACGCTCTCTGATTTCCAGCTCTCAGATTTCCAGCTCTCCGATTTCCCCTCTCTGATTTCCCCTCTCTGATTTCCAGCTCTCCGATTTCCAGCTCTCTGATTTCCAGCTCTCTGATTTCCTTCTCTCCGATTTCCCCTCTCTGATTTCCCCTCTCTGATTCCCCTCTCTGATTTCCAGCTCTCTGATTTCACGCTCTCTGATTTCTAGCTCTCTGATTTCCAGCTCTCCGATTTCACGCTCTCCGATTTCACGCTCTCCGATTTCCAGCTCTCCGATTTCCCGCTCTCCGATTTCCAGTTCTCCGATTTCCAGCTCTCCGATTTCCAGCTCTCCGATTTCCAGCTCTCCGATTTCCAGTTCTCCGATTTCCAGCTCTGCGATTTCCAGCTCTGCGATTTCCAGCTCTCTGATTTCCAGTTCTCCGATTTCCAGCTCTCCGATTTCCCGCTCTCTGATTTCCAGTTCTCCGATTTCCAGCTCTGCGATTTCCAGCTCTGCGATTTCCAGCTCTCTGATTTCCAGTTCTCCGATTTCCAACTCTCTGATTTCCCGCTCTCCGATTTCCAGCTCTCTGATTTCCAGCTCTGCGATTTCCAGCTCTGCGATTTCCAGCTCTCCGATTTCCAGTTCTCCGATTTCCAGCTCTGCGATTTCCAGCTCTCCGATTTCCCGCTCTCCGATTTCCCGCTCTCCGATTTCCAGCTCTCCGATTTCCAGCTCTCCGATTTCCCGCTCTCCGATTTCCAGCTCTCCGATTTCCCGCTCTCCGATTTCCAGCTCTCTGATTTCCAGCTCTCCGATTTCCCGCTCTCCGATTTCCAGCTCTCCGATTTCCCGCTCTCCGATTTCCCGCTCTCTGATTTCCAGCTCTGCGATTTCCAGCTCTCCGATTCCGATTTCCAGCTCTCCGATTTCCCGCTCTCTGACTTCCAGCTCTCCGATTTCCAGCTCTCCGATTTCCCGCTCTCCGATTTCCAGGTCTCCAATTTCCCGCTCTCCGATTTCCAGCTCTGCGATTTCCAGCTCTGCGATTTCCAGCTCTCCGATTTCCCGCTCTCTGATTTCCAGCTCTCTGATTTCCAGCTCTCCTATATCCAGCTCTCCGATTTCCCGCTCTCTGATTTCCAGCTCTGCGATTTCCAGCTCTCCGATTTCCAGCTCTCTGATTTCCAGCTCTCCGATTTCCCGCTCTCCGATTTCCTGCTCTCCGATTTCCCGCTCTCTGATTTCCAGCTCTGCGATTTCCAGCTATCCGATTTCCAGCTCTCCGATTTCCAGGTCTCTGATTTCCAGCTCTCTGATTTCCAGCTCTCCGATTTCCAGTTCATCTGATTTCCAGCTCTGCGATTTCCAGCTCTCCGATTTCCAGCTCTCTGATTTCCAGCTCTGCGATATCCAGCTCTGCGATTTCCCGCTCTCTGATTTCCAGCTCTCCGATTTCCCGCTCTCCGATTTCCAGCTCTCCGATTTCCCGCTCTCCGATTTCCAGCTCTGCGATTTCACGCTCTCCGATTTCCAGCTCTCCGATTTCCAGCTCTGCGATTTCCAGCTCTGCGATTTCCAGCTCTCCGATTTCCAGTTCTCCGATTTCCAGCTCTGCGATTTCCAGCTCTCCGATTTCCAGCTCTCCGATTTCCCGCTCTCCGATTTCCAGCTCTGCGATTTCCAGCTCTCTGATTTCCAGCTCTCCGATTTCCAGCTCTCTGATTTCCAGCTCTGCGATTTCCAGCTCTCCGATTTCCAGCTCTCCGATTTCCAGCTCTCTGATTTCCAGCTCTCCGATTTCCCGCTCTCCGATTTCCAGCTCATCTGATTTCCAGCTCTCCGATTTCCCGCTCTCTGATTTCCAGCTCTGCGATTTCCAGCTCTCCGATTTCCCGCTCTCCGATTTCCAGCTCTCCGAATTCCCCTCTCTGATTTCCAACTCTCTGATTTCCAGCTCTCTGATTTCACGCTCTCTGATTTCCCGCCTCCAATTTCCAACTCTCTGATTTCATGCTCTCTGATTTCACGCTCTACGATTTCCAGCTCTCTGATTTCCAGCTCTCTGATTTCACGCTCTCCGATTTCCAGCTCTCTGATATCCCGCCTCCGACCGCTCTCTGATTTCACGCTCTCTGATTTCACGCTCTCCGATTTCCAGCTCTCTGATTTCACGCTCTCCGATTTCCAGCTCTCTGATTTCACGCTCTCCGATTTCACGCTCTCCGATTTCCAGCTCTCTGATTTCCAGCTCTCTGATTTCACGCTCTCTGATTTCCAACTCTCTGATTTCCAGCTCTCCGATTTCCCCTCTCCGATTTCCCCTCTCTGATTTCCAGCTCTCTGATTTCACGCTCTCTGATTTCCAGCTCTCAGATTTCCAGCTCTCCGATTTCCCCTCTCTGATTTCCCCTCTCTGATTTCCAGCTCTCCGATTTCCAGCTCTCTGATTTCCAGCTCTCTGATTTCCAGCTCTCCGATTTCCCCTCTCTGATTTCCCCTCTCTGATTCCCCTCTCTGATTTCCAGCTCTCTGATTTCACGCTCTCTGATTTCTAGCTCTCTGATTTCCAGCTCTCCGATTTCACGCTCTCCGATTTCACGCTCTCCGATTTCCAGCTCTCCGATTTCCCGCTCTCCGATTTCCAGTTCTCCGATTTCCAGCTCTCCGATTTCCAGCTCTCCGATTTCCAGCTCTCCGATTTCCAGTTCTCCGATTTCCAGCTCTGCGATTTCCAGCTCTGCGATTTCCAGCTCTCTGATTTCCAGTTCTCCGATTTCCAGCTCTCCGATTTCCCGCTCTCTGATTTCCAGTTCTCCGATTTCCAGCTCTGCGATTTCCAGCTCTGCGATTTCCAGCTCTCTGATTTCCAGTTCTCCGATTTCCAACTCTCTGATTTCCCGCTCTCCGATTTCCAGCTCTCTGATTTCCAGCTCTGCGATTTCCAGCTCTGCGATTTCCAGCTCTCCGATTTCCAGTTCTCCGATTTCCAGCTCTGCGATTTCCAGCTCTCCGATTTCCCGCTCTCCGATTTCCCGCTCTCCGATTTCCAGCTCTCCGATTTCCAGCTCTCCGATTTCCCGCTCTCCGATTTCCAGCTCTCCGATTTCCCGCTCTCCGATTTCCAGCTCTCTGATTTCCAGCTCTCCGATTTCCCGCTCTCCGATTTCCAGCTCTCCGATTTCCCGCTCTCCGATTTCCCGCTCTCTGATTTCCAGCTCTGCGATTTCCAGCTCTCCGATTCCGATTTCCAGCTCTCCGATTTCCCGCTCTCTGACTTCCAGCTCTCCGATTTCCAGCTCTCCGATTTCCCGCTCTCCGATTTCCAGCTCTCCGATTTCCCGCTCTCCGATTTCCAGCTCTCTGATTTCCAGCTCTGCGATATCCAGCTCTGCGATTTCCCGCTCTCTGATTTCCAGCTCTCCGATTTCCCGCTCTCCGATTTCCAGCTCTCCGATTTCCCGCTCTCCGATTTCCAGCTCTGCGATTTCCCGCTCTCCAATTTCCAGCTCTCCGATTTCCAGCTCTCTGATTTCCCGCTCTCTGATTTCCAGCTCTGCGATATCCAGCTCTCTGATTTCCAGCTCTGCGAATTCCAGCTCTCCGATTTCCAGCTCTGCGATTTCCCGCTCTCCGATTTCCAGCTCTGCGATATCCAGCTCTCCGATTTCCAGCTCTCCGATTTCCCGCTCTCCGATTTCCAGCTCTCCGATTTCCCGCTCTCCGATTTCCAGCTCTGCGATTTCCAGCTCTGCGATTTCCAGCTCTCCGATTTCCAGCTCTCTGATTTCCAGCTCTCCGATTTCCCGCTCTCCGATTTCCAGCTCTCCGATTTCCCGCTCTCTGATTTCCAGCTCTGCGATTTCCAGCTCTCCGATTTCCAGCTCTCCGATTTCTAGGTCTCTGATTTCCAGCTCTCTGATTTCCAGCTCTCCGATTTCCAGTTCATCTGATTTCCAGCTCTGCGATTTCCAGCTCTCCGATTTCAAGCTCTCCGATTTCCCGCTCTCTGATTTCCAGCTCTCCGATTTCCAGCTCTCCGATTTCCAGCTCTCCGATTTCCCTCTCTCCGATTTCCAGCTCTCCGATTTCCCGCTCTCCGATTTCCAGCTCTCTGATTTCCAGCTCTGCGATATCCAGCTCTGCGATTTCCCGCTCTCTGATTTCCAGCTCTCCGATTTCCCGCTCTCCGATTTCCAGCTCTCCGATTTCCCGCTCTCCGATTTCCAGCTCTGCGATTTCCCGCTCTCCGATTTCCAGCTCTCCGATTTCCAGCTCTCTGATTTCCCGCTCTCTGATTTCCAGCTCTGCGATATCCAGCTCTCTGATTTCCAGCTCTGCGAATTCCAGCTCTCCGATTTCCAGCTCTGCGATTTCCCGCTCTCCGATTTCCAGCTCTGCGATATCCAGCTCTCCGATTTCCAGCTCTGCGATTTCCCGCTCTCCGATTTCCAGCTCTCCGATTTCCAGCTCTGCGATTTCCAGCTCTGCGATTTCCAGCTCTCCGATTTCCAGTTCTCCGATTTCCAGCTCTGCGATTTCCAGCTCTCCGATTTCCAGCTCTCCGATTTCCCGCTCTCCGATTTCCAGCTCTCTGATTTCCAGCTCTCTGATTTCCAGCTCTCCGATTTCCAGCTCTCTGATTTCCAGCTCTGCGATTTCCAGCTCTCCGATTTCCAGCTCTCCGATTTCCAGCTCTCTGATTTCCAGCTCTCCGATTTCCCGCTCTCCGATTTCCAGCTCTCCGATTTCCAGCACTCCAATTTCCAGCTCATCTGATTTCCAGCTCTCCGATTTCCCGCTCTCTGATTTCCAGCTCTCCGATTTCCAGCTCTCCGATTTCCCGCTCTCCGATTTCCAGCTCTCCGATTTCCCGCTCTCCGATTTCCAGCTCTCTGATTTCCAGCTCTCCGATTTCCAGCTCTCCAATTTCCAGCTCATCTGATTTCCAGCTCTCCGATTTCCCGCTCTCCGATTTCCAGCTCTCCGATTTCCCGCTCTCCGATTTCCAGCTCTGCGTTTTCCAGCTCTGCGATTTCCAGCTCTCCGATTTCCCGCTCTCCGATTTCCAGCTCTCTGATTTCCAGCTCTCTGATTTCACGCTCTCCGATTTCCAGCTCTATGATTTCCCGCATCCGATTTCCAACTCTCTGATTTCCAGCTCTCTGATTTCACGCTCTCTGATTTCCCGCCTCCAATTTCCAACTCTCTGATTTCATGCTCTCTGATTTCACGCCCTACGATTTCCAGCTCTCTGATTTCCAGCTCTCTGATTTCAAGCTCTCCGATTTCCAGCTCTCTGATATCCCGCCTCCGACCGCTCTCTGATTTCACGCTCTCTGATTTCACGCTCTCCGATTTCCAGCTCTCTGATTTCACGCTCTCCGATTTCACGCTCTCCGATTTCCAGCTCTCTGATTTCCAGCTCTCTGATTTCACGCTCTCTGATTTCCAACTCTCTGATTTCCAGCTCTCCGATTTCCCCTCTCCGATTTCCCCTCTCTGATTTCCAGCTCTCTGATTTCACGCTCTCTGATTTCCAGCTCTCTGATTTCCAGCTCTCCGATTTCCCCTCTCTGATTTCCCCTCTCTGATTTCCAGCTCTCCGATTTCCAGCTCTCTGATTTCCAGCTCTCTGATTTCCAGCTCTCCGATTTCCCCTCTCTGATTTCCCCTCTCTGATTTCCCCTCTCTGATTTCCAGCTCTCTGATTTCACGCTCTCTGATTTCTAGCTCTCTGATTTCCAGCTCTCCGATTTCACGCTCTCCGATTTCACGCTCTCCGATTTCCAGCTCTCCGATTTCCCGCTCTCCGATTTCCAGTTCTCCGATTTCCAGCTCTCCGATTTCCAGCTCTCCGATTTCCAGTTCTCCGATTTCCAGCTCTGCGATTTCCAGCTCTGCGATTTCCAGCTCTCTGATTTCCCGCTCTCCGATTTCCAGCTCTCTGATTTCCAGCTCTGCGATTTCCAGCTCTGCGATTTCCAGCTCTCCGATTTCCAGTTCTCCGATTTCCAGCTCTGCGATTTCCAGCTCTCCGATTTCCCGCTCTCCGATTTCCAGCTCTCTGATTTCCAGCTCTCTGATTTCCAGCTCTGCGATTTCCAGCTCTCCGATTTCCCGCTCTCCGATTTCCAGCTCTGCGATTTCCAGCTCTCCGATTTCCCGCTCTCCGATTTCCAGCTCTCCGATTTCCAGCTCTCCGATTTCCCGCTCTCCGATTTCCAGCTCTCCGATTTCCCGCTCTCCGATTTCCAGCTCTCTGATTTCCAGCTCTCCGATTTCCCGCTCTCCGATTTCCAGCTCTCCGATTTCCCGCTCTCCGATTTCCCGCTCTCTGATTTCCAGCTCTGCGATTTCCAGCTCTCCGATTCCGATTTCCAGCTCTCCGATTTCCTGCTCTCTGACTTCCAGCTCTCCGATTTCCAGCTCTCCGATTTCCCGCTCTCCGATTTCCAGCTCTCCGATTTCCCGCTCTCCGATTTCCAGCTCTGCGATTTCCAACTCTGCGATTTCCAGCTCTCCGATTTCCCGCTCTCTGATTTCCAGCTCTCTGATTTCCAGCTCTCCTATATCCAGCTCTCCGATTTCCCGCTCTCTGATTTCCAGCTCTGCGATTTCCAGCTCTCCGATTTCCAGCTCTCTGATTTCCAGCACTCCGATTTCCCGCTCTCCGATTTCCAGCTCTCCGATTTCCCGCTCTCTGATTTCCAGCTCTGCGATTTCCAGCTCTCCGATTTCCAGCTCTCCGATTTCCAGGTCTCTGATTTCCAGCTCTGCGATTTCCAGCTCTCCGATTTCCAGGTCTCTGATTTCCAGCTCTCTGATTTCCAGCTCTCCGATTTCCAGTTCATCTGATTTCCAGCTCTGCGATTTCCAGCTCTCCGATTTCAAGCTCTCCGATTTCCCGCTCTCTGATTTCCAGCTCTCCGATTTCCAGCTCTCCGATTTCCAGCTCTCCGATTTCCCGCTCTCCGATTTCCAGCTCTCCGATTTCCCGCTCTCCGATTTCCAGCTCTCTGATTTCCAGCTCTGCGATATCCAGCTCTGCGATTTCCCGCTCTCTGATTTCCAGCTCTCCGATTTCCCGCTCTCCGATTTCCAGCTCTCCGATTTCCCGCTCTCCGATTTCCAGCTCTGCGATTTCCCGCTCTCCGATTTCCAGCTCTCCGATTTCCAGCTCTCTGATTTCCCGCTCTCCGATTTCCAGCTCTGCGATATCCAGCTCTCTGATTTCCAGCTCTGCGAATTCCAGCTCTCCGATTTCCAGCTCTGCGATTTCCCGCTGTCCGATTTCCAGCTCTGCGATATCCAGCTCTCCGATTTCCAGCTCTGCGATTTCCCGCTCTCCGATTTCCAGCTCTCCGATTTCCAGCTCTGCGATTTCCAGCTCTCCGATTTCCAGCTCTCCGATTTCCCGCTCTCCGATTTCCAGCTCTCTGATTTCCAGCTCTGCGATATCCAGCTCTGCGATTTCCCGCTCTCTGATTTCCAGCTCTCCGATTTCCCGCTCTCCGATTTCCAGCTCTCCGATTTCCCGCTCTCCGATTTCCCGCTCTCTGATTTCGAGCTCTGCGATTTCCAGCTCTCCGATTCCGATTTCCAGCTCTCCGATTTCCCGCTCTCTGATTTCCAGCTCTCCGATTTCCAGCTCTCCGATTTCCCGCTCTCCGATTTCCAGCTCTCCGATTTCCCGCTCTCCGATTTCCAGCTCTGCGTTTTCCAGCTCTGCGATTTCCAGCTCTCCGATTTCCCGCTCTCCGATTTCCAGCTCTCTGATTTCCAGCTCTCTGATTTCACGCTCTCCGATTTCCAGCTCTCTGATTTCCCGCCTCCGATTTCCAACTCTCCGATTTCCAGCTCTCTGATTTCCAGCTCTCTGATTTCACGCTCTCTGATTTCCCGCCTCCAATTTCCAACTCTCTGATTTCATGCTCTCTGATTTCACGCTCTACGATTTCCAGCTCTCTGATTTCCAGCTCTCTGATTTCACGCTCTCCGATTTCCAGCTCTCTGATATCCCGCCTCCGACCGCTCTCTGATTTCACGCTCTCTGATTTCACGCTCTCCGATTTCCAGCTCTCTGATTTCACGCTCTCCGATTTCCAGCTCTCTGATTTCACGCTCTCCGATTTCACGCTCTCCGATTTCCAGCTCTCTGATTTCCAGCTCTCTGATTTCACGCTCTCTGATTTCCAACTCTCTGATTTACAGCTCTCCGATTTCCCCTCTCCGATTTCCCCTCTCTGATTTCCAGCTCTCTGATTTCACGCTCTCTGATTTCCAGCTCTCTGATTTCCAGCTCTCCGATTTCCCCTCTCTGATTTCCCCTCTCTGATTCCCCTCTCCGATTTCCAGCTCTCTGATTTCACGCTCTCTGATTTCTAGCTCTCTGATTTCCAGCTCTCCGATTTCACGCTCTCCGATTTCACGCTCTCCGATTTCCAGCTCTCCGATTTCCCGCTCTCCGATTTCCAGTTCTCCGATTTCCAGCTCTCCGATTTCCAGCTCTCCGATTTCCAGCTCTCCGATTTCCAGTTCTCCGATTTCCAGCTCTGCGATTTCCAGCTCTGCGATTTCCAGCTCTCTGATTTCCCGCTCTCCGATTTCCAGCTCTCTGATTTCCAGCTCTCTGATTTCCAGCTCTGCGATTTCCAGCTCTCCGATTTCCCGCTCTCCGATTTCCAGCTCTGCGATTTCCAGCTCTCCGATTTCCCGCTCTCCGATTTCCAGCTCTCCGATTTCCAGCTCTCCGATTTCCCGCTCTCCGATTTCCAGCTCTCCGATTTCCCGCTCTCCGATTTCCAGCTCTCTGATTTCCAGCTCTCCGATTTCCCGCTCTCCGATTTCCAGCTCTCCGATTTCCCGCTCTCCGATTTCCCGCTCTCTGATTTCCAGCTCTGCGATTTCCAGCTCTCCGATTCCGATTTCCAGCTCTCCGATTTCCCGCTCTCTGACTTCCAGCTCTCCGATTTCCAGCTCTCCGATTTCCCGCTCTCCGATTTCCAGCTCTCCGATTTCCCGCTCTCCGATTTCGAGCTCTGCGATTTCCAGCTCTGCGATTTCCAGCTCTCCGATTTCCCGCTCTCTGATTTCCAGCTCTCTGATTTCCAGCTCTCCTATATCCAGCTCTCCGATTTCCCGCTCTCTGATTTCCAGCTCTGCGATTTCCAGCTCTCCGATTTCCAGCTCTCTGATTTCCAGCTCTCCGATTTCCCGCTCTCCGATTTCCAGCTCTCCGATTTCCCGCTCTCTGATTTCCAGCTCTGCGATTTCCAGCTCTCCGATTTCCAGCTCTCCGATTTCCAGGTCTCTGATTTCCAGCTCTGCGATTTCCAGCTCTCCGATTTCCAGGTCTCTGATTTCCAGCTCTCTGATTTCCAGCTCTCCGATTTCCAGTTCATCTGATTTCCAGCTCTGCGATTTCCAGCTCTCCGATTTCAAGCTCTCCGATTTCCCGCTCTCTGATTTCCAGCTCTCCGATTTCCAGCTCTCCGATTTCCAGCTCTCCGATTTCCCGCTCTCCGATTTCCAGCTCTCCGATTTCCCGCTCTCCGATTTCCAGCTCTCTGATTTCCAGCTCTGCGATATCCAGCTCTGCGATTTCCCGCTCTCTGATTTCCAGCTCTCCGATTTCCCGCTCTCCGATTTCCAGCTCTCCGATTTCCCGCTCTCCGATTTCCAGCTCTGCGATTTCCCGCTCTCCGATTTCCAGCTCTGCGATTTCCCGCTCTCCGATTTCCAGCTCTCCGATTTCCAGCTCTCTGATTTCCCGCTCTCCGATTTCCAGCTCTGCGATATCCAGCTCTCTGATTTCCAGCTCTGCGAATTCCAGCTCTCCGATTTCCAGCTCTGCGATTTCCCGCTGTCCGATTTCCAGCTCTGCGATATCCAGCTCTCCGATTTCCAGCTCTGCGATTTCCCGCTCTCCGATTTCCAGCTCTCCGATTTCCAGCTCTGCGATTTCCAGCTCTCCGATTTCCAGCTCTCCGATTTCCCGCTCTCCGATTTCCAGCTCTCTGATTTCCAGCTCTGCGATATCCAGCTCTGCGATTTCCCGCTCTCTGATTTCCAGCTCTCCGATTTCCCGCTCTCCGATTTCCAGCTCTCCGATTTCCCGCTCTCCGATTTCCCGCTCTCTGATTTCGAGCTCTGCGATTTCCAGCTCTCCGATTCCGATTTCCAGCTCTCCGATTTCCCGCTCTCTGATTTCCAGCTCTCCGATTTCCAGCTCTCCGATTTCCCGCTCTCCGATTTCCAGCTCTCCGATTTCCCGCTCTCCGATTTCCAGCTCTGCGTTTTCCAGCTCTGCGATTTCCAGCTCTCCGATTTCCCGCTCTCCGATTTCCAGCTCTCTGATTTCCAGCTCTCTGATTTCACGCTCTCCGATTTCCAGCTCTCTGATTTCCCGCCTCCGATTTCCAACTCTCCGATTTCCAGCTCTCTGATTTCCAGCTCTCTGATTTCACGCTCTCTGATTTCCCGCCTCCAATTTCCAACTCTCTGATTTCATGCTCTCTGATTTCACGCTCTACGATTTCCAGCTCTCTGATTTCCAGCTCTCTGATTTCACGCTCTCCGATTTCCAGCTCTCTGATATCCCGCCTCCGACCGCTCTCTGATTTCACGCTCTCTGATTTCACGCTCTCCGATTTCCAGCTCTCTGATTTCACGCTCTCCGATTTCCAGCTCTCTGATTTCACGCTCTCCGATTTCACGCTCTCCGATTTCCAGCTCTCTGATTTCCAGCTCTCTGATTTCACGCTCTCTGATTTCCAACTCTCTGATTTACAGCTCTCCGATTTCCCCTCTCCGATTTCCCCTCTCTGATTTCCAGCTCTCTGATTTCACGCTCTCTGATTTCCAGCTCTCTGATTTCCAGCTCTCCGATTTCCCCTCTCTGATTTCCCCTCTCTGATTCCCCTCTCCGATTTCCAGCTCTCTGATTTCACGCTCTCTGATTTCTAGCTCTCTGATTTCCAGCTCTCCGATTTCACGCTCTCCGATTTCACGCTCTCCGATTTCCAGCTCTCCGATTTCCCGCTCTCCGATTTCCAGTTCTCCGATTTCCAGCTCTCCGATTTCCAGCTCTCCGATTTCCAGCTCTCCGATTTCCAGTTCTCCGATTTCCAGCTCTGCGATTTCCAGCTCTGCGATTTCCAGCTCTCTGATTTCCCGCTCTCCGATTTCCAGCTCTCTGATTTCCAGCTCTCTGATTTCCAGCTCTGCGATTTCCAGCTCTCCGATTTCCCGCTCTCCGATTTCCAGCTCTGCGATTTCCAGCTCTCCGATTTCCCGCTCTCCGATTTCCAGCTCTCCGATTTCCAGCTCTCCGATTTCCCGCTCTCCGATTTCGAGCTCTGCGATTTCCAGCTCTGCGATTTCCAGCTCTCCGATTTCCCGCTCTCTGATTTCCAGCTCTCTGATTTCCAGCTCTCCTATATCCAGCTCTCCGATTTCCCGCTCTCTGATTTCCAGCTCTGCGATTTCCAGCTCTCCGATTTCCAGCTCTCTGATTTCCAGCTCTCCGATTTCCCGCTCTCCGATTTCCAGCTCTCCGATTTCCCGCTCTCTGATTTCCAGCTCTGCGATTTCCAGCTCTCCGATTTCCAGCTCTCCGATTTCCAGGTCTCTGATTTCCAGCTCTGCGATTTCCAGCTCTCCGATTTCCAGGTCTCTGATTTCCAGCTCTCTGATTTCCAGCTCTCCGATTTCCAGTTCATCTGATTTCCAGCTCTGCGATTTCCAGCTCTCCGATTTCAAGCTCTCCGATTTCCCGCTCTCTGATTTCCAGCTCTCCGATTTCCAGCTCTCCGATTTCCAGCTCTCCGATTTCCCGCTCTCCGAATTCCAGCTCTCCGATTTCCCGCTCTCCGATTTCCAGCTCTCTGATTTCCAGCTCTGCGATATCCAGCTCTGCGATTTCCCGCTCTCTGATTTCCAGCTCTCCGATTTCCCGCTCTCCGATTTCCAGCTCTCCGATTTCCCGCTCTCCGATTTCCAGCTCTGCGATTTCCCGCTCTCCGATTTCCAGCTCTGCGATTTCCCGCTCTCCGATTTCCAGCTCTCCGATTTCCAGCTCTCTGATTTCCCGCTCTCCGATTTCCAGCTCTGCGATATCCAGCTCTCTGATTTCCAGCTCTGCGAATTCCAGCTCTCCGATTTCCAGCTCTGCGATTTCCCGCTGTCCGATTTCCAGCTCTGCGATATCCAGCTCTCCGATTTCCAGCTCTGCGATTTCCCGCTCTCCGATTTCCAGCTCTCCGATTTCCAGCTCTGCGATTTCCAGCTCTCCGATTTCCAGCTCTCCGATTTCCCGCTCTCCGATTTCCAGCTCTCTGATTTCCAGCTCTGCGATATCCAGCTCTGCGATTTCCCGCTCTCTGATTTCCAGCTCTCCGATTTCCCGCTCTCCGATTTCCAGCTCTCCGATTTCCCGCTCTCCGATTTCCCGCTCTCTGATTTCGAGCTCTGCGATTTCCAGCTCTCCGATTCCGATTTCCAGCTCTCCGATTTCCCGCTCTCTGATTTCCAGCTCTCCGATTTCCAGCTCTCCGATTTCCCGCTCTCCGATTTCCAGCTCTCCGATTTCCCGCTCTCCGATTTCCAGCTCTGCGTTTTCCAGCTCTGCGATTTCCAGCTCTCCGATTTCCCGCTCTCCGATTTCCAGCTCTCTGATTTCCAGCTCTCTGATTTCACGCTCTCCGATTTCCAGCTCTCTGATTTCCCGCCTCCGATTTCCAACTCTCCGATTTCCAGCTCTCTGATTTCCAGCTCTCTGATTTCACGCTCTCTGATTTCCCGCCTCCAATTTCCAACTCTCTGATTTCATGCTCTCTGATTTCACGCTCTACGATTTCCAGCTCTCTGATTTCCAGCTCTCTGATTTCACGCTCTCCGATTTCCAGCTCTCTGATATCCCGCCTCCGACCGCTCTCTGATTTCACGCTCTCTGATTTCACGCTCTCCGATTTCCAGCTCTCTGATTTCACGCTCTCCGATTTCCAGCTCTCTGATTTCACGCTCTCCGATTTCACGCTCTCCGATTTCCAGCTCTCTGATTTCCAGCTCTCTGATTTCACGCTCTCTGATTTCCAACTCTCTGATTTACAGCTCTCCGATTTCCCCTCTCCGATTTCCCCTCTCTGATTTCCAGCTCTCTGATTTCACGCTCTCTGATTTCCAGCTCTCTGATTTCCAGCTCTCCGATTTCCCCTCTCTGATTTCCCCTCTCTGATTCCCCTCTCCGATTTCCAGCTCTCTGATTTCACGCTCTCTGATTTCTAGCTCTCTGATTTCCAGCTCTCCGATTTCACGCTCTCCGATTTCACGCTCTCCGATTTCCAGCTCTCCGATTTCCCGCTCTCCGATTTCCAGTTCTCCGATTTCCAGCTCTCCGATTTCCAGCTCTCCGATTTCCAGCTCTCCGATTTCCAGTTCTCCGATTTCCAGCTCTGCGATTTCCAGCTCTGCGATTTCCAGCTCTCTGATTTCCCGCTCTCCGATTTCCAGCTCTCTGATTTCCAGCTCTCTGATTTCCAGCTCTGCGATTTCCAGCTCTCCGATTTCCCGCTCTCCGATTTCCAGCTCTGCGATTTCCAGCTCTCCGATTTCCCGCTCTCCGATTTCCAGCTCTCCGATTTCCAGCTCTCCGATTTCCCGCTCTCCGATTTCCAGCTCTCCGATTTCCCGCTCTCCGATTTCCAGCTCTCTGATTTCCAGCTCTCCGATTTCCCGCTCTCCGATTTCCAGCTCTCCGATTTCCCGCTCTCCGATTTCCCGCTCTCTGATTTCCAGCTCTGCGATTTCCAGCTCTCCGATTCCGATTTCCAGCTCTCCGATTTCCCGCTCTCTGACTTCCAGCTCTCCGATTTCCAGCTCTCCGATTTCCCGCTCTCCGATTTCCAGCTCTCCGATTTCCCGCTCTCCGATTTCGAGCTCTGCGATTTCCAGCTCTGCGATTTCCAGCTCTCCGATTTCCCGCTCTCTGATTTCCAGCTCTCTGATTTCCAGCTCTCCTATATCCAGCTCTCCGATTTCCCGCTCTCTGATTTCCAGCTCTGCGATTTCCAGCTCTCCGATTTCCAGCTCTCTGATTTCCAGCTCTCCGATTTCCCGCTCTCCGATTTCCAGCTCTCCGATTTCCCGCTCTCTGATTTCCAGCTCTGCGATTTCCAGCTCTCCGATTTCCAGCTCTCCGATTTCCAGGTCTCTGATTTCCAGCTCTGCGATTTCCAGCTCTCCGATTTCCAGGTCTCTGATTTCCAGCTCTCTGATTTCCAGCTCTCCGATTTCCAGTTCATCTGATTTCCAGCTCTGCGATTTCCAGCTCTCCGATTTCAAGCTCTCCGATTTCCCGCTCTCTGATTTCCAGCTCTCCGATTTCCAGCTCTCCGATTTCCAGCTCTCCGATTTCCCGCTCTCCGATTTCCAGCTCTCCGATTTCCCGCTCTCCGATTTCCAGCTCTCTGATTTCCAGCTCTGCGATATCCAGCTCTGCGATTTCCCGCTCTCTGATTTCCAGCTCTCCGATTTCCCGCTCTCCGATTTCCAGCTCTCCGATTTCCCGCTCTCCGATTTCCAGCTCTGCGATTTCCCGCTCTCCGATTTCCAGCTCTCCGATTTCCAGCTCTCTGATTTCCCGCTCTCCGATTTCCAGCTCTGCGATATCCAGCTCTCTGATTTCCAGCTCTGCGAATTCCAGCTCTCCGATTTCCAGCTCTGCGATTTCCCGCTCTCCGATTTCCAGCTCTGCGATATCCAGCTCTCCGATTTCCAGCTCTGCGATTTCCCGCTCTCCGATTTCCAGCTCTCCGATTTCCAGCTCTGCGATTTCCAGCTCTGCGATTTCCAGCTCTCCGATTTCCAGTTCTCCGATTTCCAGCTCTGCGATTTCCAGCTCTCCGATTTCCAGCTCTGCGATTT
The DNA here is from genome assembly GCF_044704955.1 of Pristiophorus japonicus. Lineage (NCBI taxonomy): Eukaryota > Metazoa > Chordata > Chondrichthyes > Pristiophoridae > Pristiophorus > Pristiophorus japonicus. Next base: position 145,468,966 of record NC_091980.1, read on the forward strand.
CCCGCTCTCCGATTTCCAGCTCTGCGATTTCCAGCTCTCCGATTTCCAGCTCTCCGATTTCCCGCTCTCCGATTTCCAGCTCTCTGATTTCCAGCTCTCTGATTTCCAGCTCTCCGATTTCCAGCTCTCTGATTTCCAGCTCTGCGATTTCCAGCTCTCCGATTTCCTGCTCTCCGATTTCCAGCTCACTGATTTCCAGCTCTCCGATTTCCCGCTCTCCGATTTCCAGCTCATCTGATTTCCAGCTCTCCGATTTCCAGCTCTCTGATTTCCCGCTCTCCGATTTCCAGCTCTGCGATATCCAGCTCTCTGATTTCCAGCTCTGCGAATTCCAGCTCTCCGATTTCCAGCTCTCTGATTTCCCGCTCTCCGATTTCCAGCTCTGCGATATCCAGCTCTGCGATTTCCAGCTCTCTGATTTCCAGCTCTGCGATTTCCAGTTCTCCGATTTTCAGCTCTGCGATTTCCAGCTCTCCGATTTCCAGCTCTCCGATTTCCCGCTCTCCGATTTCCAGCTCTCTGATTTCCAGCTCTCTGATTTCCAGCTCTCCGATTTCCCGCTCTCTGATTTCCAGCTCTGCGATTTCCAGCTCTCCGATTTCCAGCTCTCCGATTTCCAGCTCTCTGATTTCCAGCTCTCCGATATCCCGCTCTCCGATTTCCAGCTCATCTGATTTCCAGCTCTCCGATTTCCCGCTCTCTGATTTCCAGCTCTGCGATTTCCAGCTCTCCGATTTCCAGCTCTCCGATTTCCCGCTCTCCGATTTCCAGCTCTCCGATTTCCCGCTCTCCGATTTCCAGCACTCCGATTTCCCCTCTCTGATATCCCCTCTCTGATTTCCCCTCTCTGATTTCCAGCTCTCTGATTTCACGCTCTCTGATTTCTAGCTCTCTGATTTCCAGCTCTCCGATTTCACGCTCTCCGATTTCACGCTCTCCGATTTCCAGCTCTCCGATTTCCCGCTCTCCGATTTCCAGTTCTCCGATTTCCAGCTCTCCGATTTCCAGCTCTCCGATTTCACGCTCTCCGATTTCCAGCTCTCCGAATTCCAGCTCTCCGATTTCCAGTTCTCCGATTTCCAGCTCTGCGATTTCCAGCTCTGCGATTTCCAACTCTCTGATTTCCAGCTCTCTGATTTCCAGCTCTGCGATTTCCAGCTCTGCGATTTCCAGCTCTGCGATTTCCAGCTCTCCGATTTCCAGCTCTGCGATTTCCAACTCTCTGATTTCCAGCTCTGCGATTTCCAGCTCTCCGATTTCCCGCTCTCCGATTTCCAGCTCTCTGATTTCCAGCTCTCTGATTTCCAGCTCTCTGATTTCCAGCTCTGCGATTTCCAGCTCTCTGATTTCCAGCTCTCTGATTTCCAGCTCTCCGATTTCCAGCTCTCTGATTTCCAGCTCTGCGATTTCCAGCTCTCCGATTTCCTGCTCTCCGATTTCCAGCTCACTGATTTCCAGCTCTCCGATTTCCCGCTCTCCGATTTCCAGCTCATCTGATTTCCAGCTCTCCGATTTCCAGCTCTCTGATTTCCCGCTCTCCGATTTCCAGCTCTGCGATATCCAGCTCTCTGATTTCCAGCTCTGCGAATTCCAGCTCTCCGATTTCCAGCTCTCTGATTTCCCGCTCTCCGATTTCCAGCTCTGCGATATCCAGCTCTGCGATTTCCAGCTCTCTGATTTCCAGCTCTGCGATTTCCAGTTCTCCGATTTCCAGCTCTGCGATTTCCAGCTCTCCGATTTCCAGCTCTCCGATTTCCCGCTCTCCGATTTCCAGCTCTCTGATTTCCAGCTCTCTGATTTCCAGCTCTCCGATTTCCCGCTCTCTGATTTCCAGCTCTGCGATTTCCAGCTCTCCGATTTCCAGCTCTCCGATTTCCAGCTCTCTGATTTCCAGCTCTCCGATTTCCCGCTCTCCGATTTCCAGCTCATCTGATTTCCAGCTCTCCGATTTCCCGCTCTCTGATTTCCAGCTCTGCGATTTCCAGCTCTCCGATTTCCAGCTCTCCGATTTCCCGCTCTCCGATTTCCAGCTCTCCGATTTCCCGCTCTCCGATTTCCAGCACTCCGATTTCCCCTCTCTGATATCCCCTCTCTGATTTCCCCTCTCTGATTTCCAGCTCTCTGATTTCACGCTCTCTGATTTCTAGCTCTCTGATTTCCAGCTCTCCGATTTCACGCTCTCCGATTTCACGCTCTCCGATTTCCAGCTCTCCGATTTCCCGCTCTCCGATTTCCAGTTCTCCGATTTCCAGCTCTCCGATTTCCAGCTCTCCGATTTCACGCTCTCCGATTTCCAGCTCTCCGAATTCCAGCTCTCCGATTTCCAGTTCTCCGATTTCCAGCTCTGCGATTTCCAGCTCTGCGATTTCCAACTCTCTGATTTCCAGCTCTCTGATTTCCAGCTCTGCGATTTCCAGCTCTGCGATTTCCAGCTCTGCGATTTCCAGCTCTCCGATTTCCAGCTCTGCGATTTCCAACTCTCTGATTTCCAGCTCTGCGATTTCCAGCTCTCCGATTTCCCGCTCTCCGATTTCCAGCTCTCTGATTTCCAGCTCTCTGATTTCCAGCTCTCTGATTTCCAGCTCTGCGATTTCCAGCTCTCTGATTTCCAGCTCTCCGATTTCCCGCTCTCCGATTTCCAGCTCTGCGATTTCCAGCTCTCCGATTTCCCGCTCTCCGATTTCCAGCTCTGCGATTTCCAGCTCTCCGATTTCCCGCTCTCCGATTTCCAGCTCTGCGATTTCCCGCTATCCGATTTCCAGCTCTCCGATTTCCAGCTCTCCGATTTCCCGCTCTCCGATTTCCAGCTCTCCGATTTCCCGCTTTCCGATTTCCCGCTCTCTGATTTCCAGCTCTGCGATTTCCAGCTCTCCGATTCCGATTTCCAGCTCTCCGATATCCAGCTCTCCGATTTCCAGCTCTGCGATTTCCCGCTCTCCGATTTCCAGCTCTCCGATTTCCAGCTCTGCGATTTCCAGCTCTGCGATTTCCAGCTCTCCGATTTCCAGTTCTCCGATTTCCAGCTCTGCGATTTCCAGCTCTCCGATTTCCAGCTCTCCGATTTCCCGCTCTCCGATTTCCAGCTCTGCGATTTCCAGCTCTCTGATTTCCAGCTCTCCGATTTCCAGCTCTCTGATTTCCAGCTCTGCGATTTCCAGCTCTCCGATTTCCAGCTCTCCGATTTCCAGCTCTCTGATTTCCAGCTCTCCGATTTCCCGCTCTCCGATTTCCAGCTCATCTGATTTCCAGCTCTCCGATTTCCCGCTCTCTGATTTCCAGCTCTGCGATTTCCAGCTCTCCGATTTCCAGCTCTCCGATTTCCCGCTCTCCGATTTCCAGCTCTCCGATTTCCCGCTCTCCGATTTCCAGCTCTCCGAATTCCCCTCTCTGATTTCCAACTCTCTGATTTCCAGCTCTCTGATTTCACGCTCTCTGATTTCCCGCCTCCAATTTCCAACTCTCTGATTTCATGCTCTCTGATTTCACGCTCTACGATTTCCAGCTCTCTGATTTCCAGCTCTCTGATTTCACGCTCTCCGATTTCCAGCTCTCTGATATCCCGCCTCCGACCGCTCTCTGATTTCACGCTCTCTGATTTCACGCTCTCCGATTTCCAGCTCTCTGATTTCACGCTCTCCGATTTCCAGCTCTCTGATTTCACGCTCTCCGATTTCACGCTCTCCGATTTCCAGCTCTCTGATTTCCAGCTCTCTGATTTCACGCTCTCTGATTTCCAACTCTCTGATTTCCAGCTCTCCGATTTCCCCTCTCCGATTTCCCCTCTCTGATTTCCAGCTCTCTGATTTCACGCTCTCTGATTTCCAGCTCTCAGATTTCCAGCTCTCCGATTTCCCCTCTCTGATTTCCCCTCTCTGATTTCCAGCTCTCCGATTTCCAGCTCTCTGATTTCCAGCTCTCTGATTTCCAGCTCTCCGATTTCCCCTCTCTGATTTCCCCTCTCTGATTCCCCTCTCTGATTTCCAGCTCTCTGATTTCACGCTCTCTGATTTCTAGCTCTCTGATTTCCAGCTCTCCGATTTCACGCTCTCCGATTTCACGCTCTCCGATTTCCAGCTCTCCGATTTCCCGCTCTCCGATTTCCAGTTCTCCGATTTCCAGCTCTCCGATTTCCAGCTCTCCGATTTCCAGCTCTCCGATTTCCAGTTCTCCGATTTCCAGCTCTGCGATTTCCAGCTCTGCGATTTCCAGCTCTCTGATTTCCAGTTCTCCGATTTCCAGCTCTCCGATTTCCCGCTCTCTGATTTCCAGTTCTCCGATTTCCAGCTCTGCGATTTCCAGCTCTGCGATTTCCAGCTCTCTGATTTCCAGTTCTCCGATTTCCAACTCTCTGATTTCCCGCTCTCCGATTTCCAGCTCTCTGATTTCCAGCTCTGCGATTTCCAGCTCTGCGATTTCCAGCTCTCCGATTTCCAGTTCTCCGATTTCCAGCTCTGCGATTTCCAGCTCTCCGATTTCCCGCTCTCCGATTTCCCGCTCTCCGATTTCCAGCTCTCCGATTTCCAGCTCTCCGATTTCCCGCTCTCCGATTTCCAGCTCTCCGATTTCCCGCTCTCCGATTTCCAGCTCTCTGATTTCCAGCTCTCCGATTTCCCGCTCTCCGATTTCCAGCTCTCCGATTTCCCGCTCTCCGATTTCCCGCTCTCTGATTTCCAGCTCTGCGATTTCCAGCTCTCCGATTCCGATTTCCAGCTCTCCGATTTCCCGCTCTCTGACTTCCAGCTCTCCGATTTCCAGCTCTCCGATTTCCCGCTCTCCGATTTCCAGGTCTCCGATTTCCCGCTCTCCGATTTCCAGCTCTGCGATTTCCAGCTCTGCGATTTCCAGCTCTCCGATTTCCCGCTCTCTGATTTCCAGCTCTCTGATTTCCAGCTCTCCTATATCCAGCTCTCCGATTTCCCGCTCTCTGATTTCCAGCTCTGCGATTTCCAGCTCTCCGATTTCCAGCTCTCTGATTTCCAGCTCTCCGATTTCCCGCTCTCCGATTTCCTGCTCTCCGATTTCCCGCTCTCTGATTTCCAGCTCTGCGATTTCCAGCTATCCGATTTCCAGCTCTCCGATTTCCAGGTCTCTGATTTCCAGCTCTCTGATTTCCAGCTCTCCGATTTCCAGTTCATCTGATTTCCAGCTCTGCGATTTCCAGCTCTCCGATTTCCAGCTCTCTGATTTCCAGCTCTGCGATATCCAGCTCTGCGATTTCCCCCTCTCTGATTTCCAGCTCTCCGATTTCCCGCTCTCCGATTTCCAGCTCTCCGATTTCCCGCTCTCCGATTTCCAGCTCTGCGATTTCACGCTCTCCGATTTCCAGCTCTCCGATTTCCAGCTCTGCGATTTCCAGCTCTGCGATTTCCAGCTCTCCGATTTCCAGTTCTCCGATTTCCAGCTCTGCGATTTCCAGCTCTCCGATTTCCAGCTCTCCGATTTCCCGCTCTCCGATTTCCAGCTCTGCGATTTCCAGCTCTCTGATTTCCAGCTCTCCGATTTCCAGCTCTCTGATTTCCAGCTCTGCGATTTCCAGCTCTCCGATTTCCAGCTCTCCGATTTCCAGCTCTCTGATTTCCAGCTCTCCGATTTCCCGCTCTCCGATTTCCAGCTCATCTGATTTCCAGCTCTCCGATTTCCCGCTCTCTGATTTCCAGCTCTGCGATTTCCAGCTCTCCGATTTCCAGCTCTCCGATTTCCCGCTCTCCGATTTCCAGCTCTCCGATTTCCCGCTCTCCGATTTCCAGCTCTCCGAATTCCCCTCTCTGATTTCCAACTCTCTGATTTCCAGCTCTCTGATTTCACGCTCTCTGATTTCCCGCCTCCAATTTCCAACTCTCTGATTTCATGCTCTCTGATTTCACGCTCTACGATTTCCAGCTCTCTGATTTCCAGCTCTCTGATTTCACGCTCTCCGATTTCCAGCTCTCTGATATCCCGCCTCCGACCGCTCTCTGATTTCACGCTCTCTGATTTCACGCTCTCCGATTTCCAGCTCTCTGATTTCACGCTCTCCGATTTCCAGCTCTCTGATTTCACGCTCTCCGATTTCACGCTCTCCGATTTCCAGCTCTCTGATTTCCAGCTCTCTGATTTCACGCTCTCTGATTTCCAACTCTCTGATTTCCAGCTCTCCGATTTCCCCTCTCCGATTTCCCCTCTCTGATTTCCAGCTCTCTGATTTCACGCTCTCTGATTTCCAGCTCTCAGATTTCCAGCTCTCCGATTTCCCCTCTCTGATTTCCCCTCTCTGATTTCCAGCTCTCCGATTTCCAGCTCTCTGATTTCCAGCTCTCTGATTTCCAGCTCTCCGATTTCCCCTCTCTGATTTCCCCTCTCTGATTCCCCTCTCTGATTTCCAGCTCTCTGATTTCACGCTCTCTGATTTCTAGCTCTCTGATTTCCAGCTCTCCGATTTCACGCTCTCCGATTTCACGCTCTCCGATTTCCAGCTCTCCGATTTCCCGCTCTCCGATTTCCAGTTCTCCGATTTCCAGCTCTCCGATTTCCAGCTCTCCGATTTCCAGCTCTCCGATTTCCAGTTCTCCGATTTCCAGCTCTGCGATTTCCAGCTCTGCGATTTCCAGCTCTCTGATTTCCAGTTCTCCGATTTCCAGCTCTCCGATTTCCCGCTCTCTGATTTCCAGTTCTCCGATTTCCAGCTCTGCGATTTCCAGCTCTGCGATTTCCAGCTCTCTGATTTCCAGTTCTCCGATTTCCAACTCTCTGATTTCCCGCTCTCCGATTTCCAGCTCTCTGATTTCCAGCTCTGCGATTTCCAGCTCTGCGATTTCCAGCTCTCCGATTTCCAGTTCTCCGATTTCCAGCTCTGCGATTTCCAGCTCTCCGATTTCCCGCTCTCCGATTTCCCGCTCTCCGATTTCCAGCTCTCCGATTTCCAGCTCTCCGATTTCCCGCTCTCCGATTTCCAGCTCTCCGATTTCCCGCTCTCCGATTTCCAGCTCTCTGATTTCCAGCTCTCCGATTTCCCGCTCTCCGATTTCCAGCTCTCCGATTTCCCGCTCTCCGATTTCCCGCTCTCTGATTTCCAGCTCTGCGATTTCCAGCTCTCCGATTCCGATTTCCAGCTCTCCGATTTCCCGCTCTCTGACTTCCAGCTCTCCGATTTCCAGCTCTCCGATTTCCCGCTCTCCGATTTCCAGGTCTCCGATTTCCCGCTCTCCGATTTCCAGCTCTGCGATTTCCAGCTCTGCGATTTCCAGCTCTCCGATTTCCCGCTCTCTGATTTCCAGCGCTCTGATTTCCAGCTCTCGTATATCCAGCTCTCCGATTTCCCGCTCTCTGATTTCCAGCTCTGCGATTTCCAGCTCTCCGATTTCCAGCTCTCTGATTTCCAGCTCTCCGATTTCCCGCTCTCCGATTTCCTGCTCTCCGATTTCCCGCTCTCTGATTTCCAGCTCTGCGATTTCCAGCTCTCCGATTTCCAGCTCTCCGATTTCCAGGTCTCTGATTTCCAGCTCTCTGATTTCCAGCTCTCCGATTTCCAGTTCATCTGATTTCCAGCTCTGCGATTTCCAGCTCTCCGATTTCCAGCTCTCCGATTTCCCGCTCTCCGATTTCCAGCTCTCCGATTTCCCGCTCTCCGATTTCCAGCTCTCTGATTTCCAGCTCTGCGATATCCAGCTCTGCGATTTCCCGCTCTCTGATTTCCAGCTCTCCGATTTCCCGCTCTCCGATTTCCAGCTCTCCGATTTCCCGCTCTCCGATTTCCAGCTCTGCGATTTCCCGCTCTCCGATTTCCAGCTCTCCGATTTCCAGCTCTCTGATTTCCCGCTCACCGATTTCCAGCTCTGCGATATCCAGCTCTCTGATTTCCAGCTCTGCGAATTCCAGCTCTCCGATTTCCAGCTCTGCGATTTCCCGCTCTCCGATTTCCAGCTCTGCGATATCCAGCTCTCCGATTTCCAGCTCTGCGATTTCCCGCTCTCCGATTTCCAGCTCTCCGATTTCCAGCTCTGCGATTTCCAGCTCTGCGATTTCCAGCTCTCCGATTTCCAGTTCTCCGATTTCCAGCTCTGCGATTTCCAGCTCTCCGATTTCCAGCTCTCCGATTTCCCGCTCTCCGATTTCCAGCTCTCTGATTTCCAGCTCTCTGATTTCCAGCTCTCCGATTTCCAGCTCTCTGATTTCCAGCTCTGCGATTTCCAGCTCTCCGATTTCCAGCTCTCCGATTTCCAGCTCTCTGATTTCCAGCTCTCCGATTTCCCGCTCTCCGATTTCCAGCTCATCTGATTTCCAGCTCTCCGATTTCCCGCTCTCTGATTTCCAGCTCTGCGATTTCCAGCTCTCCGATTTCCAGCTCTCCGATTTCGCGCTCTCCGATTTCCAGCTCTCCGATTTCCCGCTCTCCGATTTCCAGCTCTCCGATTTCCCCTCTCTGATTTCCCCTCTCTGATTTCCCCTCTCTGATTTCCAGCTCTCTGATTAAACGCTCTCTGATTTCTAGCTCTCTGATTTCCAGCTCTCCGATTTCACGCTCTCCGATTTCACGCTATCCGATTTCCAGCTCTCCGATTTCCCGCTCTCCGATTTCCAGTTCTCCGATTTCCAGCTCTCCGATTTCCAGCTCTCCGATTTCCAGCTCTCCGATTTCCAGTTCTCCGATTTCCAGCTCTGCGATTTTCAGCTCTGCGATTTCCAGCTCTCCGATTTCCCGCTCTCTGATTTCCAGCTCTGCGATTTCCAGCTATCCGATTTCCAGCTCTCCGATTTCCAGGTCTCTGATTTCCAGCTCTCTGATTTCCAGCTCTCCGATTTCCAGTTCATCTGATTTCCAGCTCTGCGATTTCCAGCTCTCCGATTTCCAGCTCTCTGATTTCCAGCTCTGCGATATCCAGCTCTGCGATTTCCCCCTCTCTGATTTCCAGCTCTCCGATTTCCCGCTCTCCGATTTCCAGCTCTCCGATTTCCCGCTCTCCGATTTCCAGCTCTGCGATTTCACGCTCTCCGATTTCCAGCTCTCCGATTTCCAGCTCTGCGATTTCCAGCTCTGCGATTTCCAGCTCTCCGATTTCCAGTTCTCCGATTTCCAGCTCTGCGATTTCCAGCTCTCCGATTTCCAGCTCTCCGATTTCCCGCTCTCCGATTTCCAGCTCTGCGATTTCCAGCTCTCTGATTTCCAGCTCTCCGATTTCCAGCTCTCTGATTTCCAGCTCTGCGATTTCCAGCTCTCCGATTTCCAGCTCTCCGATTTCCAGCTCTCTGATTTCCAGCTCTCCGATTTCCCGCTCTCCGATTTCCAGCTCATCTGATTTCCAGCTCTCCGATTTCCCGCTCTCTGATTTCCAGCTCTGCGATTTCCAGCTCTCCGATTTCCAGCTCTCCGATTTCCCGCTCTCCGATTTCCAGCTCTCCGATTTCCCGCTCTCCGATTTCCAGCTCTCCGAATTCCCCTCTCTGAATTCCAACTCTCTGATTTCCAGCTCTCTGATTTCACGCTCTCTGATTTCCCGCCTCCAATTTCCAACTCTCTGATTTCATGCTCTCTGATTTCACGCTCTACGATTTCCAGCTCTCTGATTTCCAGCTCTCTGATTTCACGCTCTCCGATTTCCAGCTCTCTGATATCCCGCCTCCGACCGCTCTCTGATTTCACGCTCTCTGATTTCACGCTCTCCGATTTCCAGCTCTCTGATTTCACGCTCTCCGATTTCCAGCTCTCTGATTTCACGCTCTCCGATTTCACGCTCTCCGATTTCCAGCTCTCTGATTTCCAGCTCTCTGATTTCACGCTCTCTGATTTCCAACTCTCTGATTTCCAGCTCTCCGATTTCCCCTCTCCGATTTCCCCTCTCTGATTTCCAGCTCTCTGATTTCACGCTCTCTGATTTCCAGCTCTCAGATTTCCAGCTCTCCGATTTCCCCTCTCTGATTTCCCCTCTCTGATTTCCAGCTCTCCGATTTCCAGCTCTCTGATTTCCAGCTCTCTGATTTCCAGCTCTCCGATTTCCCCTCTCTGATTTCCCCTCTCTGATTCCCCTCTCTGATTTCCAGCTCTCTGATTTCACGCTCTCTGATTTCTAGCTCTCTGATTTCCAGCTCTCCGATTTCACGCTCTCCGATTTCACGCTCTCCGATTTCCAGCTCTCCGATTTCCCGCTCTCCGATTTCCAGTTCTCCGATTTCCAGCTCTCCGATTTCCAGCTCTCCGATTTCCAGCTCTCCGATTTCCAGTTCTCCGATTTCCAGCTCTGCGATTTCCAGCTCTGCGATTTCCAGCTCTCTGATTTCCAGTTCTCCGATTTCCAGCTCTCCGATTTCCCGCTCTCTTATTTCCAGTTCTCCGATTTCCAGCTCTGCGATTTCCAGCTCTGCGATTTCCAGCTCTCTGATTTCCAGTTCTCCGATTTCCAACTCTCTGATTTCCCGCTCTCCGATTTCCAGCTCTCTGATTTCCAGCTCTGCGATTTCCAGCTCTGCGATTTCCAGCTCTCCGATTTCCAGTTCTCCGATTTCCAGCTCTGCGATTTCCAGCTCTCCGATTTCCCGCTCTCCGATTTCCCGCTCTCCGATTTCCAGCTCTCCGATTTCCAGCTCTCCGATTTCCCGCTCTCCGATTTCCAGCTCTCCGATTTCCCGCTCTCCGATTTCCAGCTCTCTGATTTCCAGCTCTCCGATTTCCCGCTCTCCGATTTCCAGCTCTCCGATTTCCCGCTCTCCGATTTCCCGCTCTCTGATTTCCAGCTCTGCGATTTCCAGCTCTCCGATTCCGATTTCCAGCTCTCCGATTTCCCGCTCTCTGACTTCCAGCTCTCCGATTTCCAGCTCTCCGATTTCCCGCTCTCCGATTTCCAGGTCTCCGATTTCCCGCTCTCCGATTTCCAGCTCTGCGATTTCCAGCTCTGCGATTTCCAGCTCTCCGATTTCCCGCTCTCTGATTTCCAGCGCTCTGATTTCCAGCTCTCGTATATCCAGCTCTCCGATTTCCCGCTCTCTGATTTCCAGCTCTGCGATTTCCAGCTCTCCGATTTCCAGCTCTCTGATTTCCAGCTCTCCGATTTCCCGCTCTCCGATTTCCTGCTCTCCGATTTCCCGCTCTCTGATTTCCAGCTCTGCGATTTCCAGCTCTCCGATTTCCAGCTCTCCGATTTCCAGGTCTCTGATTTCCAGCTCTCTGATTTCCAGCTCTCCGATTTCCAGTTCATCTGATTTCCAGCTCTGCGATTTCCAGCTCTCCGATTTCCAGCTCTCCGATTTCCCGCTCTCCGATTTCCAGCTCTCCGATTTCCCGCTCTCCGATTTCCAGCTCTCTGATTTCCAGCTCTGCGATATCCAGCTCTGCGATTTCCCGCTCTCTGATTTCCAGCTCTCCGATTTCCCGCTCTCCGATTTCCAGCTCTCCGATTTCCCGCTCTCCGATTTCCAGCTCTGCGATTTCCCGCTCTCCGATTTCCAGCTCTCCGATTTCCAGCTCTCTGATTTCCCGCTCACCGATTTCCAGCTCTGCGATATCCAGCTCTCTGATTTCCAGCTCTGCGAATTCTAGCTCTCCGATTTCCAGCTCTGCGATTTCCCGCTCTCCGATTTCCAGCTCTGCGATATCCAGCTCTCCGATTTCCAGCTCTGCGATTTCCCGCTCTCCGATTTCCAGCTCTCCGATTTCCAGCTCTGCGATTTCCAGCTCTGCGATTTCCAGCTCTCCGATTTCCAGTTCTCCGATTTCCAGCTCTGCGATTTCCAGCTCTCCGATTTCCAGCTCTCCGATTTCCCGCTCTCCGATTTCCAGCTCTCTGATTTCCAGCTCTCTGATTTCCAGCTCTCCGATTTCCAGCTCTCTGATTTCCAGCTCTGCGATTTCCAGCTCTCCGATTTCCAGCTCTCCGATTTCCAGCTCTCTGATTTCCAGCTCTCCGATTTCCCGCTCTCCGATTTCCAGCTCATCTGATTTCCAGCTCTCCGATTTCCCGCTCTCTGATTTCCAGCTCTGCGATTTCCAGCTCTCCGATTTCCAGCTCTCCGATTTCGCGCTCTCCGATTTCCAGCTCTCCGATTTCCCGCTCTCCGATTTCCAGCTCTCCGATTTCCCCTCTCTGATTTCCCCTCTCTGATTTCCCCTCTCTGATTTCCAGCTCTCTGATTAAACGCTCTCTGATTTCTAGCTCTCTGATTTCCAGCTCTCCGATTTCACGCTCTCCGATTTCACGCTATCCGATTTCCAGCTCTCCGATTTCCCGCTCTCCGATTTCCAGTTCTCCGATTTCCAGCTCTCCGATTTCCAGCTCTCCGATTTCCAGCTCTCCGATTTCCAGTTCTCCGATTTCCAGCTCTGCGATTTTCAGCTCTGCGATTTCCAGCTCTCTGATTTCCAGCTCTCCGATTTCCCGCTCTCCGATTTCCAGCTCTGCGATTTCCAGCTCTCTGATTTCCAGCTCTCCGATTTCCAGCTCTCTGATTTCCAGCTCTGCGATTTCCAGCTCTCCGATTTCCAGCTCTCCGATTTCCAGCTCTCTGATTTCCAGCTCTCCGATTTCCCGCTCTCCGATTTCCAGCTCATCTGATTTCCAGCTCTCCGATTTCCCGCTCTCTGATTTCCAGCTCTGCGATTTCCAGCTCTCCGATTTCCAGCTCTCCGATTTCCCGCTCTCCGATTTCCAGCTCTCCGATTTCCCGCTCTCCGATTTCCAGCTCTCCGAATTCCCCTCTCTGAATTCCAACTCTCTGATTTCCAGCTCTCTGATTTCACGCTCTCTGATTTCCCGCCTCCAATTTCCAACTCTCTGATTTCATGCTCTCTGATTTCACGCTCTACGATTTCCAGCTCTCTGATTTCCAGCTCTCTGATTTCACGCTCTCCGATTTCCAGCTCTCTGATATCCCGCCTCCGACCGCTCTCTGATTTCACGCTCTCTGATTTCACGCTCTCCGATTTCCAGCTCTCTGATTTCACGCTCTCCGATTTCCAGCTCTCTGATTTCACGCTCTCCGATTTCACGCTCTCCGATTTCCAGCTCTCTGATTTCCAGCTCTCTGATTTCACGCTCTCTGATTTCCAACTCTCTGATTTCCAGCTCTCCGATTTCCCCTCTCCGATTTCCCCTCTCTGATTTCCAGCTCTCTGATTTCACGCTCTCTGATTTCCAGCTCTCAGATTTCCAGCTCTCCGATTTCCCCTCTCTGATTTCCCCTCTCTGATTTCCAGCTCTCCGATTTCCAGCTCTCTGATTTCCAGCTCTCTGATTTCCAGCTCTCCGATTTCCCCTCTCTGATTTCCCCTCTCTGATTCCCCTCTCTGATTTCCAGCTCTCTGATTTCACGCTCTCTGATTTCTAGCTCTCTGATTTCCAGCTCTCCGATTTCACGCTCTCCGATTTCACGCTCTCCGATTTCCAGCTCTCCGATTTCCCGCTCTCCGATTTCCAGTTCTCCGATTTCCAGCTCTCCGATTTCCAGCTCTCCGATTTCCAGCTCTCCGATTTCCAGTTCTCCGATTTCCAGCTCTGCGATTTCCAGCTCTGCGATTTCCAGCTCTCTGATTTCCAGTTCTCCGATTTCCAGCTCTCCGATTTCCCGCTCTCTTATTTCCAGTTCTCCGATTTCCAGCTCTGCGATTTCCAGCTCTGCGATTTCCAGCTCTCTGATTTCCAGTTCTCCGATTTCCAACTCTCTGATTTCCCGCTCTCCGATTTCCAGCTCTCTGATTTCCAGCTCTGCGATTTCCAGCTCTGCGATTTCCAGCTCTCCGATTTCCAGTTCTCCGATTTCCAGCTCTGCGATTTCCAGCTCTCCGATTTCCCGCTCTCCGATTTCCCGCTCTCCGATTTCCAGCTCTCCGATTTCCAGCTCTCCGATTTCCCGCTCTCCGATTTCCAGCTCTCCGATTTCCCGCTCTCCGATTTCCAGCTCTCTGATTTCCAGCTCTCCGATTTCCCGCTCTCCGATTTCCAGCTCTCCGATTTCCCGCTCTCCGATTTCCCGCTCTCTGATTTCCAGCTCTGCGATTTCCAGCTCTCCGATTCCGATTTCCAGCTCTCCGATTTCCCGCTCTCTGACTTCCAGCTCTCCGATTTCCAGCTCTCCGATTTCCCGCTCTCCGATTTCCAGGTCTCCGATTTCCCGCTCTCCGATTTCCAGCTCTGCGATTTCCAGCTCTGCGATTTCCAGCTCTCCGATTTCCCGCTCTCTGATTTCCAGCGCTCTGATTTCCAGCTCTCGTATATCCAGCTCTCCGATTTCCCGCTCTCTGATTTCCAGCTCTGCGATTTCCAGCTCTCCGATTTCCAGCTCTCTGATTTCCAGCTCTCCGATTTCCCGCTCTCCGATTTCCTGCTCTCCGATTTCCCGCTCTCTGATTTCCAGCTCTGCGATTTCCAGCTCTCCGATTTCCAGCTCTCCGATTTCCAGGTCTCTGATTTCCAGCTCTCTGATTTCCAGCTCTCCGATTTCCAGTTCATCTGATTTCCAGCTCTGCGATTTCCAGCTCTCCGATTTCCAGCTCTCCGATTTCCCGCTCTCCGATTTCCAGCTCTCCGATTTCCCGCTCTCCGATTTCCAGCTCTCTGATTTCCAGCTCTGCGATATCCAGCTCTGCGATTTCCCGCTCTCTGATTTCCAGCTCTCCGATTTCCCGCTCTCCGATTTCCAGCTCTCCGATTTCCCGCTCTCCGATTTCCAGCTCTGCGATTTCCCGCTCTCCGATTTCCAGCTCTCCGATTTCCAGCTCTCTGATTTCCCGCTCACCGATTTCCAGCTCTGCGATATCCAGCTCTCTGATTTCCAGCTCTGCGAATTCCAGCTCTCCGATTTCCAGCTCTGCGATTTCCCGCTCTCCGATTTCCAGCTCTGCGATATCCAGCTCTCCGATTTCCAGCTCTGCGATTTCCCGCTCTCCGATTTCCAGCTCTCCGATTTCCAGCTCTGCGATTTCCAGCTCTGCGATTTCCAGCTCTCCGATTTCCAGTTCTCCGATTTCCAGCTCTGCGATTTCCAGCTCTCCGATTTCCAGCTCTCCGATTTCCCGCTCTCCGATTTCCAGCTCTCTGATTTCCAGCTCTCTGATTTCCAGCTCTCCGATTTCCAGCTCTCTGATTTCCAGCTCTGCGATTTCCAGCTCTCCGATTTCCAGCTCTCCGATTTCCAGCTCTCTGATTTCCAGCTCTCCGATTTCCCGCTCTCCGATTTCCAGCTCATCTGATTTCCAGCTCTCCGATTTCCCGCTCTCTGATTTCCAGCTCTGCGATTTCCAGCTCTCCGATTTCCAGCTCTCCGATTTCGCGCTCTCCGATTTCCAGCTCTCCGATTTCCCGCTCTCCGATTTCCAGCTCTCCGATTTCCCCTCTCTGATTTCCCCTCTCTGATTTCCCCTCTCTGATTTCCAGCTCTCTGATTAAACGCTCTCTGATTTCTAGCTCTCTGATTTCCAGCTCTCCGATTTCACGCTCTCCGATTTCACGCTATCCGATTTCCAGCTCTCCGATTTCCCGCTCTCCGATTTCCAGTTCTCCGATTTCCAGCTCTCCGATTTCCAGCTCTCCGATTTCCAGCTCTCCGATTTCCAGTTCTCCGATTTCCAGCTCTGCGATTTTCAGCTCTGCGATTTCCAGCTCTCTGATTTCCAGCTCTCTGATTTCCAGCTCTGCGATTTCCAGCTCTGCGATTTCCAGCTCTGCGATTTCCAGCTCTCCGATTTCCAGTTCTCCGATTTCCAGCTCTGCGATTTCCAGCTCTCCGATTTCCAGCTCTCTGACTTCCAGCTCTCTGATTTCCAGCTCTCTGATTTCCAGCTCTGCGATTTCCAGCTCTCTGATTTCCAGCTCTCCGATTTCCCGCTCTGCGATTTCCAGCTCTCCGATTTCCCGCTCTCTGATTTCCAGCTCTGCGATTTCCAGCTCTCCGATTTCCAGCTCTCCGATTTCCAGGTCTCTGATTTCCCGCTCTGTGATTTCCAGCTCTCCGATTTCCAGTTCATCTGATTTCCAGCTCTGCGATTTCCAGCTCTCCGATTTCAAGCTCTCCGATTTCCCGCTCTCTGATTTCCAGCTCTCCGATTTCCAGCTCTCCGATTTCCAGCTCTCCGATTTCCCGCTCTCCGATTTCCAGCTCTCCGATTTCCCGCTCTCCGATTTCCAGCTCTCTGATTTCCAGCTCTGCGATATCCAGCTCTGCGATTTCCCGCTCTCTGATTTCCAGCTCTCCGATATCCCGCTCTCCGATTTCCAGCTCTCCGATTTCCCGCTCTCCGATTTCCAGCTCTGCGATTTCCCGCTCTCCGATTTCCAGCTCTCCGATTTCCAGCTCTCTGATTTCCCGCTCTCCGATTTCAAGCTCTGCGATATCCAGCTCTCTGATTTCCATCTCTGCGAATTCCAGCTCTCCGATTTCCAGCTCTCTGATTTCCCGCTCTCCGATTTCCAGCTCTGCGATATCCAGCTCTGCGATTTCCAGCTCTCTGATTTCCAGCTCTGCGATTTCCAGTTCTCCGATTTCCAGCTCTGCGATTTCCAGCTCTCCGATTTCCAGCTCTCCGATTTCCCGCTCTCCGATTTCCAGCTCTCTGATTTCCAGCTCTCTGATTTCCAGCTCTCCGATTTCCCGCTCTCTGATTTCCAGCTCTGCGATTTCCAGCTCTCCGATTTCCAGCTCTCCGATTTCCAGCTCTCTGATTTCCAGCTCTCCGATTTCCCGCTCTCCGATTTCCAGCTCATCTGATTTCCAGCTCTCTGATTTCCCGCTCTCTGATTTCCAGCTCTGCGATTTCCAGCTCTCCGATTTCCAGCTCTCCGATTTCCCGCTCTCCGATTTCCAGCTCTCCGATTTCCCGCTCTCCGATTTCCAGCTCTCCGATTTCCCCTCTCTGATATCCCCTCTCTGATTTCCCCTCTCTGATTTCCAGCTCTCTGATTTCACGCTCTCTGATTTCTAGCTCTCTGATTTCCAGCTCTCCGATTTCACGCTCTCCGATTTCACGCTCTCCGATTTCCAGCTCTCCGATTTCCCGCTCTCCGATTTCCAGTTCTCCGATTTCCAGCTCTCCGATTTCCAGCTCTCCGATTTCCCGCTCTCCGATTTCCAGCTCTCCGATTTCCAGCTCTCCGATTTCCAGTTCTCCGATTTCCAGCTCTGCGATTTCCAGCTCTGCGATTTCCAGCTCTCCGATTTCCAGCTCTCCGATTTCCAGCTCTCCGATTTCCAGTTCTCCGATTTCCAGCTCTGCGATTTCCAGCTCTGTGATTTCCAGCTCTGCGATTTCCAGCTCTCCGATTTCCAGCTCTCCGATTTCCAGCTCTGCGATTTCCAGCTCTGCGATTTACAGCTCTGCGATTTCCAACTCTCTGATTTCCAGCTCTCTGATTTCCAGCTCTGCGATTTCCAGCTCTGCGATTTCCAGCTCTGCGATTTCCAGCTCTCCGATTTCCAGTTCTCCGATTTCCAGCTCTGCGATTTCCAGCTCTCCGATTTCCCGCTCTCCGATTTCCAGCTCTCTGATTTCCAGCTCTCTGATTTCCAGCTCTCTGATTTCCAGCTCTGCGATTTCCAGCTCTCTGATTTCCAGCTCTCCGATTTCCCGCTCTCCGATTTCCAGCTCTGCGATTTCCAGCTCTCCGATTTCCCGCTCTCCGATTTCCAGCTCTCCGATTTCCAGCTCTCCGATTTCCCGCTCTCCGATTTCCAGCTCTGCGATTTCCCGCTATCCGATTTCCAGCTCTCCGATTTCCAGCTCTCCGATTTCCCGCTCGCCGATTTCCAGCTCTCCGATTTCCCGCTCTCCGATTTCCCGCTCTCTGATTTCCAGCTCTGCGATTTCCAGCTCTCCGATTCCGATTTCCAGCTCTCCGATATCCAGCTCTCCGATTTCCAGCTCTGCGATTTCCCGCTCTCCGATTTCCAGCTCTCCGATTTCCAGCTCTGCGATTTCCAGCTCTGCGATTTCCAGCTCTCCGATTTCCAGTTCTCCGATTTCCAGCTCTGCGATTTCCAGCTCTCCGATTTCCAGCTCTCCGATTTCCCGCTCTCCGATTTCCAGCTCTCTGATTTCCAGCTCTCTGATTTCCAGCTCTCCGATTTCCAGCTCTCTGATTTCCAGCTCTGCGATTTCCAGCTCTCTGATTTCCAGCTCTGCGATTTCCAGCTCTCCGATTTCCAGCTCTCCGATTTCCAGCTCTCCGATTTCCAGTTCTCCGATTTCCAGCTCTGCGATTTCCAGCTCTGCGATTTCCAGCTCTCTGATTTCCAGCTCTCTGATTTCCAGCTCTGCGATTTCCAGCTCTGCGATTTCCAGCTCTGCGATTTCCAGCTCTCCGATTTCCAGTTCTCCGATTTCCAGCTCTGCGATTTCCAGCTCTCCCATTTCCAGCTCTCTGACTTCCAGCTCTCTGATTTCCATCTCTCTGATTTCCAGCTCTGCGATTTCCAGCTCTCTGATTTCCAGCTCTCCGATTTCCCGCTCTGCGATTTCCAGCTCTCCGATTTCCCGCTCTCTGATTTCCAGCTCTGCGATTTCCAGCTCTCCGATTTCCAGCTCGCCGATTTCCAGGTCTCTGATTTCCCGCTCTGTGATTTCCAGCTCTCCGATTTCCAGTTCATCTGATTTCCAGCTCTGCGATTTCCAGCTCTCCGATTTCAAGCTCTCCGATTTCCCGCTCTCTGATTTCCAGCTCTCCGATTTCCAGCTCTCCGATTTCCAGCTCTCCGATTTCCCGCTCTCCGATTTCCAGCTCTGCGATTTCCCGCTCTCTGATTTCCAGCTCTGCGATTTCCAGCTCTCCGATTTCCAGCTCTCCGATTTCCAGCTCTCCGATTTCCCGCTCTCCGATTTCCAGCTCTCTGATTTCCAGCTCTGCGATATCCAGCTCTGCGATTTCCCGCTCTCTGATTTCCAGCTCTCCGATTTCCCGCTCTCCGATTTCCAGCTCTCCGATTTCCCGCTCTCCGATTTCCAGCTCTGCGATTTCCCGCTCTCCGATTTCCAGCTCTCCGATTTCCAGCTCTCTGATTTCCCGCTCTCCGATTTCCAGCTCTGCGATATCCAGCTCTCTGATTTCCAGCTCTGCGAATTCCAGCTCTCCGATTTCCAGCTCTCTGATTTCCCGCTCTCCGATTTCCAGCTCTGCGATATCCAGCTCTGCGATTTCCAGCTCTCTGATTTCCAGCTCTGCGATTTCCAGTTCTCCGATTTCCAGCTCTGCGATTTCCAGCTCTCCGATTTCCAGCTCTCCGATTTCCCGCTCTCCGATTTCCAGCTCTCTGATTTCCAGCTCTCTGATTTCCAGCTCTCCGATTTCCCGCTCTCTGATTTCCAGCTCTGCGATTTCCAGCTCTCCGATTTCCAGCTCTCCGATTTCCAGCTCTCTGATTTCCAGCTCTCCGATTTCCCGCTCTCCGATTTCCAGCTCTCCGATTTCCCGCTCTCCGATTTCCAGCTCTCTGATTTCCAGCTCTCTGATTTCCAGCTCTCCGATTTCCAGCTCTCTGATTTCCAGCTCTGCGATTTCCAGCTCTCCGATTTCCAGCTCTCTGATTTCCAGCTCTCCGATTTCCCGCTCTCCGATTTCCAGCTCATCTGATTTCCAGCTCTCCGATTTCCCGCTCTCTGATTTCCAGCTCTGCGATTTCCAGCTCTCCGATTTCCAGCTCTCCGATTTCCCGCTCTCCGATTTCCAGCTCTCCGATTTCCCGCTCTCCGATTTCCAGCTCTCCGATTTCCCCTCTCTGATTTCCCCTCTCTGATTTCCCCTCTCTGATTTCCAGCTCTCTGATTTCACGCTCTCTGATTTCTAGCTCTCTGATTTCCAGCTCTCCGATTTCACGCTCTCCGATTTCACGCTCTCCGATTTCCAGCTCTCCGATTTCCCGCTCTCCGATTTCCAGTTCTCCGATTTCCAGCTCTCCGATTTCCAGCTCTCCGATTTCCAGCTCTCCGATTTCCAGTTCTCCGATTTCCAGCTCTGCGATTTCCAGCTCTGCGATTTCCAGCTCTCTGATTTCCAGCTCTCTGATTTCCAGCTCTGCGATTTCCAGCTCTGCGATTTCCAGCTCTGCGATTTCCAGCTCTCCGATTTCCAGTTCTCCGATTTCCAGCTCTGCGATTTCCAGCTCTCCGATTTCCAGCTCTCTGACTTCCAGCTCTCTGATTTCCAGCTCTCTGATTTCCAGCTCTGTGATTTCCAGCTCTCTGATTTCCAGCTCTCCGATTTCCCGCTCTGCGATTTCCAGCTCTCGATTTCCCGCTCTCTGATTTCCAGCTCTGCGATTTCCAGCTCTCTGATTTCCAGCTCTCCGATTTCCAGGTCTCTGATTTCCCGCTCTGTGATTTCCAGCTCTCCGATTTCCAGTTCATCTGGTTTCCAGCTCTGCGATTTCCAGCTCTCCGATTTCAAGCTCTCCGATTTCCCGCTCTCTGATTTCCAGCTCTGCGAATTCCAGCTCTCCGATTTCCAGCTCTCTGATTTCCCGCTCTCCGATTTCCAGCTCTGCGATATCCAGCTCTGCGATTTCCAGCTCTCTGATTTCCAGCTCTGCGATTTCCAGTTCTCCGATTTCCAGCTCTGCGATTTCCAGCTCTCCGATTTCCAGCTCTCCGATTTCCTGCTCTCCGATTTCCAGCTCTCTGATTTCCAGCTCTCTGATTTCCAGCTCTCCGATTTCCCGCTCTCTGATTTCCAGCTCTGCGATTTCCAGCTCTCCGATTTCCAGCTCTCCGATTTCCAGCTCTCTGATTTCCAGCTCTCCGATTTCCCGCTCTCCGATTTCCAGCTCTCCGATTTCCCGCTCTCCGATTTCCAGCTCTCTGATTTCCAGCTCTCTGATTTCCAGCTCTCCGATTTCCAGCTCTCTGATTTCCAGCTCTGCGATTTCCAGCTCTCCGATTTCCAGCTCTCTGATTTCCAGCTCTCCGATTTCCCGCTCTCCGATTTCCAGCTCATCTGATTTCCAGCTCTCCGATTTCCCGCTCTCTGATTTCCAGCTCTGCGATTTCCAGCTCTCCGATTTCCAGCTCTCCGATTTCCCGCTCTCCGATTTCCAGCTCTCCGATTTCCCGCTCTCCGATTTCCAGCTCTCCGATTTCCCCTCTCTGATTTCCCCTCTCTGATTTCCCCTCTCTGATTTCCAGCTCTCTGATTTCACGCTCTCTGATTTCTAGCTCTCTGATTTCCAGCTCTCCGATTTCACGCTCTCCGATTTCACGCTCTCCGATTTCCAGCTCTCCGATTTCCCGCTCTCCGATTTCCAGTTCTCCGATTTCCAGCTCTCCGATTTCCAGCTCTCCGATTTCCAGCTCTCCGATTTCCAGTTCTCCGATTTCCAGCTCTGCGATTTCCAGCTCTGCGATTTCCAGCTCTCTGATTTCCAGCTCTCTGATTTCCAGCTCTGCGATTTCCAGCTCTGCGATTTCCAGCTCTGCGATTTCCAGCTCTCCGATTTCCAGTTCTCCGATTTCCAGCTCTGCGATTTCCAGCTCTCCGATTTCCAGCTCTCTGACTTCCAGCTCTCTGATTTCCAGCTCTCTGATTTCCAGCTCTCCGATTTCCAGTTCATCTGATTTCCAGCTCTGCGATTTCCAGCTCTCCGATTTCCAGCTCTCCGATTTCCCGCTCTCCGATTTCCAGCTCTCCGATTTCCCGCTCTCCGATTTCCAGCTCTCTGATTTCCAGCTCTGCGATATCCAGCTCTGCGATTTCCCGCTCTCTGATTTCCAGCTCTCCGATTTCCCGCTCTCCGATTTCCAGCTCTCCGATTTCCCGCTCTCCGATTTCCAGCTCTGCGATTTCCCGCTCTCCGATTTCCAGCTCTCCGATTTCCAGCTCTCTGATTTCCCGCTCACCGATTTCCAGCTCTGCGATATCCAGCTCTCTGATTTCCAGCTCTGCGAATTCCAGCTCTCCGATTTCCAGCTCTGCGATTTCCCGCTCTCCGATTTCCAGCTCTGCGATATCCAGCTCTCCGATTTCCAGCTCTGCGATTTCCCGCTCTCCGATTTCCAGCTCTCCGATTTCCAGCTCTGCGATTTCCAGCTCTGCGATTTCCAGCTCTCCGATTTCCAGTTCTCCGATTTCCAGCTCTGCGATTTCCAGCTCTCCGATTTCCAGCTCTCCGATTTCCCGCTCTCCGATTTCCAGCTCTCTGATTTCCAGCTCTCTGATTTCCAGCTCTCCGATTTCCAGCTCTCTGATTTCCAGCTCTGCGATTTCCAGCTCTCCGATTTCCAGCTCTCCGATTTCCAGCTCTCTGATTTCCAGCTCTCCGATTTCCCGCTCTCCGATTTCCAGCTCATCTGATTTCCAGCTCTCCGATTTCCCGCTCTCTGATTTCCAGCTCTGCGATTTCCAGCTCTCCGATTTCCAGCTCTCCGATTTCGCGCTCTCCGATTTCCAGCTCTCCGATTTCCCGCTCTCCGATTTCCAGCTCTCCGATTTCCCCTCTCTGATTTCCCCTCTCTGATTTCCCCTCTCTGATTTCCAGCTCTCTGATTAAACGCTCTCTGATTTCTAGCTCTCTGATTTCCAGCTCTCCGATTTCACGCTCTCCGATTTCACGCTATCCGATTTCCAGCTCTCCGATTTCCCGCTCTCCGATTTCCAGTTCTCCGATTTCCAGCTCTCCGATTTCCAGCTCTCCGATTTCCAGCTCTCCGATTTCCAGTTCTCCGATTTCCAGCTCTGCGATTTTCAGCTCTGCGATTTCCAGCTCTCTGATTTCCAGCTCTCTGATTTCCAGCTCTGCGATTTCCAGCTCTGCGATTTCCAGCTCTGCGATTTCCAGCTCTCCGATTTCCAGTTCTCCGATTTCCAGCTCTGCGATTTCCAGCTCTCCGATTTCCAGCTCTCTGACTTCCAGCTCTCTGATTTCCAGCTCTCTGATTTCCAGCTCTGCGATTTCCAGCTCTCTGATTTCCAGCTCTCCGATTTCCCGCTCTGCGATTTCCAGCTCTCCGATTTCCCGCTCTCTGATTTCCAGCTCTGCGATTTCCAGCTCTCCGATTTCCAGCTCTCCGATTTCCAGGTCTCTGATTTCCCGCTCTGTGATTTCCAGCTCTCCGATTTCCAGTTCATCTGATTTCCAGCTCTGCGATTTCCAGCTCTCCGATTTCAAGCTCTCCGATTTCCCGCTCTCTGATTTCCAGCTCTCCAATTTCCAGCTCTCCGATTTCCAGCTCTCCGATTTCCCGCTCTCCGATTTCCAGCTCTCCGATTTCCCGCTCTCCGATTTCCAGCTCTCTGATTTCCAGCTCTGCGATATCCAGCTCTGCGATTTCCCGCTCTCTGATTTCCAGCTCTCCGATTTCCCGCTCTCCGATTTCCAGCTCTCCGATTTCCCGCTCTCCGATTTCCAGCTCTGCGATTTCCCGCTCTCCGATTTCCAGCTCTCCGATTTCCAGCTCTCTGATTTCCCGCTCTCCGATTTCAAGCTCTGCGATATCCAGCTCTCTGATTTCCATCTCTGCGAATTCCAGCTCTCCGATTTCCAGCTCTCTGATTTCCCGCTCTCCGATTTCCAGCTCTGCGATATCCAGCTCTGCGATTTCCAGCTCTCTGATTTCCAGCTCTGCGATTTCCAGTTCTCCGATTTCCAGCTCTGCGATTTCCAGCTCTCCGATTTCCAGCTCTCCGATTTCCCGCTCTCCGATTTCCAGCTCTCTGATTTCCAGCTCTCTGATTTCCAGCTCTCCGATTTCCCGCTCTCTGATTTCCAGCTCTGCGATTTCCAGCTCTCCGATTTCCAGCTCTCCGATTTCCAGCTCTCTGATTTCCAGCTCTCCGATTTCCCGCTCTCCGATTTCCAGCTCATCTGATTTCCAGCTCTCTGATTTCCCGCTTTCTGATTTCCAGCTCTGCGATTTCCAGCTCTCCGATTTCCAGCTCTCCGATTTCCCGCTCTCCGATTTCCAGCTCTCCGATTTCCCGCTCTCCGATTTCCAGCTCTCCGATTTCCCCTCTCTGATATCCCCTCTCTGATTTCCCCTCTCTGATTTCCAGCTCTCTGATTTCACGCTCTCTGATTTCTAGCTCTCTGATTTCCAGCTCTCCGATTTCACGCTCTCCGATTTCACGCTCTCCGATTTCCAGCTCTCCGATTTCCCGCTCTCCGATTTCCAGTTCTCCGATTTCCAGCTCTCCGATTTCCAGCTCTCCGATTTCCCGCTCTCCGATTTCCAGCTCTCCGATTTCCAGCTCTCCGATTTCCAGTTCTCCGATTTCCAGCTCTGCGATTTCCAGCTCTGCGATTTCCAGCTCTCCGATTTCCAGCTCTCCGATTTCCAGCTCTCCGATTTCCAGTTCTCCGATTTCCAGCTCTGCGATTTCCAGCTCTGCGATTTCCAGCTCTGCGATTTCCAGCTCTCCGATTTCCAGCTCTCCGATTTCCAGCTCTGCGATTTCCAGCTCTGCGATTTACAGCTCTGCGATTTCCAACTCTCTGATTTCCAGCTCTCTGATTTCCAGCTCTGCGATTTCCAGCTCTGCGATTTCCAGCTCTGCGATTTCCAGCTCTCCGATTTCCAGCTCTGCGATTTCCAGCTCTCCGATTTCCCGCTCTCCGATTTCCAGCTCTCTGATTTCCAGCTCTCTGATTTCCAGCTCTCTGATTTCCAGCTCTGCGATTTCCAGCTCTCTGATTTCCAGCTCTCCGATTTCCCGCTCTCCGATTTCCAGCTCTGCGATTTCCAGCTCTCCGATTTCCCGCTCTCCGATTTCCAGCTCTCCGATTTCCAGCTCTCCGATTTCCCGCTCTCCGATTTCCAGCTCTGCGATTTCCCGCTATCCGATTTCCAGCTCTCCGATTTCCAGCTCTCCGATTTCCCGCTCGCCGATTTCCAGCTCTCCGATTTCCCGCTCTCCGATTTCCCGCTCTCTGATTTCCAGCTCTGCGATTTCCAGCTCTCCGATTCCGATTTCCAGCTCTCCGATATCCAGCTCTCCGATTTCCAGCTCTGCGATTTCCCGCTCTCCGATTTCCAGCTCTCCGATTTCCAGCTCTGCGATTTCCAGCTCTGCGATTTCCAGCTCTCCGATTTCCAGTTCTCCGATTTCCAGCTCTGCGATTTCCAGCTCTCCGATTTCCAGCTCTCCGATTTCCCGCTCTCCGATTTCCAGCTCTCTGATTTCCAGCTCTCTGATTTCCAGCTCTCCGATTTCCAGCTCTCTGATTTCCAGCTCTGCGATTTCCAGCTCTCTGATTTCCAGCTCTGCGAATTCCAGCTCTCCGATTTCCAGCTCTCCGATTTCCAGCTCTCCGATTTCCAGTTCTCCGATTTCCAGCTCTGCGATTTCCAGCTCTGCGATTTCCAGCTCTCTGATTTCCAGCTCTCTGATTTCCAGCTCTGCGATTTCCAGCTCTGCGATTTCCAGCTCTGCGATTTCCAGCTCTCCGATTTCCAGTTCTCCGATTTCCAGCTCTGCGATTTCCAGCTCTCCCATTTCCAGCTCTCTGACTTCCAGCTCTCTGATTTCCATCTCTCTGATTTCCAGCTCTGCGATTTCCAGCTCTCTGATTTCCAGCTCTCCGATTTCCCGCTCTGCGATTTCCAGCTCTTCCGATTTCCCGCTCTCTGATTTCCAGCTCTGCGATTTCCAGCTCTCCGATTTCCAGCTCGCCGATTTCCAGGTCTCTGATTTCCCGCTCTGTGATTTCCAGCTCTCCGATTTCCAGTTCATCTGATTTCCAGCTCTGCGATTTCCAGCTCTCCGATTTCAAGCTCTCCGATTTCCCGCTCTCTGATTTCCAGCTCTCCGATTTCCAGCTCTCCGATTTCCAGCTCTCCGATTTCCCGCTCTCCGATTTCCAGCTCTGCGATTTCCCGCTCTCTGATTTCCAGCTCTGCGATTTCCAGCTCTCCGATTTCCAGCTCTCCGATTTCCAGCTCTCCGATTTCCCGCTCTCCGATTTCCAGCTCTCTGATTTCCAGCTCTGCGATATCCAGCTCTGCGATTTCCCGCTCTCTGATTTCCAGCTCTCCGATTTCCCGCTCTCCGATTTCCAGCTCTCCGATTTCCCGCTCTCCGATTTCCAGCTCTGCGATTTCCCGCTCTCCGATTTCCAGCTCTCCGATTTCCAGCTCTCTGATTTCCCGCTCTCCGATTTCCAGCTCTGCGATATCCAGCTCTCTGATTTCCAGCTCTGCGAATTCCAGCTCTCCGATTTCCAGCTCTCTGATTTCCCGCTCTCCGATTTCCAGCTCTGCGATATCCAGCTCTGCGATTTCCAGCTCTCTGATTTCCAGCTCTGCGATTTCCAGTTCTCCGATTTCCAGCTCTGCGATTTCCAGCTCTCCGATTTCCAGCTCTCCGATTTCCCGCTCTCCGATTTCCAGCTCTCTGATTTCCAGCTCTCTGATTTCCAGCTCTCCAATATCCCGCTCTCTGATTTCCAGCTCTGCGATTTCCAGCTCTCCGATTTCCAGCTCTCCGATTTCCAGCTCTCTGATTTCCAGCTCTCCGATTTCCCGCTCTCCGATTTCCAGCTCTCCGATTTCCCGCTCTCCGATTTCCAGCTCTCTGATTTCCAGCTCTCTGATTTCCAGCTCTCCGATTTCCAGCTCTCTGATTTCCAGCTCTGCGATTTCCAGCTCTCCGATTTCCAGCTCTCTGATTTCCAGCTCTCCGATTTCCCGCTCTCCGATTTCCAGCTCATCTGATTTCCAGCTCTCCGATTTCCCGCTCTCTGATTTCCAGCTCTGCGATTTCCAGCTCTCCGATTTCCAGCTCTCCGATTTCCCGCTCTCCGATTTCCAGCTCTCCGATTTCCCGCTCTCCGATTTCCAGCTCTCCGATTTCCCCTCTCTGATTTCCCCTCTCTGATTTCCCCTCTCTGATTTCCAGCTCTCTGATTTCACGCTCTCTGATTTCTAGCTCTCTGATTTCCAGCTCTCCGATTTCACGCTCTCCGATTTCACGCTCTCCGATTTCCAGCTCTCCGATTTCCCGCTCTCCGATTTCCAGTTCTCCGATTTCCAGCTCTCCGATTTCCAGCTCTCCGATTTCCAGCTCTCCGATTTCCAGTTCTCCGATTTCCAGCTCTGCGATTTCCAGCTCTGCGATTTCCAGCTCTCTGATTTCCAGCTCTCTGATTTCCAGCTCTGCGATTTCCAGCTCTGCGATTTCCAGCTCTGCGATTTCCAGCTCTCCGATTTCCAGTTCTCCGATTTCCAGCTCTGCGATTTCCAGCTCTCCGATTTCCAGCTCTCTGACTTCCAGCTCTCTGATTTCCAGCTCTCTGATTTCCAGCTCTGTGATTTCCAGCTCTCTGATTTCCAGCTCTCCGATTTCCCGCTCTGCGATTTCCAGCTCTCGATTTCCCGCTCTCTGATTTCCAGCTCTGCGATTTCCAGCTCTCTGATTTCCAGCTTTCCGATTTCCAGGTCTCTGATTTCCCGCTCTGTGATTTCCAGCTCTCCGATTTCCAGTTCATCTGGTTTCCAGCTCTGCGATTTCCAGCTCTCCGATTTCAAGCTCTCCGATTTCCCGCTCTCTGATTTCCAGCTCTGCGAATTCCAGCTCTCCGATTTCCAGCTCTCTGATTTCCCGCTCTCCGATTTCCAGCTCTGCGATATCCAGCTCTGCGATTTCCAGCTCTCTGATTTCCAGCTCTGCGATTTCCAGTTCTCCGATTTCCAGCTCTGCGATTTCCAGCTCTCCGATTTCCAGCTCTCCGATTTCCCGCTCTCCGATTTCCAGATCTCTGATTTCCAGCTCTCTGATTTCCAGCTCTCCGATTTCCCGCTCTCTGATTTCCAGCTCTGCGATTTCCAGCTCTCCGATTTCCAGCTCTCCGATTTCCAGCTCTCTGATTTCCAGCTCTCCGATTTCCCGCTCTCCGATTTCCAGCTCTCCGATTTCCCGCTCTCCGATTTCCAGCTCTCTGATTTCCAGCTCTCTGATTTCCAGCTCTCCGATTTCCAGCTCTCTGATTTCCAGCTCTGCGATTTCCAGCTCTCCGATTTCCAGCTCTCTGATTTCCAGCTCTCCGATTTCCCGCTCTCCGATTTCCAGCTCATCTGATTTCCAGCTCTCCGATTTCCCGCTCTCTGATTTCCAGCTCTGCGATTTCCAGCTCTCCGATTTCCAGCTCTCCGATTTCCCGCTCTCCGATTTCCAGCTCTCCGATTTCCCGCTCTCCGATTTCCAGCTCTCCGATTTCCCCTCTCTGATTTCCCCTCTCTGATTTCCCCTCTCTGATTTCCAGCTCTCTGATTTCACGCTCTCTGATTTCTAGCTCTCTGATTTCCAGCTCTCCGATTTCACGCTCTCCGATTTCACGCTCTCCGATTTCCAGCTCTCCGATTTCCCGCTCTCCGATTTCCAGTTCTCCGATTTCCAGCTCTCCGATTTCCAGCTCTCCGATTTCCAGCTCTCCGATTTCCAGTTCTCCGATTTCCAGCTCTGCGATTTCCAGCTCTGCGATTTCCAGCTCTCTGATTTCCAGCTCTCTGATTTCCAGCTCTGCGATTTCCAGCTCTGCGATTTCCAGCTCTGCGATTTCCAGCTCTCCGATTTCCAGTTCTCCGATTTCCAGCTCTGCGATTTCCAGCTCTCCGATTTCCAGCTCTCTGACTTCCAGCTCTCTGATTTCCAGCTCTCTGATTTCCAGCTCTGTGATTTCCAGCTCTCTGATTTCCAGCTCTCCGATTTCCCGCTCTGCGATTTCCAGCTCTCGATTTCCCGCTCTCTGATTTCCAGCTCTGCGATTTCCAGCTCTCTGATTTCCAGCTCTCCGATTTCCAGGTCTCTGATTTCCCGCTCTGTGATTTCCAGCTCTCCGATTTCCAGTTCATCTGGTTTCCAGCTCTGCGATTTCCAGCTCTCCGATTTCAAGCTCTCCGATTTCCCGCTCTCTGATTTCCAGCTCTCCGATTTCCAGCTCTCCGATTTCCAGCTCTCCGATTTCCCGCTCTCCGATTTCCAGCTCTCCGATTTCCCGCTCTCCGATTTCCAGCTCTCTGATTTCCAGCTCTGCGATATCCAGCTCTGCGATTTCCCGCTCTCTGATTTCCAGCTCTCCGATTTCCCGCTCTCCGATTTCCAGCTCTCCGATTTCCCGCTCTCCGATTTCCAGCTCTGCGATTTCCCGCTCTCCGATTTCCAGCTCTCCGATTTCCAGCTCTCTGATTTCCCGCTCTCCGATTTCCAGCTCTGCGATATCCAGCTCTCTGATTTCCAGCTCTGCGAATTCCAGCTCTCCGATTTCCAGCTCTCTGATTTCCCGCTCTCCGATTTCCAGCTCTGCGATATCCAGCTCTGCGATTTCCAGCTCTCTGATTTCCAGCTCTGCGATTTCCAGTTCTCCGATTTCCAGCTCTGCGATTTCCAGCTCTCCGATTTCCAGCTCTCCGATTTCCCGCTCTCCGATTTCCAGCTCTCTGATTTCCAGCTCTCTGATTTCCAGCTCTCCGATTTCCCGCTCTCTGATTTCCAGCTCTGCGATTTCCAGCTCTCCGATTTCCAGCTCTCCGATTTCCAGCTCTCTGATTTCCAGCTCTCCGATTTCCCGCTCTCCGATTTCCAGCTCATCTGATTTCCAGCTCTCCGATTTCCCGCTCTCTGATTTCCAGCTCTGCGATTTCCAGCTCTCCGATTTCCAGCTCTCCGATTTCCCGCTCTCCGATTTCCAGCTCTCCGATTTCCCGCTCTCCGATTTCCAGCTCTCCGATTTCCCCTCTCTGATATCCCCTCTCTGATTTCCCCTCTCTGATTTCCAGCTCTCTGATTTCACGCTCTCTGATTTCTAGCTCTCTGATTTCCAGCTCTCCGATTTCACGCTCTCCGATTTCACGCTCTCCGATTTCCAGCTCTCCGATTTCCCGCTCTCCGATTTCCAGTTCTCCGATTTCCAGCTCTCCGATTTCCAGCTCTCCGATTTCCCACTCTCCGATTTCCAGCTCTCCGATTTCCAGCTCTCTGATTTCCAGCTCTCTGATTTCCAGCTCTCTGATTTCCAGCTCTCTGATTTCCAGCTCTGCGATTTCCAGCTCTCTGATTTGCAGCTCTCCGATTTCCCGCTCTCCGATTTCCAGCTCTGCGATTTCCAGCTCTGCGATTTCCAGCTCTGCGATTTCCCGCTCTCCGATTTCCAGCTCTCTGATTTCCAGCTCTCTGATTTCCAGCTCTCTGATTTCCAGCTCTGCGATTTCCAGCTCTCTGATTTCCAGCTCTCCGATTTCCCGCTCTCCGATTTCCAGCTCTGCGATTTCCAGCTCTCCGATTTCCCACTCTCCGATTTCCAGCTCTCCGATTTCCAGCTCTCCGATTTCCCGCTCTCCGATTTCCAGCTCTGCGATTTCCCGCTATCCGATTTCCAGCTCTCCGATTTCCAGCTCTCCGATTTCCCGCTCTCCGATTTCCAGCTCTCCGATTTCCCGCTCTCCGATTTCCCGCTCTCTGATTTCCAGCTCTGCGATTTCCAGCTCTCCGATTCCGATTTCCAGCTCTCCGATATCCAGCTCTCCGATTTCCAGCTCTGCGATTTCCCGCTCTCCGATTTCCAGCTCTCCGATTTCCAGCTCTGCGATTTCCAGCTCTGCGATTTCCAGCTCTCCGATTTCCAGTTCTCCGATTTCCAGCTCTGCGATTTCCAGCTCTCCGATTTCCAGCTCTCCGATTTCCCGCTCTCCGATTTCCAGCTCTCTGATTTCCAGCTCTCTGATTTCCAGATCTCCGATTTCCAGCTCTCTGATTTCCAGCTCTGCGATTTCCAGCTCTCCGATTTCCAGCTCTGCGATTTCCAGCTCTGCGATTTCCAGCTCTCCGATTTCCAGTTCTCCGATTTCCAGCTCTGCGATTTCCAGCTCTCCGATTTCCAGCTCTCTGACTTCCAGCTCTCTGATTTCCAGCTCTCTGATTTCCAGCTCTGCGATTTCCAGCTCTCTGATTTCCAGCTCTCCGATTTCCCGCTCTGCGATTTCCAGCTCTCCGATTTCCCGCTCTCTGATTTCCAGCTCTGCGATTTCCAGCTCTCCGATTTCCAGCTCTCCGATTTCCAGGTCTCTGATTTCCCACTCTGTGATTTCCAGCTCTCCGATTTCCAGTTCATCTGATTTCCAGCTCTGCGATTTCCAGCTCTCCGATTTCCAGCTCTCCGATTTCCAGCTCTCTGATTTCCCGCTCTCCGATTTCCAGCTCTGCGATATCCAGCTCTCTGATTTCCAGCTCTGCGAATTCCAGCTCTCCGATTTCCAGCTCTCTGATTTCCCGCTCTCCGATTTCCAGCTCTGCGATATCCAGCTCTGCGATTTCCAGCTCTCCGATTTCCAGCTCTCCGATTTCCCGCTCTCCGATTTCCAGCTCTCTGATTTCCAGCTCTCTGATTTCCAGCTCTCCGATTTCCCGCTCTCTGATTTCCAGCTCTGCGATTTCCAGCTCTCCGATTTCCAGCTCTCCGATTTCCAGCTCTCTGATTTCCAGCTCTCCGATTTCCCGCTCTCCGATTTCCAGCTCATCTGATTTCCAGCTCTCCGATTTCCCGCTCTCTGATTTCCAGCTCTGCGATTTCCAGCTCTCCGATTTCCAGCTCTCCGATTTCCCGCTCTCCGATTTCCAGCTCTCCGATTTCCCGCTCTCCGATTTCCAGCTCTCCGATTTCCCCTCTCTGATATCCCCTCTCTGATTTCCCCTCTCTGATTTCCAGCTCTCTGATTTCACGCTCTCTGATTTCTAGCTCTCTGATTTCCCGCTCTCCGATTTCCAGCTCTCCGATTTCCCGCTCTCCGATTTCCAGCTCTCCGATTTCCCCTCTCTGATATCCCCTCTCTGATTTCCCCTCTCTGATTTCCAGCTCTAGTATTTCACGCTCTCTGATTTCTAGCTCTCTGATTTCCAGCTCTCCGATTTCACGCTCTCCGATTTCACGCTCTCCGATTTCCAGCTCTCCGATTTCCCGCTCTCCGATTTCCAGTTCTCCGATTTCCAGCTCTCCGATTTCCAGCTCTCCGATTTCACGCTCTCCGATTTCCAGCTCTCCGATTTCCAGCTCTCCGATTTCCAGTTCTCCGATTTCCAGCTCTGCGATTTCCAGCTCTGCGATTTCCAACTCTCTGATTTCCAGCTCTCTGATTTCCAGCTCTGCGATTTCCAGCTCTGCGATTTCCAGCTCTGCGATTTCCAGCTCTGCGATTTCCAACTCTCTGATTTCCAGCTCTCTGATTTCCAGCTCTGCGATTTCCAGCTCTGCGATTTCCAGCTCTGCGATTTCCAGCTCTCCGATTTCCAGCTCTCTGATTTCCAGCTCTGCGATTTCCAGCTCTGCGATTTCCAACTCTCTGATTTCCAGCTCTCTGATTTCCAGCTCTGCGATTTCCAGCTCTGCGATTTCCAGCTCTGCGATTTCCAGCTCTCCGATTTCCTGTTCTCCGATTTCCAGCTCTGCGATTTCCAGCTCTCCGATTTCCCGCTCTCCGATTTCCAGCTCTCTGATTTCCAGCTCTCTGATTTCCAGCTCTCTGATTTCCAGCTCTGCGATTTCCAGCTCTCTGATTTCCAGCTCTCCGATTTCCCGCTCTCCGATTTCCAGCTCTGCGATTTCCAGCTCTCCGATTTCCCGCTCTCCGATTTCCAGCTCTCCGATTTCCAGCTCTCCGATTTCCCGCTCTCCGATTTCCAGCTCTGCGATTTCCCGCTATCCGATTTCCAGCTCTCCGATTTCCAGCTCTCCGATTTCCCGCTCTCCGATTTCCAGCTCTCCGATTTCCCGCTCTCCGATTTCCCGCTCTCTGATTTCCAGCTCTGCGATTTCCAGCTCTCCGATTCCGATTTCCAGCTCTCCGATATCCAGCTCTCCAATTTCCAGCTCTGCGATTTCCCGCTCTCCGATTTCCAGCTCTCCGATTTCCAGCTCTGCGATTTCCAGCTCTGCGATTTCCAGCTCTCCGATTTCCAGTTCTCCGATTTCCAGCTCTGCGATTTCCAGCTCTCCGATTTCCAGCTCTCCGATTTCCCGCTCTCCGATTTCCAGCTCTCTGATTTCCAGCTCTCTGATTTCCAGCTCTCCGATTTCCAGCTCTCTGATTTCCAGCTCTGCGATTTCCAGCTCTCCGATTTCCAGCTCTCCGATTTCCAGCTCTCTGATTTCCAGCTCTCCGATTTCCCGCTCTCCGATTTCCAGCTCATCTGATTTCCAGCTCTCCAATTTTCCGCTCTCTGATTTCCAGCTCTGCGATTTCCAGCTCTCCGATTTCCAGCTCTCCGATTTCCCGCTCTCCGATTTCCAGCTCTCCGATTTCCCGCTCTCCGATTTCCAGCTCTCCGATTTCCCCTCTCTGATTTCCCCTCTCTGATTTCCCCTCTCTGATTTCCAGCTCTCTGATTTCACGCTCTCTGATTTCTAGCTCTCTGATTTCCAGCTCTCCGATTTCACGCTCTCCGATTTCACGCTCTCCGATTTCCAGCTCTCCGATTTCCCGCTCTCCGATTTCCAGTTCTCCGATTTCCAGCTCTCCGATTTCCAGCTCTCCGATTTCCAGTTCTCCGATTTCCAGCTCTGCGATTTCCAGCTCTGCGATTTCCAGCTCTCCGATTTCCAGCTCTGCGATTTCCAGCTCTCCGATTTCCAGCTCTCTGACTTCCAGCTCTCTGATTTCCAGCTCTCTGATTTCCAGCTCTGCGATTTCCAGCTCTCTGATTTCCAGCTCTCCGATTTCCCGCTCTCCGATTTCCAGCTCTCCGATTTCCCGCTCTCTGATTTCCAGCTCTGCGATTTCCAGCTCTCCGATTTCCAGCTCTCCGATTTCCAGGTCTCTGATTTCCCGCTCTGTGATTTCCAGCTCTCCGATTTCCAGTTCATCTGATTTCCAGCTCTGCGATTTCCAGCTCTCCGATTTCAAGCTCTCCGATTTCCCGCTCTCTGATTTCCAGCTCTCCGATTTCCAGCTCTCCGATTTCCAGCTCTCCGATTTCCCGCTCTCCGATTTCCAGCTCTCCGATTTCCCGCTCTCCGATTTCCAGCTCTCTGAATTCCAGCTCTGCGATATCCAGCTCTGCGATTTCCCGCTCTCTGATTTCCAGCTCTCCGATTTCCCACTCTCCGATTTCCAGCTCTCCGATTTCCCGCTCTCCGATTTCCAGCTCTGCGATTTCCCGCTCTCCGATTTCCAGCTCTCCGATTTCCAGCTCTCTGATTTCCCGCTCTCCGATTTCCAGCTCTCCGATTTCCAGCTCTCCGATTTCCAGCTCTCTGATTTCCCGCTCTCCGATTTCCAGCTCTGCGATATCCAGCTCTGCGATTTCCAGCTCTCTGATTTCCAGCTCTCCGATTTCCCGCTCTCTGCTTTTCAGCTCTGCGATTTCCAGCTCTCCGATTTCCAGCTCTCCGATTTCCAGCTCTCTGATTTCCAGCTCTCCGATTTCCCGCTCTCCGATTTCCAGCTCATCTGATTTCCAGCTCTCCGATTTCCCGCTCTCTGATTTCCAGCTCTGCGATTTCCAGCTCTCCGATTTCCAGCTCTCCGATTTCCCGCTCTCCGATTTCCAGCTCTCCGATTTCCCGCTCTCCGATTTCCAGCTCTCCGATTTCCCCTCTCTGTTTTCCCGCTCTCTGATTTCTAGCTCTCTGATTTCCAGCTCTCCGATTTCACGCTCTCCGATTTCACGCTCTCCGATTTCCAGCTCTCCGATTTCCCGCTCTCCGATTTCCAGTTCTCCGATTTCCAGCTCTCCGATTTCCAGCTCTCCGATTTCCCGCTCTCCGATTTCCAGCTCTCCGATTTCCAGCTCTCCGATTTCCAGTTCTCCGATTTCCAGCTCTGCGATTTCCAGCTCTCTGATTTCCAGCTCTCTGATTTCCAGCTCTGCGATTTCCAGCTCTGCGATTTCCAGCTCTGCGATTTCCAGCTCTCCGATTTCCAGTTCTCCGATTTCCAGCTCTGCGATTTCCAGCTCTGCGATTTCCAGCTCTGCGATTTCCAGTTCTCCGATTTCCAGCTCTGCGATTTCCCGCTCTCTGATTTCCAGCTCTCCGATTTCCCGCTCTCCGATTTCCAGCTCTCTGATTTCCAGCTCTCTGATTTCCAGCTCTCTGATTTCCAGCTCTGCGATTTCCAGCTCTCTGATTTCCAGCTCTCCGATTTCCCGCTCTCCGATTTCCAGCTCTGCGATTTCCAGCTCTCCGATTTCCCGCTCTCCGATTTCCAGCTCTCCGATTTCCAGCTCTCCGATTTCCCGCTCTCCGATTTCCAGCTCTGCGATTTCCCGCTATCCGATTTCCAGCTCTCCGATTTCCAGCTCTCCGATTTCCCGCTCTCCGATTTCCAGCTCTCCGATTTCCCGCTCTCCGATTTCCCGCTCTCTGATTTCCAGCTCTGCGATTTCCAGCTCTCCGATTCCGATTTCCAGCTCTCCGATTTCCCGCTCTCTGATTTCCAGCTCTCCGATTTCCAGCTCTCCGATTTCCCGCTCTCCGATTTCCAGCTCTCCGATTTCCCGCTCTCCGATTTCCAGCTCTGCGATTTCCAGCTCTGCGATTTCCAGCTCTCCGATTTCCCGCTCTCTGATTTCCAGCTCTCCGATTTCCAGCTCTCCGATTTCCCGCTCTCTGATTTCCAGCTCTGCGATTTCCAGCTCTCCGATTTCCAGCTCTCTGATTTCCAGCTCTCCGATTTCCCGCTCTCCGATTTCCAGCTCTCCGATTTCCAGCTCTGCGATTTCCAGCTCTCCGATTTCCAGCTCTGCGATTTCCAGCTCTGCGATTTCCAACTGTCTGATTTCCAGCTCTCTGATTTCCAGCTCTGCGATTTCCAGCTCTGCGATTTCCAGCTCTGCGATTTCCAGCTCTCCGATTTCCAGTTCTCCGATTTCCAGCTTTTCGATTTCCAGCTCTCTGATTTCCAGCTCTCCGATTTCCCGCTCTCCGATTTCCAGCTCTCTGATTTCCAGCTCTCTGATTTCCAGCTCTGCGATTTCCAGCTCTCTGATTTCCAGCTCTCCAATTTCCCGCTCTCCGATTTCCAGCTCTGCGATTTCCAGCTCTCCGATTTCCCGCTCTCCGATTTCCAGCTCTCCGATTTCCAGCTCTCCGATTTCCCGCTCTCCGATTTCCAGCTCTGCGATTTCCCGCTATCCGATTTCCAGCTCTCCGATTTCCAGCTCTCCGATTTCCCGCTCTCCGATTTCCAGCTCTCCGATTTCCCGCTCTCCGATTTCCCGCTCTCTGATTTCCAGCTCTCCGATTTCCCGCTCTCCGATTTCCAGCTCTCTGATTTCCAGCTCTCCGATTTCCAGCTCTCCGATTTCCAGTTCTCCGATTTCCAGCTCTGCGATTTCCAGCTCTGCGATTTCCAGCTCTCTGATTTCCCGCTCTCCGATTTACAGCTCTCCGATTTCCAGCTCTGCGATTTCCAGCTCTGCGATTTCCAGCTCTCCGATTTCCAGTTCTCTGATTTCCAGCTCTGCGATTTCCAGCTCTCCGATTTCCAGCTCTCCGATTTCCCGCTCTCCGATTTCCAGCTCTCTGATTTCCAGCTCTCTGATTTCCAGCTCTCTGATTTCCAGCTCTGCGATTTCCAGCTCTCCGATTTCCAGCTCTCCGATTTCCCGCTCTCCGATTTCCAGCTCTGCGATTTCCAGCTCTCTGATTTCCCGCTCTCCGATTTCCAGCACTCCGATTTCCAGCTCTCCGATTTCCCGCTCTCCGATTTCCCGCTCTCCGATTTCCAGCTCTCCGATTTCCAGCTCTCCGATTTCCCGCTCTCCGATTTCCAGCTCTCCGATTTCCCGCTCTCCGATTTCCCGCTCTCTGATTTCCAGCTCTCCGATTTCCAGCTCTCCGATTCCGATTTCCAGCTCTCCGATTTCCCGCTCTCTGATTTCCAGCTCTCCGATTTCCAGCTCTCCGATTTCCCGCTCTCCGATTTCCCGCTCTCCGATTTCCAGCTCTGCGATTTTCAGCTCTCCGATTTCCCGCTCTCTGATTTCCAGCTCTCTGATTTCCAGCTCTCCGATTTCCAGCTCTCCGATTTCCCGCTCTCTGATTTCCAGCTCTGCGATTTCCAGCTATCCGATTTCCAGCTCTCAGATTTCCAGCTCTCCGATTTCCCGCTCTCCGATATCCAGCTCTCCGATTTCCCGCTCTCTGATTTCCAGCTCTGCGATTTCCAGCTCTCCGATTTCCAGCTCTCCGATTTCCAGCTCTCTGATTTCCAGCTCTCCGATTTCCAGCTCTCCGATTTCCAGCTCATCTGATTTCCAGCTCTCCGATTTCCCGCTCTCTGATTTCCAGCTCTGCGATTTCCAGCTCTCCGATTTCCAGCTCTCCGATTTCCAGCTCTCCGATTACACGCTCTCCGATTTCCAGCTCTCCGATTTCCAGCTCTCTGATTTCCAGCTCATCTGATTTCCAGCTCTCCGATTTCCCGCTCTCTGATTTCCAGCTCTCCGATTTCCCCTCTCTGATTTCCCCTCTCTGATTTCCAGCTCTCTGATTTCACGCTCTCTGATTTCCAGCTCTCTGATTTCCAGCTCTCCGATTTCCAGCTCTCCGATTTCCCGCTCTCCGATTTCCCGCTCTCCGATTTCCAGCTCTCCGATTTCCAGCTCTCCGATTTCCAGCTCTCCGATTTCCCGCTCTCCGATTTCCAGCTCTCCGATTTCCAGCTCTCCGATTTCCAGCTCTCCGATTTCCAGCTCTCCGATTTCCCCTCTCTGATTTCCCCTCTCTGATTTCCAGCTCTCCGATTTCCAGCTCTCTGATTTCCAGCTCTCTGATTTCCAGCTCTCCGATTTCCCGCTCTCCGATTTCCAGCTCTGCGATTTCCAGCTCTGCGATTTCCCGCTCTCCGATTTCCAGTTCTCCCATTTCCAGCTCTCCGATTTCCCGCTCTCCGATTTCCAGCTCTCCGATTTCCAGCTCTGCGATTTCCCGCTCTCTGATTTCCAGCTCTCCGATTACCAGCACTCCGATTTAACGCTCTCCGATTTCCAGCTCTCCGATTTCCCGCTCTCCGATTTCCAGCTCTGCGATTTCCAGCTCTGCGATTTCCAGCTCTCCGATTTCCCGCTCTCTGATTTCCAGCTCTCTGATTTCCAGCTCTCCGATTTCCAGCTCTCCGATTTCCCGCTCTCTGATTTCCAGCTCTGCGATTTCCAGCTCTCCGATTTCCAGCTCTCCGATTTCCAGGTCTCTGATTTCCAGCTCTCTGATTTCCAGCTCTCCGATTTCCAGTTCATCTGATTTTCAGCTCTGCGATTTCCAGCTCTCCGATTTCAAGCTCTCCGATTTCCCGCTCTCTGATTTCCAGCTCTCCGATTTCCAGCTCTCCGATTTCCAGCATTCCGATTTCCCGCTCTCCGATTTCCAGCTCACCGATTTCCCGCTCTACGATTTCCAGCTCTCTGATTTCCAGCTCTGCGATATCCAGCTCTGCGATTTCCCGCTCTCTGATTTCCAGCTCTCCGATTTCCCGCTCTCCGATTTCCAGCTCTCCGATTTCCCGCTCTCCGATTTCCAGCTCTGCGATTTCCCGCTCTCCGATTTCCAGCTCTCCGACTTCCAGCTCTCTGATTTCCCGCTCTCCGATTTCCAGCTCTGCGATATCCAGCTCTCTGATTTCCAGCTCTGCGATTTCCAGCTCTCCGATTTCCAGCTCTCTGATTTCCCGCTCTCCCATTTCCAGCTCTGCGATATCCAGCTCTGCGATTTCCAGCTCTCTGATTTCCAGCTCTGCGATTTCCAGCTCTCCGATATCCAGCTCTGCGATTTACCGCTCTCCGATTTCCAGCTCTGCGATATCCAGCTCTCCGATTTCCAGCTCTGCGATTTCCCGCTCTCCGATTTCCAGCTCTCCGATTTCCAGCTCTGCGATTTCCAGCTCTGCGATTTCCCCTCTCTGATTTCCCCTCTCTGATTTCCAGCTCTCTGATTTCACGCTCTCTGATTTCCAGCTCTCTGATTTCCAGCTCTCCGATTTCCCCTCTCTGATTTCCCCTCTCTGATTTCCAGCTCTCCGATTTCCAGCTCTCTGATTTCCAGCTCTCTGATTTCCAGCTCTCCGATTTCCCCTCTCTGATTTCCCCTCTCTGATTTCCCCTCTCTGATTTCCAGCTCTCTGATTTCACGCTCTCTGATTTCCAGCTCTCTGATTTCCAGCTCTCTGATTTCCAGCTCTCCGATTTCACGCTCTCCGATTTCACGCTCTCCGATTTCCAGCTCTCCGATTTCCCGCTCTCCGATTTCCAGTTCTCCGATTTCCAGCTCTCCGATTTCCAGCTCTCCGATTTCCCGCTCTCCGATTTCCAGCTCTCCGATTTCCAGCTCTCCGATTTCCAGCTCTCCGATTTCCAGTTCTCCGATTTCCAGCTCTGCGATTTCCAGCTCTGAGATTTCCAGCTCTCTGATTTCCCGCTCTCCGATTTCCAGCTCTCCGATTTCCAGCTCTGCGATTTCCAGCTCTGCGATTTCCAGCTCTCCGATTTCCAGTTCTCCGATTTCCAGCTCTGCGATTTCCAGCTCTCCGATTTCCAGCTCTCCGATTTCCCGCTCTTCGATTTCCAGCTCTCTGATTTCCAGCTCTCTGATTTCCAGCTCTCTGATTTCCAGCTCTGCGATTTCCAGCTCTCCGATTTCCAGCTCTCCGATTTCCCGCTCTCCGATTTCCAGCCCTGCGATTTCCAGCTCTCTGATTTCCCGCTCTCCGATTTCCAGCACTCCGATTTCCAGCTCTCCGATTTCCCGCTCTCCGATTTCCCGCTCTCCGATTTCCAGCTCTCCGATTTCCAGCTCTCTGATTTCCAGCTCTGCGATTTCCAGCTCTCCGATTTCCAGCTCTCCGATTTCCAGCTCTCTGATTTCCAGCTCTCCGATTTCCAGCTCTCCGATTTCCAGCTCATCTGATTTCCAGCTCTCCGATTTCCCGCTCTCTGATTTCCAGCTCTGCGATTTCCAGCTCTCCGATTTCCAGCTCTCCGATTTCCAGCTCTCCGATTTCACGCTCTCCGATTTCCAGCTCTCCGATTTCCCGCTCTCCGATTTCCAGCTCTCTGATTTCCAGCTCATCTGATTTCCAGCTCTCCGATTTCCCGCTCTCTGATTTCCAGCTCTGCGATATCCAGCTCTGCGATTTCCCGCTTTCTGATTTCCAGCTCTCCGATTTCCCGCTCTCCGATTTCCAGCTCTCCGATTTCCCGCTCTCCGATTTCCAGCTCTGCGATTTCCCGCTATCCGATTTCCAGCTCTCCGATTTCCAGCTCTCTGATTTCCCGCTCTCCGATTTCCAGCTCTGCGATATGCAGCTCTCCGATTTCCAGCTCTGCGATTTCCCGCTCTCCGATTTCCAGCTCTGCGATATCCAGCTCTCCGATTTACAGCTCTGCGATTTCTCGCTCTCCGATTTCCAGCTCTCCGATTTCCAGCTCTGCGATTTCCAGCTCTGCGATTTCCCCTCTCTGATTTCCCCTCTCTGATTTCCAGCTCTCTGATTTCACACTCTCTGATTTCCAGCTCTCTGATTTCCAGCTCTCCGATTTCCCCTCTCTGATTTCCCCTCTCTGATTTCCAGCTCTCCGATTTCCAGCTCTCTGATTTCCAGCTCTCTGATTTCCAGCTCTCCGATTTCCCCTCTCTGATTTCCCCTCTCTGATTTCCCCTCTCTGATTTCCAGCTCTCTGATTTCACGCTCTCTGATTTCCAGCTCTCTGATTTCCAGCTCTCCGATTTCACGCTCTCCGATTTCACGCTCTCCGATTTCCAGCTCTCCGATTTCCCGCTCTCCGATTTCCAGTTCTCCGATTTCCAGCTCTCCGATTTCCAGCTCTCCGATTTCAAGCTCTCCGATTTCCAGCTCTGCGATTTCCAGCTCTGCGAATTCCAGCTCTGCGATTTCCCGCTCTCTGATTTCCCGCTCTCCGATTTCCAGCTCTGCGATTTCCAGCTCTGCGATTTCCAGCTCTGCGATTTCCCCTCTCTGATTTCCAGCTCTCTGATTTCACGCTCTCTGATTTCACGCTCTCTGATTTCCAGCTCTCTGATTTCCAGCTCTCTGATTTCCAGCTCTCCGATTTCCCCTCTCTGATTTCCCCTCTCTGATTTCCAGCTCTCTGATTTCACGCTCTCTGATTTCACGCTCTCTGATTTCCAGCTCTCTGATTTCCAGCTCTCTGATTTCCAGCTCTCCGATTTCCCCTCTCTGATTTCCCCTCTCTGATTTCCAGCTCTCCGATTTCCAGCTCTCTGATTTCCAGCTCTCTGATTTCCAGCTCTCCGATTTCCCCTCTCTGATTTCCCCTCTCTGATTTCCCCTCTCTGATTTCCAGCTCTCTGATTTCACGCTCTCTGATTTCCAGCTCTCTGATTTCCAGCTCTCCGATTTCACGCTCTCCGATTTCACGCTCTCCGATTTCCAGCTCTCCGATTTCCCGCTCTCCGATTTCCAGTTCTCCGATTTCCAGCTCTCCGATTTCCAGCTCTCCGATTTCCCGCTCTCCGATTTCCAGCTCTCCGATTTCCAGCTCTCCGATTTCCAGCACTCCGATTTCCAGTTCTCCGATTTCCAGCTCTGCGATTTCCAGCTCTGCGATTTCCAGCTCTCTGATTTCCCACTCTCCGATTTCCAGCTCTCCGATTTCCAGCTCTGCGATTTCCAGCTCTGCGATTTCCAGCTCTCCGATTTCCCGCTCTCCGATTTCCAGCTCTCCGATTTCCAGCTCTCCGATTTCCCGCTCTCCGATTTCCAGCTCTCTGATTTCCAGCTCTCTGATTTCCAGCTCTCTGATTTCCAGCTCTCTGATTTCCAGCTCTGCGATTTCCAGCTCTCCGATTTCCAGCTCTCCGATTTCCCGCTCTCCGATTTCCAGCTCTGCGATTTCCAGCTCTCTGATTTCCCGCTCTCCGATTTCCAGCACTCCGATTTCCAGCTCTCCGATTTCCCGCTCTCCGATTTCCCGATCTCCGATTTCCAGCTCTCCGATTTCCAGCTCTCCAATTTCCCGCTCTCCGATTTCCAGCTCTCCGATTTCCCGCTCTCCGATTTCCCGCTCTCTGATTTCCAGCTCTCCGATTTCCAGCTCTCCGATTCCGATTTCCAGCTCTCCGATTTCCCGCTCTCTGATTTCCAGCTCTCCGATTTCCAGCTCTCCGATTTCCCGCTCTCCGATTTCCCGCTCTCCGATTTCCAGCTCTGCGATTTCCAGCTCTCCGATTTCCCGCTCTCTGATTTCCAGCTCTCTGATTTCCAGCTCTCCAATTTCCAGCTCTCCGATTTCCCGCTCTCTGATTTCCAGCTCTGCGATTTCCAGCTCTCCGATTTCCAGCTCTCAGATTTCCAGCTCTCCGATTTCCCGCTCTCCGATATCCAGCTCTCCGATTTCCCGCTCTCTGATTTCCAGCTCTGCGATTTCCAGCTCTCCGATTTCCAGCTCTCCGATTTCCAGCTCTCTGATTTCCAGCTCTCCGATTTCCAGCTCTCCGATTTCCAGCTTATCTGATTTCCAGCTCTCCGATTTCCCGCTCTCTGATTTCCAGCTCTGCGATTTCCAGCTCTCCGATTTCCAGCTCTCCGATTTCCAGCTCTCCGATTTCACGCTCTCCGATTTCCAGCTCTCCGATTTCCCGCTCTCCGATTTCCAGCTCTCTGATTTCCAGCTCATCTGATTTCCAGCTCTGCGATTTCCCGCTCTCTGATTTCCAGCTCTGCGATATCCAGCTCTGCGATTTCCCGCTCTCTGATTTCCAGCTCTCCGATTTCCCGCTCTCCGATTTCCAGCTCTCCGATTTCCCGCTCTCCGATTTCCAGCTCTGCGATTTCCCGCTATCCGATTTCCAGCTCTCCGATTTCCAGCTCTCTGATT
Source organism: Pristiophorus japonicus (assembly GCF_044704955.1). Taxonomy (NCBI): domain Eukaryota; kingdom Metazoa; phylum Chordata; class Chondrichthyes; family Pristiophoridae; genus Pristiophorus; species Pristiophorus japonicus. The sequence goes on from NC_091980.1 coordinate 145,511,679, forward strand.
TCCCGCTCTCCGATTTCAAGCTCTGCGATATCCAGCTCTCTGATTTCCAGCTCTGCGATTTCCCGCTCTCTGATTTCCAGCTCTGCGATATCCAGCTCTCCGATTTCCAGCTCTGCGATTTCCCGCTCTCCGATTTCCAGCTCTCCGATTTCCAGCTCTGCGATTTCCAGCTCTGCGATTTCCCCTCTCTGATTTCCCCTCTCTGATTTCCAGCTCTCTGATTTCACGCTCTCTGATTTCCAGCTCTCTGATTTCCAGCTCTCCGATTTCCCCTCTCTGATTTCCCCTCTCTGATTTCCAGCTCTCCGATTTCCAGCTCTCTGATTTCCAGCTCTCTGATTTCCAGCTCTCCGATTTCCCCTCTCTGATTTCCCCTCTCTGATTTCCCCTCTCTGATTTCCCCTCTCTGATTTCACGCTCTCTGATTTCCAGCTCTCTGATTTCCAGCTCTCCGATTTCACGCTCTCCGATTTCACGCTCTCCGATTTCCAGCTCTCCGATTTCCCGCTCTCCGATTTCCAGTTCTCCGATTTCCAGCTCTCCGATTTCCAGCTCTCCGATTTCCAGCTCTCCGATTTCCAGCTCTGCGATTTCCAGCTCTGCGAATTCCAGCTCTGCGATTTCCCGCTCTCTGATTTCCCGCTCTCCGATTTCCAGCTCTGCGATTTCCAGCTCTGCGATTTCCAGCTCTCCGATTTCCAGTTCTCCGATTTCCAGCTCTGCGATTTGCAACTCTCCGATTTCCAGCTCTCCGATTTCCCGCTCTCCGATTTCCAGCTCTCTGATTTCCAGCTCTCTGATTTCCAGCTCTCTGATTTCCAGCTCTGCGATTTCCAGCTCTCCGATTTCCCGCTCTCCAATTTCCAGCTCTGCGATTTCCAGCTCTCTGATTTCCCGCTCTCCGATTTCCAGCTCTCCGATTTCCAGCTCTCCGATTTCCCGCTCTCTGATTTCCAGCTCTGCGATTTCCAGCTCTCCGATTTCCAGCTCTCTGATTTCCAGCTCTCCGATTTCCCGCTCTCCGATTTCCAGCTCTCCGATTTCCCGCTCTCAGATTTCCAGCTCTGCGATTTCCCGCTCTCTGATTTCCAGCTCTCCGATTTCCAGCTCTCTGATTTCCAGCTCTCCGATTTCCAGCTCTCCAATTTCCAGCTCATCTGATTTCCAGCTCTCCGATTTCCCGCTCTCTGATTTCCAGCTCTGCGATTTCCAGCTCTGCGATTTCCCGCTCTCTGATTTCCAGCTCTCCGATTTCCCGCTCTCCGATTTCCAGTTCTCCGATTTCCCGCTCTCCGATTGCAAGCTCTGCGATTTCCCGCTATCCGATTTCCAGCTCTCCGATTTCCAGCTCTCTGATTTCCCGCTCTCCGATTTCCAGCTCTGCGATATCCAGCTCTCTGATTTCCAGCTCTGCGATTTCCCGCTCTCCGATTTCCAGCTCTGCGATATCCAGCTCTGCGATTTCCAGCTTATCTGATTTCCAGCTCTCCGATTTCCCGCTCTCTGATTTCCAGCTCTGCGATTTCCAGCTCTCCGATTTCCAGCTCTCCGATTTCCAGCTCTCCGATTTCACGCTCTCCGATTTCCAGCTCTCCGATTTCCCGCTCTCCGATTTCCAGCTCTCTGATTTCCAGCTCATCTGATTTCCAGCTCTGCGATTTCCCGCTCTCTGATTTCCAGCTCTGCGATATCCAGCTCTGCGATTTCCCGCTCTCTGATTTCCAGCTCTCCGATTTCCCGCTCTCCGATTTCCAGCTCTCCGATTTCCCGCTCTCCGATTTCCAGCTCTGCGATTTCCCGCTATCCGATTTCCAGCTCTCCGATTTCCAGCTCTCTGATTTCCCGCTCTCCGATTTCAAGCTCTGCGATATCCAGCTCTCTGATTTCCAGCTCTGCGATTTCCCGCTCTCTGATTTCCAGCTCTGCGATATCCAGCTCTCCGATTTCCAGCTCTGCGATTTCCCGCTCTCCGATTTCCAGCTCTCCGATTTCCAGCTCTGCGATTTCCAGCTCTGCGATTTCCCCTCTCTGATTTCCCCTCTCTGATTTCCAGCTCTCTGATTTCACGCTCTCTGATTTCCAGCTCTCTGATTTCCAGCTCTCCGATTTCCCCTCTCTGATTTCCCCTCTCTGATTTCCAGCTCTCCGATTTCCAGCTCTCTGATTTCCAGCTCTCTGATTTCCAGCTCTCCGATTTCCCCTCTCTGATTTCCCCTCTCTGATTTCCCCTCTCTGATTTCCCCTCTCTGATTTCACGCTCTCTGATTTCCAGCTCTCTGATTTCCAGCTCTCCGATTTCACGCTCTCCGATTTCACGCTCTCCGATTTCCAGCTCTCCGATTTCCAGCTCTGCGATTTCCAGCTCTCCGATTTCCAGTTCTCCGATTTCCAGCTCTGCGATTTGCAACTCTCCGATTTCCAGCTCTCCGATTTCCCGCTCTCCGATTTCCAGCTCTCTGATTTCCAGCTCTCTGATTTCCAGCTCTCTGATTTCCAGCTCTGCGATTTCCAGCTCTCCGATTTCCCGCTCTCCAATTTCCAGCTCTGCGATTTCCAGCTCTCTGATTTCCCGCTCTCCGATTTCCAGCTCTCCGATTTCCAGCTCTCCGATTTCCCGCTCTCTGATTTCCAGCTCTGCGATTTCCAGCTCTCCGATTTCCAGCTCTCTGATTTCCAGCTCTCCGATTTCCCGCTCTCCGATTTCCAGCTCTCCGATTTCCCGCTCTCAGATTTCCAGCTCTGCGATTTCCCGCTCTCTGATTTCCAGCTCTCCGATTTCCAGCTCTCTGATTTCCAGCTCTCCGATTTCCAGCTCTCCAATTTCCAGCTCATCTGATTTCCAGCTCTCCGATTTCCCGCTCTCTGATTTCCAGCTCTGCGATTTCCAGCTCTGCGATTTCCCGCTCTCTGATTTCCAGCTCTCCGATTTCCCGCTCTCCGATTTCCAGCTCTCCGATTTCCCGCTCTCCGATTGCCAGCTCTGCGATTTCCCGCTATCCGATTTCCAGCTCTCCGATTTCCAGCTCTCTGATTTCCCGCTCTCCGATTTCCAGCTCTGCGATATCCAGCTCTCTGATTTCCAGCTCTGCGATTTCCCGCTCTCCGATTTCCAGCTCTGCGATATCCAGCTCTGCGATTTCCAGCTCTCTGATTTCCAGCTCTGCGATTTTCCGCTCTCCGATATCCAGCTCTGCGATTTCCAGCTCTCCGATTTCCAGCTCTCAGATTTCCAGCTCTCTGATTTCCAGCTCTCCGATTTCCAGCTCTCCGATTTCCAGCTCATCTGATTTCCAGCTCTCCGATTTCCCGCTCTCTGATTTCCAGCTCTGCGATTTCCAGCTCTCCGATTTCCAGCTCTCCGATTTCCAGCTCTCCGATTTCACGCTCTCCGATTTCCAGCTCTCCGATTTCCCGCTCTCCGATTTCCAGCTCTCTGATTTCCAGCTCATCTGATTTCCAGCTCTCCGATTTCCCGCTCTCTGATTTCCAGCTCTGCGATATCCAGCTCTGCGATTTCCCGCTCTCTGATTTCCAGCTCTCCGATTTCCCGCTCTCCGATTTCCAGCTCTCCGATTTCCCGCTCTCCGATTTCCAGCTCTGCGATTTCCCGCTATCCGATTTCCAGCTCTCCGATTTCCAGCTCTCTGATTTCCCGCTCTCCGATTTCCAGCTCTGCGATTTCCCGCTCTCCGATTTCCAGCTCTGCGATATCCAGCTCTCCGATTTCCAGCTCTGCGATTTCCCGCTCTCCGATTTCCAGCTCTCCGATTTCCAGCTCTGCGATTTCCAGCTCTGCGATTTCCCCTCTCTGATTTCCCCTCTCTGATTTCCAGCTCTCTGATTTCACGCTCTCTGATTTCCAGCTCTCTGATTTCCAGCTCTCCGATTTCCCCTCTCTGATTTCCCCTCTCTGATTTCCAGCTCTCCGATTTCCAGCTCTCTGATTTCCAGCTCTCTGATTTCCAGCTCTCCGATTTCCCCTCTCTGATTTCCCCTCTCTGATTTCCCCTCTCTGATTTCCAGCTCTCTGATTTCACGCTCTCTGATTTCCAGCTCTCTGATTTCCAGCTCTCCGATTTCACGCTCTCCGATTTCACGCTCTCCGATTTCCAGCTCTCCGATTTCCCGCTCTCCGATTTCCAGTTCTCCGATTTCCAGCTCTCCGATTTCCAGCTCTCCGATTCCCAGCTCTCCGATTTCCAGCTCTGCGATTTCCAGCTCTGCGAATTCCAGCTCTGCGATTTCCCGCTCTCTGATTTCCCGCTCTCCGATTTCCAGCTCTGCGATTTCCAGCTCTGCGATTTCCAGCTCTCCGATTTCCAGTTCTCCGATTTCCAGCTCTGCGATTTCCAGCTCTCCGATTTCCAGCTCTCCGATTTCCCGCTCTCCGATTTCCACTCTCTGATTTCCAGCTCTCTAATTTCCAGCTCTCTGATTTCCAGTTCTCCGATTTCCAGCTCTGCGATTTCCAGCTCTGCGATTTCCAGCTCTCCGATTTCCCGCTCTCCAATTTCCAGCTCTGCGATTTCCAGCTCTCTGATTTCCCGCTCTCCGATTTCCAGCTCTCCGATTTCCAGCTCTCCGATTTCCCGCTCTCCGATTTCCCGCTCTCCGATTTCCAGCTCTCCGATTTCCCGCTCTCTGATTTCCAGCTCTCCAATTTCCAGCTCTCCGATTTCCCGCTCTCTGATTTCCAGCTCTGCGATTTCCAGCTCTCCGATTTCCAGCTCTCAGATTTCCAGCTCTCCGATTTCCCGCTCTCCGATATCCAGCTCTCCGATTTCCCGCTCTCTGATTTCCAGCTCTGCGATTTCCAGCTCTCCGATTTCCAGCTCTCCGATTTCCAGCTCTCTGATTTCCAGCTCTCCGATTTCCAGCTCTCCGATTTCCAGCTCATCTGATTTCCAGCTCTCCGATTTCCCGCTCTCTGATTTCCAGCTCTGCGATTTCCAGCTCTCCGATTTCCAGCTCTCCGATTTCCAGCTCTCCGATTTCACGCTCTCCGATTTCCAGCTCTCCGATTTCCCGCTCTCCGATTTCCAGCTCTCTGATTTCCAGCTCATCTGATTTCCAGCTCTGCGATTTCCCGCTCTCTGATTTCCAGCTCTGCGATATCCAGCTCTGCGATTTCCCGCTCTCTGATTTCCAGCTCTCCGATTTCCCGCTCTCCGATTTCCAGCTCTCCGATTTCCCGCTCTCCGATTTCCAGCTCTGCGATTTCCCGCTATCCGATTTCCAGCTCTCCGATTTCCAGCTCTCTGATTTCCCGCTCTCCGATTTCCAGCTCTGCGATATCCAGCTCTCTGATTTCCAGCTCTGCGATTTCCCGCTCTCTGATTTCCAGCTCTGCGATATCCAGCTCTCCGATTTCCAGCTCTGCGATTTCCCGCTCTCCGATTTCCAGCTCTCCGATTTCCAGCTCTGCGATTTCCAGCTCTCCGATTTCCAGCTCTGCGATTTCCCGCTCTCCGATTTCCAGCTCTCCGATTTCCAGCTCTGCGATTTCCAGCTCTCCGATTTCCAGCTCTGCGATTTCCCCTCTCTGATTTCCCCTCTCTGATTTCCAGCTCTCTGATTTCACGCTCTCTGATTTCCAGCTCTCTGATTTCCAGCTCTCCGATTTCCCCTCTCTGATTTCCCCTCTCTGATTTCCAGCTCTCCGATTTCCAGCTCTCTGATTTCCAGCTCTCTGATTTCCAGCTCTCCGATTTCCCCTCTCTGATTTCCCCTCTCTGATTTCCCCTCTCTGATTTCCCCTCTCTGATTTCACGCTCTCTGATTTCCAGCTCTCTGATTTCCAGCTCTCCGATTTCACGCTCTCCGATTTCACGGTCTCCGATTTCCAGCTCTCCGATTTCCCGCTCTCCGATTTCCAGTTCTCCGATTTCCAGCTCTCCGATTTCCAGCTCTCCGATTTCCAGCTCTCCGATTTCCAGCTCTGCGATTTCCAGCTCTGCGAATTCCAGCTCTGCGATTTCCCGCTCTCTGATTTCCCGCTCTCCGATTTCCAGCTCTGCGATTTCCAGCTCTGCGATTTCCAGCTCTCCGATTTCCAGTTCTCTGATTTCCAGCTCTGCGATTTCCAGCTCTCCGATTTCCAGCTCTCCGATTTCCCGCTCTCCGATTTCCAGCTCTCTGATTTCCAGCTCTCTGATTTCCAGCTCTCTGATTTCCAGCTCTGCGATTTCCAGCTCTCCGATTTCCCGCTCTCCAATTTCCAGCTCTGCGATTTCCAGCTCTCTGATTTCCCGCTCTCCGATTTCCAGCTCTCCGATTTCCAGCTCTCCGATTTCCCGCTCTCTGATTTCCAGCTCTGCGATTTCCAGCTCTCCGATTTCCAGCTCTCTGATTTCCAGCTCTCCGATTTCCCGCTCTCCGATTTCCAGCTCTCCGATTTCCCGCTCTCAGATTTCCAGCTCTGCGATTTCCAGCTCTCTGATTTCCAGCTCTCCGATTTCCAGCTCTCTGATTTCCAGCTCTCCGATTTCCAGCTCTCCAATTTCCAGCTCATCTGATTTCCAGCTCTCCGATTTCCCGCTCTCTGATTTCCAGCTCTGCGATTTCCAGCTCTGCGATTTCCCGCTCTCTGATTTCCAGCTCTCCGATTTCCCGCTCTCCGATTTCCAGCTCTCCGATTTCCCGCTCTCCGATTGCCAGCTCTGCGATTTCCCGCTATCCGATTTCCAGCTCTCCGATTTCCAGCTCTCTGATTTCCCGCTCTCCGATTTCCAGCTCTGCGATATCCAGCTCTCTGATTTCCAGCTCTGCGATTTCCCGCTCTCCGATTTCCAGCTCTGCGATATCCAGCTCTGCGATTTCCAGCTCTCTGATTTCCACCTCTGCGATTTCCAGCTCTCCGATTTCCAGCTCTGCGATTTCCCCTCTCTGATTTCCCCTCTCTGATTTCCAGCTCTCTGATTTCACGCTCTCTGATTTCCAGCTCTCTGATTTCCAGCTCTCCGATTTCCCCTCTCTGATTTCCCCTCTCTGATTTCCAGCTCTCCGATTTCCAGCTCTCTGATTTCCAGCTCTCTGATTTCCAGCTCTCCGATTTCCCCTCTCTGATTTCCCCTCTCTGATTTCCCCTCTCTGATTTCCCCTCTCTGATTTCACGCTCTCTGATTTCCAGCTCTCTGATTTCCAGCTCTCCGATTTCACGCTCTCCGATTTCACGCTCTCCGATTTCCAGCTCTCCGATTTCCCGCTCTCCGATTTCCAGTTCTCCGATTTCCAGCTCTCCGATTTCCAGCTCTCCGATTTCCAGCTCTCCGATTTCCAGCTCTGCGATTTCCAGCTCTGCGAATTCCAGCTCTGCGATTTCCCGCTCTCTGATTTCCCGCTCTCCGATTTCCAGCTCTGCGATTTCCAGCTCTGCGATTTCCAGCTCTCCGATTTCCAGTTCTCCGATTTCCAGCTCTGCGATTTCCAGCTCTCCGATTTCCAGCTCTCCGATTTCCCGCTCTCCGATTTCCAGCTCTCTGATTTCCAGCTCTCTGATTTCCAGCTCTCTGATTTCCAGCTCTGCGATTTCCAGCTCTCCGATTTCCCGCTCTCCAATTTCCAGCTCTGCGATTTCCAGCTCTCTGATTTCCCGCTCTCCGATTTCCAGCTCTCCGATTTCCAGCTCTCCGATTTCCCGCTCTCTGATTTCCAGCTCTGCGATTTCCAGCTCTCCGATTTCCAGCTCTCTGATTTCCAGCTCTCCGATTTCCCGCTCTCCGATTTCCAGCTCTCCGATTTCCCGCTCTCAGATTTCCAGCTCTGCGATTTCCAGCTCTCTGATTTCCAGCTCTCCGATTTCCAGCTCTCTGATTTCCAGCTCTCCGATTTCCAGCTCTCCAATTTCCAGCTCATCTGATTTCCAGCTCTCCGATTTCCCGCTCTCTGATTTCCAGCTCTGCGATTTCCAGCTCTGCGATTTCCCGCTCTCTGATTTCCAGCTCTCCGATTTCCCGCTCTCCGATTTCCAGCTCTCCGATTTCCCGCTCTCCGATTGCCAGCTCTGCGATTTCCCGCTATCCGATTTCCAGCTCTCCGATTTCCAGCTCTCTGATTTCCCGCTCTCCGATTTCCAGCTCTGCGATATCCAGCTCTCTGATTTCCAGCTCTGCGATTTCCCGCTCTCCGATTTCCAGCTCTGCGATATCCAGCTCTGCGATTTCCAGCTCTCTGATTTCCAGCTCTGCGATTTCCCGCTCTCCGATATCCAGCTCTGCGATTTCCAGCTCTCCGATTTCCAGCTCTCAGATTTCCAGCTCTCTGATTTCCAGCTCTCCGATTTCCAGCTCTCCGATTTCCAGCTCATCTGATTTCCAGCTCTCCGATTTCCCGCTCTCTGATTTCCAGCTCTGCGATTTCCAGCTCTCCGATTTCCAGCTCTCCGATTTCCAGCTCTCCGATTTCACGCTCTCCGATTTCGAGCTCTCCGATTTCCCGCTCTCCGATTTCCAGCTCTCTGATTTCCAGCTCATCTGATTTCCAGCTCTCCGATTTCCCGCTCTCTGATTTCCAGCTCTGCGATATCCAGCTCTGCGATTTCCCGCTCTCTGATTTCCAGCTCTCCGATTTCCCGCTCTCCGATTTCCAGCTCTCCGATTTCCCGCTCTCCGATTTCCAGCTCTGCGATTTCCCGCTATCCGATTTCCAGCTCTCCGATTTCCAGCTCTCTGATTTCCCGCTCTCCGATTTCCAGCTCTGCGATTTCCCGCTCTCCGATTTCCAGCTCTGCGATATCCAGCTCTCCGATTTCCAGCTCTGCGATTTCCCGCTCTCCGATTTCCAGCTCTCCGATTTCCAGCTCTGCGATTTCCAGCTCTGCGATTTCCCCTCTCTGATTTCCCCTCTCTGATTTCCAGCTCTCTGATTTCACGCTCTCTGATTTCCAGCTCTCTGATTTCCAGCTCTCCGATTTCCCCTCTCTGATTTCCCCTCTCTGATTTCCAGCTCTCCGATTTCCAGCTCTCTGATTTCCAGCTCTCTGATTTCCAGCTCTCCGATTTCCCCTCTCTGATTTCCCCTCTCTGATTTCCCCTCTCTGATTTCCAGCTCTCTGATTTCACGCTCTCTGATTTCCAGCTCTCTGATTTCCAGCTCTCCGATTTCACGCTCTCCGATTTCACGCTCTCCGATTTCCAGCTCTCCGATTTCCCGCTCTCCGATTTCCAGTTCTCCGATTTCCAGCTCTCCGATTTCCAGCTCTCCGATTTCCAGCTCTCCGATTTCCAGCTCTGCGATTTCCAGCTCTGCGAATTCCAGCTCTGCGATTTCCCGCTCTCTGATTTCCCGCTCTCCGATTTCCAGCTCTGCGATTTCCAGCTCTGCGATTTCCAGCTCTCCGATTTCCAGTTCTCCGATTTCCAGCTCTGCGATTTCCAGCTCTCCGATTTCCAGCTCTCCGATTTTCCGCTCTCCGATTTCCACTCTCTGATTTCCAGCTCTCTGATTTCCAGCTCTCTGATTTCCAGTTCTCCGATTTCCAGCTCTGCGATTTCCAGCTCTGCGATTTCCAGCTCTCCGATTTCCCGCTCTCCAATTTCCAGCTCTGCGATTTCCAGCTCTCTGATTTCCCGCTCTCCGATTTCCAGCTCTCCGATTTCCAGCTCTCCGATTTCCCGCTCTCCGATTTCCCGCTCTCCGATTTCCAGCTCTCCGATTTCCCGCTCTCTGATTTCCAGCTCTCTGATTTCCAGCTCTCCAATTTCCAGCTCTCCGATTTCCCGCTCTCTGATTTCCAGCTCTGCGATTTCCAGCTCTCCGATTTCCAGCTCTCAGATTTCCAGCTCTCCGATTTCCCGCTCTCCGATATCCAGCTCTCCGATTTCCCGCTCTCTGATTTCCAGCTCTGCGATTTCCAGCTCTCCGATTTCCAGCTCTCCGATTTCCAGCTCTCCAATTTCCAGCTCTCCGATTTCCCGCTCTCTGATTTCCAGCTCTGCGATTTCCAGCTCTCCGATTTCCAGCTCTCAGATTTCCAGCTCTCCGATTTCCCGCTCTCCGATATCCAGCTCTCCGATTTCCCGCTCTCTGATTTCCAGCTCTGCGATTTCCAGCTCTCTGATTTCCAGCTCTCCGATTTCCAGCTCTCCGATTTCCAGCTCATCTGATTTCCAGCTCTCTGATTTCCCGCTCTCTGATTTCCAGCTCTGCGATTTCCAGCTCTCCGATTTCCAGCTCTCCGATTTCCAGCTCTCCGATTTCACGCTCTCCGATTTCCAGCTCTCCGATTTCCCGCCCTCCGATTTCCAGCTCTCTGATTTCCAGCTCATCTGATTTCCAGCTCTGCGATTTCCCGCTCTCTGATTTCCAGCTCTGCGATATCCAGCTCTGCGATTTCCCGCTCTCTGATTTCCAGCTCTCCGATTTCCCGCTCTCCGATTTCCAGCTCTCCGATTTCCCGCTCTCCGATTTCCAGCTCTGCGATTTCCCGCTATCCGATTTCCAGCTCTCCGATTTCCAGCTCTCTGATTTCCCGCTCTCCGATTTCCAGCTCTGCGATATCCAGCTCTCTGATTTCCAGCTCTGCGATTTCCCGCTCTCCGATATCCAGCTCTGCGATTTCCAGCTCTCCGATTTCCAGCTCTCAGATTTCCAGCTCTCTGATTTCCAGCTCTCCGATTTCCAGCTCTCCGATTTCCAGCTCATCTGATTTCCAGCTCTCCGATTTCCCGCTCTCTGATTTCCAGCTCTGCGATTTCCAGCTCTCCGATTTCCAGCTCTCCGATTTCCAGCTCTCCGATTTCACGCTCTCCGATTTCCAGCTCTCCGATTTCCCGCTCTCCGATTTCCAGCTCTCTGATTTCCAGCTCATCTGATTTCCAGCTCTGCGATTTCCCGCTCTCTGATTTCCAGCTCTGCGATATCCAGCTCTGCGATTTCCCGCTCTCTGATTTCCAGCTCTCCGATTTCCCGCTCTCCGATTTCCAGCTCTCCGATTTCCCGCTCTCCGATTTCCAGCTCTGCGATTTCCCGCTATCCGATTTCCAGCTCTCCGATTTCCAGCTCTCTGATTTCCCGCTCTCCGATTTCCAGCTCTGCGATATCCAGCTCTCTGATTTCCAGCTCTGCGATTTCCCGCTCTCTGATTTCCAGCTCTGCGATATCCAGCTCTCCGATTTCCAGCTCTGCGATTTCCCGCTCTCCGATTTCCAGCTCTCCGATTTCCAGCTCTGCGATTTCCAGCTCTCCGATTTCCAGCTCTGCGATTTCCCGCTCTCCGATTTCCAGCTCTCCGATTTCCAGCTCTGCGATTTCCAGCTCTCCGATTTCCAGCTCTGCGATTTCCCCTCTCTGATTTCCCCTCTCTGATTTCCAGCTCTCTGATTTCACGCTCTCTGATTTCCAGCTCTCTGATTTCCAGCTCTCCGATTTCCCCTCTCTGATTTCCCCTCTCTGATTTCCAGCTCTCCGATTTCCAGCTCTCTGATTTCCAGCTCTCTGATTTCCAGCTCTCCGATTTCCCCTCTCTGATTTCCCCTCTCTGATTTCCCCTCTCTGATTTCCCCTCTCTGATTTCACGCTCTCTGATTTCCAGCTCTCTGATTTCCAGCTCTCCGATTTCACGCTCTCCGATTTCACGCTCTCCGATTTCCAGCTCTCCGATTTCCCGCTCTCCGATTTCCAGTTCTCCGATTTCCAGCTCTCCGATTTCCAGCTCTCCGATTTCCAGCTCTCCGATTTCCAGCTCTGCGATTTCCAGCTCTGCGAATTCCAGCTCTGCGATTTCCCGCTCTCTGATTTCCCGCTCTCCGATTTCCAGCTCTGCGATTTCCAGCTCTGCGATTTCCAGCTCTCCGATTTCCAGTTCTCCGATTTCCAGCTCTGCGATTTCCAGCTCTCCGATTTCCAGCTCTCCGATTTCCCGCTCTCCGATTTCCAGCTCTCTGATTTCCAGCTCTCTGATTTCCAGCTCTGCGATTTCCAGCTCTCCGATTTCCCACTCTCCAATTTCCAGCTCTGCGATTTCCAGCTCTCTGATTTCCCGCTCTCCGATTTCCAGCTCTCCGATTTCCAGCTCTCCGATTTCCCGCTCTCTGATTTCCAGCTCTGCGATTTCCAGCTCTCCGATTTCCAGCTCTCTGATTTCCAGCTCTCCGATTTCCCGCTCTCCGATTTCCAGCTCTCCGATTTCCCGCTCTCAGATTTCCAGCTCTGCGATTTCCAGCTCTCTGATTTCCAGCTCTCCGATTTCCAGCTCTCTGATTTCCAGCTCTCCGATTTCCAGCTCTCCAATTTCCAGCTCATCTGATTTCCAGCTCTCCGATTTCCCGCTCTCTGATTTCCAGCTCTGCGATTTCCAGCTCTGCGATTTCCCGCTCTCTGATTTCCAGCTCTCCGATTTCCCGCTCTCCGATTTCCAGCTCTCCGATTTCCCGCTCTCCGATTGCCAGCTCTGCGATTTCCCGCTATCCGATTTCCAGCTCTCCGATTTCCAGCTCTCTGATTTCCCGCTCTCCGATTTCCAGCTCTGCGATATCCAGCTCTCTGATTTCCAGCTCTGCGATTTCCCGCTCTCCGATTTCCAGCTCTGCGATATCCAGCTCTGCGATTTCCAGCTCTCTGATTTCCAGCTCTGCGATTTCCCGCTCTCCGATATCCAGCTCTGCGATTTCCAGCTCTCCGATTTCCAGCTCTCAGATTTCCAGCTCTCTGATTTCCAGCTCTCCGATTTCCAGCTCTCCGATTTCCAGCTCATCTGATTTCCAGCTCTCCGATTTCCCGCTCTCTGATTTCCAGCTCTGCGATTTCCAGCTCTCCGATTTCCAGCTCTCCGATTTCCAGCTCTCCGATTTCACGCTCTCCGATTTCCAGCTCTCCGATTTCCCGCTCTCCGATTTCCAGCTCTCTGATTTCCAGCTCATCTGATTTCCAGCTCTCCGATTTCCCGCTCTCTGATTTCCAGCTCTGCGATATCCAGCTCTGCGATTTCCCGCTCTCTGATTTCCAGCTCTCCGATTTCCCGCTCTCCGATTTCCAGCTCTCCGATTTCCCGCTCTCCGATTTCCAGCTCTGCGATTTCCCGCTATCCGATTTCCAGCTCTCCGATTTCCAGCTCTCTGATTTCCCGCTCTCCGATTTCCAGCTCTGCGATTTCCCGCTCTCCGATTTCCAGCTCTGCGATATCCAGCTCTCCGATTTCCAGCTCTGCGATTTCCCGCTCTCCGATTTCCAGCTCTCCGATTTCCAGCTCTGCGATTTCCAGCTCTGCGATTTCCCCTCTCTGATTTCCCCTCTCTGATTTCCAGCTCTCTGATTTCACGCTCTCTGATTTCCAGCTCTCTGATTTCCAGCTCTCCGATTTCCCCTCTCTGATTTCCCCTCTCTGATTTCCAGCTCTCCGATTTCCAGCTCTCTGATTTCCAGCTCTCTGATTTCCAGCTCTCCGATTTCCCCTCTCTGATTTCCCCTCTCTGATTTCCCCTCTCTGATTTCCAGCTCTCTGATTTCACGCTCTCCGATTTCACGCTCTCCGATTTCCAGCTCTCCGATTTCCCGCTCTCCGATTTCCAGTTCTCCGATTTCCAGCTCTCCGATTTCCAGCTCTCCGATTTCCAGCTCTCCGATTTCCAGCTCTGCGATTTCCAGCTCTGCGAATTCCAGCTCTGCGATTTCCCGCTCTCTGATTTCCCGCTCTCCGATTTCCAGCTCTGCGATTTCCAGCTCTGCGATTTCCAGCTCTCCGATTTCCAGTTCTCCGATTTCCAGCTCTGCGATTTCCAGCTCTCCGATTTCCAGCTCTCCGATTTCCCGCTCTCCGATTTCCACTCTCTGATTTCCAGCTCTCTGATTTCCAGCTCTCTGATTTCCAGTTCTCCGATTTCCAGCTCTGCGATTTCCAGCTCTGCGATTTCCAGCTCTCCGATTTCCCGCTCTCCAATTTCCAGCTCTGCGATTTCCAGCTCTCTGATTTCCCGCTCTCCGATTTCCAGCTCTCCGATTTCCAGCTCTCCGATTTCCCGCTCTCCGATTTCCCGCTCTCCGATTTCCAGCTCTCCGATTTCCCGCTCTCTGATTTCCAGCTCTCTGATTTCCAGCTCTCCAATTTCCAGCTCTCCGATTTCCCGCTCTCTGATTTCCAGCTCTGCGATTTCCAGCTCTCCGATTTCCAGCTCTCAGATTTCCAGCTCTCCGATTTCCCGCTCTCCGATATCCAGCTCTCCGATTTCCCGCTCTCTGATTTCCAGCTCTGCGATTTCCAGCTCTCCGATTTCCAGCTCTCCGATTTCCAGCTCTCTGATTTCCAGCTCTCCGATTTCCAGCTCTCCGATTTCCAGCTCATCTGATTTCCAGCTCTCCGATTTCCCGCTCTCTGATTTCCAGCTCTGCGATTTCCAGCTCTCCGATTTCCAGCTCTCCGATTTCCAGCTCTCCGATTTCACGCTCTCCGATTACCAGCTCTCCGATTTCCCGCTCTCCGATTTCCAGCTCTCTGATTTCCAGCTCATCTGATTTCCAGCTCTGCGATTTCCCGCTCTCTGATTTCCAGCTCTGCGATATCCAGCTCTGCGATTTCCCGCTCTCTGATTTCCAGCTCTCCGATTTCCCGCTCTCCGATTTCCAGCTCTCCGATTTCCCGCTCTCCGATTTCCAGCTCTGCGATTTCCCGCTATCCGATTTCCAGCTCTCCGATTTCCAGCTCTCTGATTTCCCGCTCTCCGATTTCCAGCTCTGCGATATCCAGCTCTCTGATTTCCAGCTCTGCGATTTCCCGCTCTCTGATTTCCAGCTCTGCGATATCCAGCTCTCCGATTTCCAGCTCTGCGATTTCCCGCTCTCCGATTTCCAGCTCTCCGATTTCCAGCTCTGCGATTTCCAGCTCTCCGATTTCCAGCTCTGTGATTTCCCGCTCTCCGAATTCCAGCTCTCCGATTTCCAGCTCTGCGATTTCCAGCACTCCGATTTCCAGCTCTGCGATTTCCCCTCTCTGATTTCCCCTCTCTGATTTCCAGCTCTCTGATTTCACGCTCTCTGATTTCCAGCTCTCTGATTTCCAGCTCTCCGATTTCCCCTCTCTGATTTCCCCTCTCTGATTTCCAGCTCTCCGATTTCCAGCTCTCTGATTTCCAGCTCTCTGATTTCCAGCTCTCCGATTTCCCCTCTCTGATTTCCCCTCTCTGATTTCCCCTCTCTGATTTCCCCTCTCTGATTTCACGCTCTCTGATTTCCAGCTCTCTGATTTCCAGCTCTCCGATTTCACGCTCTCCGATTTCACGCTCTCCGATTTCCAGCTCTCCGATTTCCCGCTCTCCGATTTCCAGTTCTCCGATTTCCAGCTCTCCGATTTCCAGCTCTCCGATTTCCAGCTCTCCGATTTCCAGCTCTGCGATTTCCAGCTCTGCGAATTCCAGCTCTGCGATTTCCCGCTCTCTGATTTCCCGCTCTCCGATTTCCAGCTCTGCGATTTCCAGCTCTGCGATTTCCAGCTCTCCGATTTCCAGTTCTCCGATTTCCAGCTCTGCGATTTCCAGCTCTCCGATTTCCAGCTCTCCGATTTCCCGCTCTCCGATTTCCAGCTCTCTGATTTCCAGCTCTCTGATTTCCAGCTCTCTGATTTCCAGATCTGCGATTTCCAGCTCTCCGATTTCCCGCTCTCCAATTTCCAGCTCTGCGATTTCCAGCTCTCTGATTTCCCGCTCTCCGATTTCCAGCTCTCCGATTTCCAGCTCTCCGATTTCCCGCTCTCTGATTTCCAGCTCTGCGATTTCCAGCTCTCCGATTTCCAGCTCTCTGATTTCCAGCTCTCCGATTTCCCGCTCTCCGATTTCCAGCTCTCCGATTTCCCGCTCTCAGATTTCCAGCTCTGCGATTTCCAGCTCTCTGATTTCCAGCTCTCCGATTTCCAGCTCTCTGATTTCCAGCTCTCCGATTTCCAGCTCTCCAATTTCCAGCTCATCTGATTTCCAGCTCTCCGATTTCCCGCTCTCTGATTTCCAGCTCTGCGATTTCCAGCTCTGCGATTTCCCGCTCTCTGATTTCCAGCTCTCCGATTTCCCGCTCTCCGATTTCCAGCTCTCCGATTTCCCGCTCTCCGATTGCCAGCTCTGCGATTTCCCGCTATCCGATTTCCAGCTCTCCGATTTCCAGCTCTCTGATTTCCCGCTCTCCGATTTCCAGCTCTGCGATATCCAGCTCTCTGATTTCCAGCTCTGCGATTTCCCGCTCTCCGATTTCCAGCTCTGCGATATCCAGCTCTGCGATTTCCAGCTCTCTGATTTCCAGCTCTGCGATTTCCCGCTCTCCGATATCCAGCTCTCTGATTTCCCGCTCTCTGATTTCCAGCTCTCCGATTTCCAGCTCTCCGATTTCCAGCTCTCTGATTTCCAGCTCTCCGATTTCCAGCTCTCCGATTTCCAGCTCATCTGATTTCCAGCTCTCCGATTTCCAGCTCTCTGATTTCCCGCTCTCTGATTTCCAGCTCTCTGATTTCCAGCTCTCCGATTTCCAGCTCTCCGATTTCCAGCTCATCTGATTTCCAGCTCTCCGATTTCCAGCTCTCCGATTTCCAGCTCTCTGATTTCCCGCTCTCTGATTTCCAGCTCTCCGATTTCCAGCTCTCAGATTTCCAGCTCTCTGATTTCCAGCTCTCCGATTTCCAGCTCTCCGATTTCCAGCTCATCTGATTTCCAGCTCTCCGATTTCCCGCTCTCTGATTTCCAGCTCTGCGATTTCCAGCTCTCCGATTTCCAGCTCTCCGATTTCCAGCTCTCCGATTTCACGCTCTCCGATTTCCAGCTCTCCGATTTCCCGCTCTCCGATTTCCAGCTCTCTGATTTCCAGCTCATCTGATTTCCAGCTCTCCGATTTCCCGCTCTCTGATTTCCAGCTCTGCGATATCCAGCTCTGCGATTTCCCGCTCTCTGATTTCCAGCTCTCCGATTTCCCGCTCTCCGATTTCCAGCTCTCCGATTTCCCGCTCTCCGATTTCCAGCTCTGCGATTTCCAGCTCTCTGATTTCCAGCTCTCTGATTTCCAGTTCTCCGATTTCCAGCTCTGCGATTTCCAGCTATGCGATTTCCAGCTCTCCGATTTCCCGCTCTCCAATTTCCAGCTCTGCGATTTCCAGCTCTCTGATTTCCCGCTCTCCGATTTCCCGCTCTCTGATTTCCAGCTCTGCGATATCCAGCTCTGCGATTTCCCGCTCTCTGATTTCCAGCTCTCCGATTTCCCGCTCTCCGATTTCCAGCTCTCCGATTTCCCGCTCTCCGATTTCCAGCTCTGCGATTTCCAGCTCTCCGATTTCCAGCTCTGCGATTTCCAGCTCTGCGATTTCCAGCTCTCCGATTTCCAGTTCTCCGATTTCCAGCTCTGCGATTTCCAGCTCACCGATTTCCAGCTCTCCGATCCGCTCTCCGATTTCCACTCTCTGATTTCCAGCTCTCTGATTTCCAGCTCTCTGATTTCCAGTTCTCCGATTTCCAGCTCTGCGATTTCCAGCTCTGCGATTTCCAGCTCTCCGATTTCCCGCTCTCCAATTTCCAGCTCTGCGATTTCCAGCTCTCTGATTTCCCGCTCTCCGATTTCCAGCTCTCCGATTTCCAGCTCTCCGATTTCCCGCTCTCCGATTTCCCGCTCTCCGATTTCCAGCTCTCCGATTTCCAGCTCTCCGATTTCCCGCTCTCCGATTTCCAGCTCTCCGATTTCCCGCTCTCCGATTTCCCGCTCTCTGATTTCCAGCTCTGCGATTTCCAGCTCTCCGATTTCCAGCTCTCTGATTTCCAGCTCTCCGATTTCCCGCTCTCCGATTTCCAGCTCTCCGATTTCCCGCTCTCTGATTTCCAGCTCTGCGATTTCCAGCTCTCCGATTTCCAGCTCTCCGATTTCCAGCTCTCTGATTTCCAGCTCTCCGATTTCCAGCTCTCCAATTTCCAGCTCATCTGATTTCCAGCTCTCCGATTTCCCGCTCTCTGATTTCCAGCTCTGTGATTTCCAGCTCTGCGATTTCCCGCTCTCTGATTTCCAGCTCTCCGATTTCCCGCTCTCCGATTTCCAGCTCTCCGATTTCCCGCTCTCCGATTGCCAGCTCTGCGGTTTCCCGCTATCCGATTTCCAGCTCTCCGATTTCCAGCTCTCTGATTTCCCGCTCTCCGATTTCCAGCTCTGCGATATCCAGCTCTCTGATTTCCAGCTCTGCGATTTCCCGCTCTCCGATTTCCAGCTCTGCGATATCCAGCTCTGCGATTTCCAGCTCTCTGATTTCCAGCTCTGCGATTTCCCGCTCTCCGATATCCAGCTCTGCGATTTCCCGCTCTCCGATTTCCAGCTCTGCGATATCCAGCTCTCCGATTTCCAGCTCTGCGATTTCCCGCTCTCCGATTTCCAGCTCTGCGATTTCCCGCTCTCCGATTTCCAGCTCTCCGATTTCCAGCTCTGCGATTTCCAGCTCTCTGATTTCACGCTCTCCGATTTCCAGCTCTCTGATTTCCCGCCTCCGACCGCTCTCTGATTTCACGCTCTCTGATTTCAAGCTCTCTGATTTCCAGCTCTCTGATTTCCCGCCTCCGATTTCCAACTCTCTGATTTCCAGCTCTCTGATTTCACGCTCTCCGATTTCCAGCTCTCTGATTTCACGCTCTCTGATTTCACGCTCTCTGATTTCCAGCTCTCTGATTTCCAGCTCTCTGATTTCACGCTCTCTGATTTCACGCTCTCCGATTTCCAGCTCTCTGATTTCACGCTCTCCGATTTCCAGCTCTCTGATTTCCAGCTCTCTGATTTCACGCTCTCCGATTTCCAACTCTCTGATTTCCAGCTCTCTGATTTCACGCTCTCTGATTTCACGCTCTCCGATTTCCAGCTCTCTGATTTCACGCTCTCTGATTTCCAGCTCTCTGATTTCACGCTCTATGATTTCCAGCTCTCTGATTTCACGCTCTCCGATTTCACGCTCTCCGATTTCATGCTCTCCGATTTCCAGCTCTCCGATTTCCAGCTTTCTGATTTCCAGCTCTCTGATTTCCCGCTCTCCGATTTCCAGCTCTCCGATTTCCAGTTCACCGATTTCCAGCTCTGCGATTTCCAGCTCTGCGATTTCCAGCTCTCCGATTTCCTGCTCTCTGATTTCCAGCTCTGCAATTTCCAGCTCTGCGATTTCCAGCTCTCCGATTTCCAGTTCTCTGATTTCCAGCTCTCCGATTTCCCCTCTCTGATTTCCCCTCTCTGATTTCCAGCTCTCTGATTTCCAGCTCTCCGATTTCACGCTCTCCGATTTCATGCTCTCCGATTTCCAGCTCTCCGATTTCCAGCTTTCCGATTTCCAGCTCTCTGATTTCCCGCTCTCCGATTTCCAGCTCTCCGATTTCCAGTTCTCCGATTTCCAGCTCTGCGATTTCCAGCTCTGCGATTTCCAGCTCTCCGATTTCCAGCTCTCTGATTTCCCGCTCTCCGATTTCCAGCTCTCCGATTTCCAGTTCTCCGATTTCCAGCTCTGCGATTTCCAGCTCTGCAATTTCCAGCTCTGCGATTTCCAGCTCTCCGATTTCCAGTTCTCTGATTTCCAGCTCTCCGATTTCCAGCTCTCCGATTTCCAGCTCTCCGATTTCCCGCTCTCCGATTTCCAGCTCTGCGAATTCCAGCTCTGCGATTTCCCGCTCTCTGATTTCCAGCTCTCCGATTTCCCGCTCTCCGATTTCCAGCTCTCCGATTTCCCGCTCTCCGATTTCCAGCTCATCTGATTTCCAGCTCTCCGATTTCCAGCTCTCCGATTTCCCGCTCTCCGATTGCCAGCTCTGCGATTTCCCGCTATCCGATTTCCAGCTCTCCGATTTCCAGCTCTCTGATTTCCTGCTCTCCGATTTCCAGCTCTGCGATATCCAGCTCTGCGATTTCCAGCTCTCTGATTTCCAGCTCTGCGATTTCCCGCTCTCCGATATCCAGCTCTGCGATTTCCCGCTCTCCGATTTCCAGCTCTGCGATATCCAGCTCTCCGATTTCCAGCTCTGCGATTTCCCGCTCTCCGATTTCCAGCTCTGCGATTTCCCGCTCTCCGATTTCCAGCTCTCCGATTTCCAGCTCTGCGATTTCCAGCTCTCTGATTTCACGCTCTCCGATTTCCAGCTCTCTGATTTCCCGCCTCCGACCGCTCTCTGATTTCACGCTCTCTGATTTCCAGCTCTCTGATTTCCAGCTCTCTGATTTCCCGCCTCCGATTTCCAGCTCTCTGATTTCCAGCTCTCTGATTTCACGCTCTCCGATTTCCAGCTCTCTGATTTCACGCTCTCTGATTTCACGCTCTCTGTTTTCCAGCTCTCTGATTTCCAGCTCTCTGATTTCACGCTCTCTGATTTCACGCTCTCCGATTTCCAGCTCTCTGATTTCACGCTCTCCGATTTCCAGCTCTCTGATTTCCAGCTCTCTGATTTCCCGCCTCCGATTTCCAACTCTCTGATTTCCAGCTCTCTGATTTCACGCTCTCTGATTTCACGCTCTCCGATTTCCAGCTCTCTGATTTCACGCTCTCTGATTTCCAGCTCTCTGATTTCACGCTCTCTGATTTCCAGCTCTCTGATTTCACGCTCTCCGATTTCCCCTCTCTGATTTCCCCTCTCTGATTTCCAGCTCTCTGATTTCCAGCTCTCCGATTTCACGCTCTCCGATTTCATGCTCTCCGATTTCCAGCTCTCCGATTTCCAGCTTTACAATTTCCAGCTCTCTGATTTCCCGCTCTCCGATTTCCAGCTCTCCGATTTCCAGTTCTCCGATTTCCAGCTCTGCGATTTCCAGCTCTGCGATTTCCAGCTCTCCGATTTCCTGCTCTCTGATTTCCAGCTCTGCGATTTCCAGCTCTGCGATTTCCAGCTCTCCGATTTCCAGTTCTCTGATTTCCAGCTCTCCGATTTCCAGCTCTCCGATTTCCAGCTCTCCGATTTCCCGCTCTCCGATTTCCAGCTCTGCGATTTCCAGCTCTCCGATTTCCCGCTCTCCAATTTCCAGCTCTGCGATTTCCAGCTCTCTGATTTCCCGCTCTCCGATTTCCCGCTCTCTGATTTCCAGCTCTGCGATATCCAGCTCTGCGATTTCCCGCTCTCTGATTTCCAGCTCTCCGATTTCCCGCTCTCCGATTTCCAGCTCTCCGATTTCCCGCTCTCCGATTTCCAGCTCTGCGATTTCCAGCTCTCTGATTTCCAGCTCTCTGATTTCCAGCTCATCTGATTTCCCGCTCTCCGATTTCCAGCTCTGCGATTTCCAGCTCTGCGATTTCCAGCTCTCCGATTTCCAGTTCTCCGATTTCCAGCTCTGCGATTTCCAGCTCACCGATTTCCAGCTCTCCGATTTCCCGCTCTCCGATTTCCACTCTCTGATTTCCAGCTCTCTGATTTCCAGCTCTCTGATTTCCAGTTCTCCGATTTCCAGCTCTGCGATTTCCAGCTCTGCGATTTCCAGCTCTCCGATTTCCCGCTCTCCAATTTCCAGCTCTGAGATTTCCAGCTCTCTGATTTCCCGCTCTCCGATTTCCAGCTCTCCGATTTCCAGCTCTCCGATTTCCCGCTCTCCGATTTCCCGCTCTCCGATTTCCAGCTCTCCGATTTCCAGCTCTCCGATTTCCCGCTCTCCGATTTCCAGCTCTCCGATTTCCCGCTCTCCGATTTCCCGCTCTCTGATTTCCAGCTCTGCGATTTCCAGCTCTCCGATTCCGATTTCCAGCTCTCCGATTTCCCGCTCTCTGATTTCCAGCTCTGCGATTTCCAGCTCTCCGATTTCCAGCTCTCTGATTTCCAGCTCTCCGATTTCCCGCTCTCCGATTTCCAGCTCTCCGATTTCCCGCTCTCTGATTTCCAGCTCTGCGATTTCCAGCTCTCCGATTTCCAGCTCTCCGATTTCCAGCTCTCTGATTTCCAGCTCTCCGATTTCCAGCTCTCCAATTTCCAGCTCATCTGATTTCCAGCTCTCCGATTTCCCGCTCTCTGATTTCCAGCTCTGTGATTTCCAGCTCTGCGATTTCCCGCTCTCTGATTTCCAGCTCTCCGATTTCCCGCTCTCCGATTTCCAGCTCTCCGATTTCCCGCTCTCCGATTGCCAGCTCTGCGGTTTCCCGCTATCCGATTTCCAGCTCTCCGATTTCCAGCTCTCTGATTTCCCGCTCTCCGATTTCCAGCTCTGCGATATCCAGCTCTCTGATTTCCAGCTCTGCGATTTCCCGCTCTCCGATTTCCAGCTCTGCGATATCCAGCTCTGCGATTTCCAGCTCTCTGATTTCCAGCTCTGCGATTTCCCGCTCTCCGATATCCAGCTCTGCGATTTCCCGCTCTCCGATTTCCAGCTCTGCGATATCCAGCTCTCCGATTTCCAGCTCTGCGATTTCCCGCTCTCCGATTTCCAGCTCTGCGATTTCCCGCTCTCCGATTTCCAGCTCTCCGATTTCCAGCTCTGCGATTTCCAGCTCTCTGATTTCAAGCTCTCCGATTTCCAGCTCTCTGATTTCCCGCCTCCGACCGCTCTCTGATTTCACGCTCTCTGATTTCAAGCTCTCTGATTTCCAGCTCTCTGATTTCCCGCCTCCGATTTCCAACTCTCTGATTTCCAGCTCTCTGATTTCACGCTCTCCGATTTCCAGCTCTCTGATTTCACGCTCTCTGATTTCACGCTCTCTGATTTCCAGCTCTCTGATTTCCAGCTCTCTGATTTCACGCTCTCTGATTTCACGCTCTCCGATTTCCAGCTCTCTGATTTCACGCTCTCCGATTTCCAGCTCTCTGATTTCCAGCTCTCTGATTTCACGCTCTCCGATTTCCAACTCTCTGATTTCCAGCTCTCTGATTTCACGCTCTCTGATTTCACGCTCTCCGATTTCCAGCTCTCTGATTTCACGCTCTCTGATTTCCAGCTCTCTGATTTCACGCTCTATGATTTCCAGCTCTCTGATTTCACGCTCTCCGATTTCACGCTCTCCGATTTCATGCTCTCCGATTTCCAGCTCTCCGATTTCCAGCTTTCCGATTTCCAGCTCTCTGATTTCCCGCTCTCCGATTTCCAGCTCTCCGATTTCCAGTTCTCCGATTTCCAGCTCTGCGATTTCCAGCTCTGCGATTTCCAGCTCTCCGATTTCCTGCTCTCTGATTTCCAGCTCTGCAATTTCCAGCTCTGCGATTTCCAGCTCTCCGATTTCCAGTTCTCTGATTTCCAGCTCTCCGATTTCCCCTCTCTGATTTCCCCTCTCTGATTTCCAGCTCTCTGATTTCCAGCTCTCCGATTTCACGCTCTCCGATTTCATGCTCTCCGATTTCCAGCTCTCCGATTTCCAGCTTTCCGATTTCCAGCTCTCTGATTTCCCACTCTCCGATTTCCAGCTCTCCGATTTCCAGTTCTCCGATTTCCAGCTCTGTGATTTCCAGCTCTGCGATTTCCAGCTCTCCGATTTCCTGCTCTCTGATTTCCAGCTCTGCAATTTCCAGCTCTGCGATTTCCAGCTCTCCGATTTCCAGTTCTCTGATTTCCAGCTCTCCGATTTCCAGCTCTCCGATTTCCAGCTCTCCGATTTCCCGCTCTCCGATTTCCAGCTTTGCGAATTCCAGCTCTGCGATTTCCCGCTCTCTGATTTCCAGCTCTCCGATTTCCCGCTCTCCGATTTCCAGCTCTCCGATTTCCCGCTCTCCGATTTCCAGCTCATCTGATTTCCAGCTCTCCGATTTCCCGCTCTCTGATTTCCAGCTCTGCGATATCCAGCTCTGCGATTTCCCGCTCTCTGATTTCCAGCTCTCCGATTTCCCGCTCTCCGATTTCCAGCTCTCCGATTTCCCGCTCTCCGATTGCCAGCTCTGCGATTTCCCGCTATCCGATTTCCAGCTCTCCGATTTCCAGCTCTCTGATTTCCTGCTCTCCGATTTCCAGCTCTGCGATATCCAGCTCTGCGATTTCCAGCTCTCTGATTTCCAGCTCTGCGATTTCCCGCTCTCCGATATCCAGCTCTGCGATTTCCCGCTCTCCGATTTCCAGCTCTGCGATATCCAGCTCTCCGATTTCCAGCTCTGCGATTTCCCGCTCTCCGATTTCCAGCTCTGCGATTTCCCGCTCTCCGATTTCCAGCTCTCCGATTTCCAGCTCTGCGATTTCCAGCTCTCTGATTTCACGCTCTCCGATTTCCAGCTCTCTGATTTCCCGCCTCCGACCGCTCTCTGATTTCACGCTCTCTGATTTCCAGCTCTCTGATTTCCAGCTCTCTGATTTCCCGCCTCCGATTTCCAACTCTCTGATTTCCAGCTCTCTGATTTCACGCTCTCCGATTTCCAGCTCTCTGATTTCACGCTCTCTGATTTCACGCTCTCTGTTTTCCAGCTCTCTGATTTCCAGCTCTCTGATTTCACGCTCTCTGATTTCACGCTCTCCGATTTCCAGCTCTCTGATTTCACGCTCTCCGATTTCCAGCTCTCTGATTTCCAGCTCTCTGATTTCCCGCCTCCGATTTCCAACTCTCTGATTTCCAGCTCTCTGATTTCACGCTCTCTGATTTCACGCTCTCCGATTTCCAGCTCTCTGATTTCACGCTCTCTGATTTCCAGCTCTCTGATTTCACGCTCTCTGATTTCCAGCTCTCTGATTTCACGCTCTCCGATTTCCCCTCTCTGATTTCCCCTCTCTGATTTCCAGCTCTCTGATTTCCAGCTCTCCGATTTCACGCTCTCCGATTTCATGCTCTCCGATTTCCAGCTCTCCGATTTCCAGCTTTACAATTTCCAGCTCTCTGATTTCCCGCTCTCCGATTTCCAGCTCTCCGATTTCCAGTTCTCCGATTTCCAGCTCTGCGATTTCCAGCTCTGCGATTTCCAGCTCTCCGATTTCCTGCTCTCTGATTTCCAGCTCTGCGATTTCCAGCTCTGCGATTTCCAGCTCTCCGATTTCCAGTTCTCTGATTTCCAGCTCTCCGATTTCCAGCTCTCCGATTTCCAGCTCTCCGATTTCCCGCTCTCCGATTTCCAGCTCTGCGAATTCCAGCTCTGCGATTTCCCGCTCTCTGATTTCCAGCTCTCCGATTTCCCGCTCTCCGATTTCCAGCTCTCCGATTTCCCGCTCTCCGATTTCCAGCTCTGCGATATCCAGCTCTCTGATTTCCCGCTCTCCGATTTCCAGCTCTGCGATATCCAGCTCTCTGATTTCCAGCTCTGCGATTTCCCGCTCTCCGATTTCCAGCTCTGCGATATCCAGCTCTGCGATTTCCAGCTCTCTGATTTCCAGCTCTGCGATTTCCCGCTCTCCGATATCCAGCTCTGCGATTTCCCGCTCTCCGATTTCCAGCTCTGCGATATCCAGCTCTCCGATTTCCAGCTCTGCGATTTCCCGCTCTCCGATTTCCAGCTCTGCGATTTCCCGCTCTCCGATTTCCAGCTCTCCGATTTCCAGCTCTGCGATTTCCAGCTCTCTGATTTCACGCTCTCCGATTTCCAGCTCTCTGATTTCCCGCCTCCGACCGCTCTCTGATTTCACGCTCTCTGATTTCAAGCTCTCTGATTTCCAGCTCTCTGATTTCCCGCCTCCGATTTCCAACTCTCTGATTTCCAGCTCTCTGATTTCACGCTCTCCGATTTCCAGCTCTCTGATTTCACGCTCTCTGATTTCACGCTCTCTGATTTCCAGCTCTCTGATTTCCAGCTCTCTGATTTCACGCTCTCTGATTTCACGCTCTCCGATTTCCAGCTCTCTGATTTCACGCTCTCCGATTTCCAGCTCTCTGATTTCCAGCTCTCTGATTTCACGCTCTCCGATTTCCAACTCTCTGATTTCCAGCTCTCTGATTTCACGCTCTCTGATTTCACGCTCTCCGATTTCCAGCTCTCTGATTTCACGCTCTCTGATTTCCAGCTCTCTGATTTCACGCTCTATGATTTCCAGCTCTCTGATTTCACGCTCTCCGATTTCACGCTCTCCGATTTCATGCTCTCCGATTTCCAGCTCTCCGATTTCCAGCTTTCCGATTTCCAGCTCTCTGATTTCCCGCTCTCCGATTTCCAGCTCTCCGATTTCCAGTTCTCCGATTTCCAGCTCTGCGAATTCCAGCTCTGCGATTTCCAGCTCTCCGATTTCCTGCTCTCTGATTTCCAGCTCTGCAATTTCCAGCTCTGCGATTTCCAGCTCTCCGATTTCCAGTTCTCTGATTTCCAGCTCTCCGATTTCCCCTCTCTGATTTCCCCTCTCTGATTTCCAGCTCTCTGATTTCCAGCTCTCCGATTTCACGCTCTCCGATTTCATGCTCTCCGATTTCCAGCTCTCCGATTTCCAGCTTTCCGATTTCCAGCTCTCTGATTTCCCGCTCTCCGATTTCCAGCTCTCCGATTTCCAGTTCTCCGATTTCCAGCTCTGCGATTTCCAGCTCTGCGATTTCCAGCTCTCCGATTTCCTGCTCTCTGATTTCCAGCTCTGCAATTTCCAGCTCTGCGATTTCCAGCTCTCCGATTTCCAGTTCTCTGATTTCCAGCTCTCCGATTTCCAGCTCTCCGATTTCCAGCTCTCCGATTTCCCGCTCTCCGATTTCCAGCTCTGCGAATTCCAGCTCTGCGATTTCCCGCTCTCTGATTTCCAGCTCTCCGATTTCCCGCTCTCCGATTTCCAGCCTCCGATTTCCCGCTCTCCGATTTCCAGCTCATCTGATTTCCAGCTCTCCGATTTCCCGCTCTCTGATTTCCAGCTCTGCGATATCCAGCTCTGCGATTTCCCGCTCTCTGATTTCCAGCTCTCCGATTTCCCGCTCTCCGATTTCCAGCTCTCCGATTTCCCGCTCTCCGATTGCCAGCTCTGCGATTTCCCGCTATCCGATTTCCAGCTCTCCGATTTCCAGCTCTCTGATTTCCTGCTCTCCGATTTCCAGCTCTGCGATATCCAGCTCTGCGATTTCCAGCTCTCTGATTTCCAGCTCTGCGATTTCCCGCTCTCCGATATCCAGCTCTGCGATTTCCCGCTCTCCGATTTCCAGCTCTGCGATATCCAGCTCTCCGATTTCCAGCTCTGCGATTTCCCGCTCTCCGATTTCCAGCTCTGCGATTTCCCGCTCTCCGATTTCCAGCTCTCCGATTTCCAGCTCTGCGATTTCCAGCTCTCTGATTTCACGCTCTCCGATTTCCAGCTCTCTGATTTCCCGCCTCCGACCGCTCTCTGATTTCACGCTCTCTGATTTCCAGCTCTCTGATTTCCAGCTCTCTGATTTCCCGCCTCCGATTTCCAACTCTCTGATTTCCAGCTCTCTGATTTCACGCTCTCCGATTTCCAGCTCTCTGATTTCACGCTCTCTGATTTCACGCTCTCTGTTTTCCAGCTGTCTGATTTCCAGCTCTCTGATTTCACGCTCTCTGATTTCACGCTCTCCGATTTCCAGCTCTCTGATTTCACGCTCTCCGATTTCCAGCTCTCTGATTTCCAGCTCTCTGATTTCCCGCCTCCGATTTCCAACTCTCTGATTTCCAGCTCTCTGATTTCACGCTCTCTGATTTCACGCTCTCCGATTTCCAGCTCTCTGATTTCACGCTCTCTGATTTCCAGCTCTCTGATTTCACGCTCTCTGATTTCCAGCTCTCTGATTTCACGCTCTCCGATTTCCCCTCTCTGATTTCCCCTCTCTGATTTCCAGCTCTCTGATTTCCAGCTCTCCGATTTCACGCTCTCCGATTTCATGCTCTCCGATTTCCAGCTCTCCGATTTCCAGCTTTACAATTTCCAGCTCTCTGATTTCCCGCTCTCCGATTTCCAGCTCTCCGATTTCCAGTTCTCCGATTTCCAGCTCTGCGATTTCCAGCTCTGCGATTTCCAGCTCTCCGATTTCCTGCTCTCTGATTTCCAGCTCTGCGATTTCCAGCTCTGCGATTTCCAGCTCTCCGATTTCCAGTTCTCTGATTTCCAGCTCTCCGATTTCCAGCTCTCCGATTTCCAGCTCTCCGATTTCCCGCTCTCCGATTTCCAGCTCTGCGAATTCCAGCTCTGCGATTTCCCGCTCTCTGATTTCCAGCTCTCCGATTTCCCGCTCTCCGATTTCCAGCTCTCCGATTTCCCGCTCTCCGATTTCCAGCTCTGCGATATCCAGCTCTCCGATTTCCAGCTCTGCGATTTCCAGCTCTCTGATTTCCCGCTCTGCGATTTCCAGCTCTCCGATTTCCCGCTCTGCGATTTCCAGCTCTCCGATTTCCCGCTCTGCGATTTCCAGCTCTCCGATTTCCCGCTCTGCGATTTCCAGCTCTCCGATTTCCAGCTCTCCGATTTCCAGCTCTGCGATTTCCAGCTCTGCGATTTCCAGCTCTCCGATTTCCCGCTCTGCGATTTCCAGCTCTCTGATTTCCCGCTCTGCGATTTCCAGCTCTGCGATATCCAGCTCTCCGATTTCCAGCTCTCCAATTTCCAGCTCTGCGATTTCCAGCTCTCCGATTTCCAGCTCTCCGATTTCCCGTTCTCCGATATCCAGCTCTCCGATTTCCAGCTCTGCGATTTCCAGCTCTGCGATATCCAGCTCTCTGATTTCCCGCTCTCCGATTTCCAGTTCTGCGATTTCCAGCTCTCTGATTTCCAGCTCTGCGATATCCAGCTCTCCGATTTCCCGTTCTCCGATATCCAGCTCTCCGATTTCCAGCTCTGCGATTTCCAGCTCTGCGATATCCAGCTCTCTGATTTCCCGCTCTCCGATTTCCAGCTCTGCGATTTCCAGCTCTCCGATTTCCAGCTCTGCGATATCCAGCTCTCCGATTTCCAGCTCTGCGATTTCCAGCTCTCCGATTTCCAGCTCTCCGATTTCCCGCTCTCCGATTTCCAGCTCTCCGATTTCCCGCTCTGCGATTTCCAGCTCTGCGATATCCAGCTCTCCGATTTCCAGCTCTCCGATTTCCAGCTCTCTGATTTCCAGCTCTCTGATTTCACGCTCTCCGATTTCCAGCTCTCTGATTTCACGCTCTCTGATTTCACGCTCTCTGGTTTCACGCCCTCCGATTTCCAGCTCTCTGATTTCACGCTCTCCGATTTCCAGCTCTCTGATTTCCAGCTCTCTGATTTCCCGCCTCCGATTTCCAACTCTCTGATTTCCAGCTCTCTGATTTCACGCTCTCCGATTTCCAGCTCTCTGATTTCACGCTCTCTGATTTCACGCTCTCTGATTTCACGCCCTCCGATTTCCAACTCTCTGATTTCACGCTCTCTGATTTCACGCTCTCCGATTTCCAGCTCTCTGATTTCACGCTCTCTGATTTCCAGCTCTCTGATTTCACGCTCTCTGATTTCCAGCTCTCTGATTTCACGCTCTCCGATTTCCCCTCTCTGATTTCCCCTCTCTGATTTCCAGCTCTCTGATTTCCAGCTCTCCGATTTCACGCTCTCCGATTTCCAGCTCTCTGATTTCACGCTCTCTGATTTCACGCTCTCTGTTTTCCAGCTCTCTGATTTCCAGCTCTCTGATTTCACGCTCTCTGATTTCACGCTCTCCGATTTCCAGCTCTCTGATTTCACGCTCTCCGATTTCCAGCTCTCTGATTTCCAGCTCTCTGATTTCCCGCCTCCGATTTCCAACTCTCTGATTTCCAGCTCTCTGATTTCACGCTCTCTGATTTCACGCTCTCCGATTTCCAGCTCTCTGATTTCACGCTCTCTGATTTCCAGCTCTCTGATTTCACGCTCTCTGATTTCCAGCTCTCTGATTTCACGCTCTCCGATTTCCCCTCTCTGATTTCCCCTCTCTGATTTCCAGCTCTCTGATTTCCAGCTCTCCGATTTCACGCTCTCCGATTTCATGCTCTCCGATTTCCAGCTCTCCGATTTCCAGCTTTACAATTTCCAGCTCTCTGATTTCCCGCTCTCCGATTTCCAGCTCTCCGATTTCCAGTTCTCCGATTTCCAGCTCTGCGATTTCCAGCTCTGCGATTTCCAGCTCTCCGATTTCCTGCTCTCTGATTTCCAGCTCTGCGATTTCCAGCTCTGCGATTTCCAGCTCTCCGATTTCCAGTTCTCTGATTTCCAGCTCTCCGATTTCCAGCTCTCCGATTTCCAGCTCTCCGATTTCCCGCTCTCCGATTTCCAGCTCTGTGAATTCCAGCTCTGCGATTTCCCGCTCTCTGATTTCCAGCTCTCCGATTTCCCGCTCTCCGATTTCCAGCTCTCCGATTTCCCGCTCTCCGATTCCCAGCTCTGCGATATCCAGCTCTCCGATTTCCAGCTCTGCGATTTCCAGCTCTCTGATTTCCCGCTCTGCGATTTCCAGCTCTCCGATTTCCCGCTCTGCGATTTCCAGCTCTCCGATTTCCCGCTCTGCGATTTCCAGCTCTCCGATTTCCCGCTCTGCGATTTCCAGCTCTCCGATTTCCAGCTCTCCGATTTCCAGCTCTGCGATTTCCAGCTCTGCGATTTCCAGCTCTCCGATTTCCCGCTCTGCGATTTCCAGCTCTCTGATTTCCCGCTCTGCGATTTCCAGCTCTGCGATATCCAGCTCTCCGATTTCCAGCTCTCCGATTTCCAGCTCTGCGATTTCCAGCTCTCCGATTTCCAGCTCTCCGATTTCCCGTTCTCCGATATCCAGCTCTCCGATTTCCAGCTCTGCGATTTCCAGCTCTGCGATATCCAGCTCTCTGATTTCCCGCTCTCCGATTTCCAGTTCTGCGATTTCCAGCTCTCTGATTTCCAGCTCTGCGATATCCAGCTCTCCGATTTCCCGTTCTCCGATATCCAGCTCTCCGATTTCCAGCTCTGCGATTTCCAGCTCTGCGATATCCAGCTCTCTGATTTCCCGCTCTCCGATTTCCAGCTCTGCGATTTCCAGCTCTCCGATTTCCAGCTCTGCGATATCCAGCTCTCCGATTTCCAGCTCTGCGATTTCCAGCTCTCCGATTTCCAGCTCTCCGATTTCCCGCTCTCCGATTTCCAGCTCTCCGATTTCCCGCTCTGCGATTTCCAGCTCTGCGATATCCAGCTCTCCGATTTCCAGCTCTCCGATTTCCAGCTCTCTGATTTCCAGCTCTCTGATTTCATGCTCTCCGATTTCCAGCTCTCTGATTTCACGCTCTCTGATTTCACGCTCTCTGGTTTCACGCCCTCCGATTTCCAGCTCTCTGATTTCACGCTCTCCGATTTCCAGCTCTCTGATTTCCAGCTCTCTGATTTCCCGCCTCCGATTTCCAACTCTCTGATTTCCAGCTCTCTGATTTCACGCTCTCCGATTTCCAGCTCTCTGATTTCACGCTCTCTGATTTCACGCTCTCTGATTTCACGCCCTCCGATTTCCAACTCTCTGATTTCACGCTCTCTGATTTCACGCTCTCCGATTTCCAGCTCTCTGATTTCACGCTCTCTGATTTCCAGCTCTCTGATTTCACGCTCTCTGATTTCCAGCTCTCTGATTTCACGCTCTCCGATTTCCCCTCTCTGATTTCCCCTCTCTGATTTCCAGCTCTCTGATTTCCAGCTCTCCGATTTCACGCTCTCCGATTTCATGCTCTCCGATTTCCAGCTCTCCGATTTCCAGCTTTCCGATTTCCAGCTCTCTGATTTCCCGCTCTCCGATTTCCAGCTCTCCGATTTCCAGTTCTCCGATTTCCAGCTCTGCGATTTCCAGCTCTGCGATTTCCAGCTCTCCGATTTCCTGCTCTCTGATTTCCAGCTCTGCGATTTCCAGCTCTGCGATTTCCAGCTCTCCGATTTCCAGTTCTCTGATTTCCAGCTCTCCGATTTCCAGCTCTCCGATTTCCAGCTCTCCGATTTCCCGCTCTCCGATTTCCAGCTCTGCGATTTCCAGCTCTGCGATTTCCAGCTCTCCGATTTCCTGCTCTCTGATTTCCAGCTCTGCGATTTCCAGCTCTGCGATTTCCAGCTCTCCGATTTCCAGTTCTCTGATTTCCAGCTCTCCGTTTTCCAGCTCTCCGATTTCCAGCTCTCCGATTTCCCGCTCTCCGATTTCCAGCTCTGCGAATTCCAGCTCTGCGATTTCCCGCTCTCTGATTTCCAGCTCTCCGATTTCCCGCTCTCCGATTTCCAGCTCTCCGATTTCCCGCTCTCCGATTTCCAGCTCATCTGATTTCCAGCTCTCCGATTTCCCGCTCTCTGATTTCCAGCTCTGCGATATCCAGCTCTGCGATTTGCCGCTCTCTGATTTCCAGCTTTCCGATTTCCCGCTCTCCGATTTCCAGTTCTCTGATTTCCAGGCCTCCGATTTCCAGCTCTCCGATTTCCAGCTCTCCGATTTCCCGCTCTCCGATTTCCAGCTCTGCGAATTCCAGCTCTGCGATTTCCCGCTCTCTGATATCCAGCTCTCCGATTTCCCGCTCTCCGATTTCCAGCTCTCCGATTTCCAGCTCATCTGGTTTCCAGCTCTCCGATTTCCCGCTCTCTGATTTCCAGCTCTGCGATATCCAGCTCTGCGATTTCCCGCTCTCTGATTTCCAGCTCTCCGATTTCCCGCTCTCCGATTGCCAGCTCTGCGATTTCTCGCTATCCGATTTCCAGCTCTCCGATTTCCAGCTCTCTGATTTCCCGCTCTCCGATTTCCAGCTCTGCGATATCCAGCTCTCTGATTTCCAGCTCTGCGATTTCCCGCTCTCCGATTTCCAGCTCTGCGATATCCAGCTCTGCGATTTCCAGCTCTCTGATTTCCAGCTCTGCGATTTCCCGCTCTCCGATATCCAGCTCTGCGATTTCCCGCTCTCCGATTTCCAGCTCTGCGATATCCAGCTCTCCGATTTCCAGCTCCGCGATTTCCCGCTCTCCGATTTCCAGCTCTGCGATTTCCCGCTCTCCGATTTCCAGCTCTCCGATTTCCAGCTCTGCGATTTCCAGCTCTCTGATTTCACGCTCTCCGATTTCCAGCTCTCTGATTTCCCGCCTCTGACCGCTCTCTGATTTCACGCTCTCTGATTTCCAGCTCTCTGATTTCCAGCTCTCTGATTTCCCGCCTCCGATTTCCAACTCTCTGATTTCCAGCTCTCTGATTTCACGCTCTCCGATTTCCAGCTTTTCTGATTTCACGCTCTCTGATTTCACGCTCTCTGTTTTCCAGCTCTCTGATTTCCAGCTCTCTGATTTCACGCTCTCTGATTTCACGCTCTCCGATTTCCAGCTCTCTGATTTCACGCTCTCCGATTTCCAGCTCTCTGATTTCCAGCTCTCTGATTTCCCGCCTCCGATTTCCAACTCTCTGATTTCCAGCTCTCTGATTTCACGCTCTCTGATTTCACGCTCTCCGATTTCCAGCTCTCTGATTTCACGCTCTCTGATTTCCAGCTCTCTGATTTCACGCTCTCTGATTTCCAGCTCTCTGATTTCACGCTCTCCGATTTCCCCTCTCTGATTTCCCCTCTCTGATTTCCAGCTCTCTGATTTCCAGCTTTCGATTTCACGCTCTCCGATTTCATGCTCTCCGATTTCCAGCTCTCCGATTTCCAGCTTTCCAATTTCCAGCTCTCTGATTTCCCGCTCTCCGATTTCCAGCTCTCCGATTTCCAGTTCTCCGATTTCCAGCTCTGCGATTTCCAGCTCTGCGATTTCCAGCTCTCCGATTTCCTGCTCTCTGATTTCCAGCTCTGCGATTTCCAGCTCTGCGATTTCCAGCTCTCCGATTTCCAGTTCTCTGATTTCCAGCTCTCCGATTTCCAGCTCTCCGATTTCCAGCTCTCCGATTTCCCGCTCTCCGATTTCCAGCTCTGCGAATTCCAGCTCTGCGATTTCCCGCTCTCTGATTTCCAGCTCTCCGATTTCCCGCTCTCCGATTTCCAGCTCTCCGATTTCCCGCTCTCCGATTTCCAGCTCTGCGATATCCAGCTCTCCGATTTCCAGCTCTGTGATTTCCAGCTCTCCGATTTCCCGCTCTGCGATTTCCAGCTCTCCGATTTCCAGCTCTCCGATTTCCAGCTCTGCGATTTCCAGCTCTGCGATTTCCAGCTCTCCGATTTCCCGCTCTGCGATTTCCAGCTCTCTGATTTCCCGCTCTGCGATTTCCAGCTCTGCGATATCCAGCTCTCCGATTTCCAGCTCTCCGATTTCCAGCTCTGCGATTTCCAGCTCTCCGATTTCCAGCTCTCCGATTTCCCGTTCTCCGATATCCAGCTCTCCGATTTCCAGCTCTGCGATTTCCAGCTCTGCGATATCCAGCTCTCTGATTTCCCGCTCTCCGATTTCCAGCTCTGCGATTTCCAGCTCTCCGATTTCCAGCTCTGCGATTTCCAGCTCTGCGATATCCAGCTCTCTGATTTCCCGCTCTCCGATTTCCAGCTCTGCGATTTCCAGCTCTCCGATTTCCAGCTCTGCGATTTCCAGCTCTGCGATATCCAGCTCTCCGATTTCCCGTTCTCCGATATCCAGCTCTCCGATTTCCAGCTCTGCGATTTCCAGCTCTGCGATATCCAGCTCTCTGATTTCCCGCTCTCCGATTTCCAGCTCTGCGATTTCCAGCTTTCCGATTTCCAGCTCTCTGATTTCCCGCTCTCCGATTTCCAGCTCTCCGATTTCCAGTTCTCCGATTTCCAGCTCTGCGATTTCCAGCTCTCCGATTTCCTGCTCTCTGATTTCCAGCTCTGCGATTTCCAGCTCTGCGATTTCCAGCTCTCCGATTTCCAGTTCTCTGATTTCCAGCTCTCCGATTTCCAGCTCTCCGATTTCCAGCTCTCCGATTTCCCGCTCTCCGATTTCCAGCTCTGCGATTTCCAGCTCTGCGATTTCCCGCTCTCTGATTTCCAGCTCTCCGATTTCCCGCTCTCCGATTTCCAGCTCTCCGATTTCCCGCTCTCCGATTTCCAGCTCTGCGATTTCCAGCTCTCC
This sequence comes from Pristiophorus japonicus, assembly GCF_044704955.1. Classification (NCBI taxonomy): domain Eukaryota; kingdom Metazoa; phylum Chordata; class Chondrichthyes; family Pristiophoridae; genus Pristiophorus; species Pristiophorus japonicus. The sequence goes on from NC_091980.1 coordinate 145,546,368, forward strand.
GATTTCCAGCTCTGCGATTTCCAGCTCTCTGATTTCCCGCTCTGCGATTTCCAGCTCTCCGATTTCCCGCTCTGCGATTTCCAGCTCTCCGATTTCCCGCTCTGCGATTTCCAGCTCTCCGATTTCCCGCTCTGCGATTTCCAGCTCTCCGATTTCCACCTCTCCGATTTCCAGCTCTGCGATTTCCAGCTCTGCGATTTCCAGCTCTCCGATTTCCAGCTCTGCGATTTCCAGCTCTCCGATTTCCCGCTCTGCGATTTCCAGCTCTCTGATTTCCCGCTCTCCGATTTCCAGCTCTGCGATTTCCAGCTCTCCGATTTCCAGCTCTCCGATTTCCCGCTCTCCGATTTCCAGCTCTCCGATTTCCCGCTCTGCGATTTCCAGCTTTGCGATATCCAGCTCTCCGATTTCCAGCTCTCCGATTTCCAGCTCTGCGATTTCCAGCTCTACGATATCCAGCTCTCCGATTTCCAGCTCTCCGATTTCCCGCTCTCCGATTTCCAGCTCTGCGAATTCCAGCTCTGCGATTTCCCGCTCTCTGATATCCAGCTCTCCGATTTCCCGCTCTCCGATTTCCAGCTCTCCGATTTCCAGCTCATCTGATTTCCAGCTCTCCGATTTCCCGCTCTCTGATTTCCAGCTCTGCGATATCCAGCTCTGCGATTTCCCGCTCTCTGATTTCCAGCTCTCCGATTTCCCGCTCTCCGATTTCCAGCTCTCCGATTTCCCGCTCTCCGATTGCCAGCTCTGCGATTTCCCGCTATCCGATTTCCAGCTCTCCGATTTCCCGCTCTCTGATTTCCAGCTCTGCGATATCCAGCTCTGCGATTTCCCGCTCTCTGATTTCCAGCTCTCCGATTTCCCGCTCTCCGATTTCCAGCTCTCCGATTTCCCGCTCTCCGATTGCCAGCTCTGCGATTTCCCGCTATCCGATTTCCAGCTCTCCGATTTCCAGCTCTCTGATTTCCCGCTCTCCGATTTCCAGCTCTGCGATATCCAGCTCTCTGATTTCCAGCTCTGCGATTTCCCGCTCTCCGATTTCCAGCTCTGCGATATCCAGCTCTGCGATTTCCAGCTCTCTGATTTCCAGCTCTGCGATTTCCCGCTCTCCGATATCCAGCTCTGCGATTTCCCGCTCTCCGATTTCCAGCTCTGCGATATCCAGCTCTCCGATTTCCAGCTCTGCGATTTCCCGCTCTCCGATTTCCAGCTCTGCGATTTCCCGCTCTCCGATTTCCAGCTCTCCGATTTCCAGCTCTGCGATTTCCAGCTCTCTGATTTCACGCTCTCCGATTTCCAGCTCTCTGATTTCCCGCCTCCGACCGCTCTCTGATTTCACGCTCTCTGATTTCCAGCTCTCTGATTTCCAGCTCTCTGATTTCCCGCCTCCGATTTCCAACTCTCTGATTTCCAGCTCTCTGATTTCACGCTCTCCGATTTCCAGCTCTCTGATTTCACGCTCTCTGATTTCACGCTCTCTGTTTTCCAGCTCTCTGATTTCCAGCTCTCTGATTTCACGCTCTCTGATTTCACGCTCTCCGATTTCCAGCTCTCTGATTTCACGCTCTCCGATTTCCAGCTCTCTGATTTCCAGCTCTCTGATTTCCCGCCTCCGATTTCCAACTCTCTGATTTCCAGCTCTCTGATTTCACGCTCTCTGATTTCACGCTCTCCGATTTCCCGCTCTCTGATTTCCAGCTCTGCGATATCCAGCTCTGCGATTTCCCGCTCTCTGATTTCCAGCTCTCCGATTTCCCGCTCTCCGATTTCCAGCTCTCCGATTTCCCGCTCTCCGATTGCCAGCTCTGCGATTTCCCGCTATCCGATTTCCAGCTCTCCGATTTCCAGCTCTCTGATTTCCCGCTCTCCGATTTCCAGCTCTGCGATATCCAGCTCTCTGATTTCCAGCTCTGCGATTTCCCGCTCTCCGATTTCCAGCTCTGCGATATCCAGCTCTGCGATTTCCAGCTCTCTGATTTCCAGCTCTGCGATTTCCCGCTCTCCGATATCCAGCTCTGCGATTTCCCGCTCTCCGATTTCCAGCTCTGCGATTTCCAGCTCTCCGATTTCCAGCTCTGCGATTTCCCGCTCTCCGATTTCCAGCTCTGCGATTTCCCGCTCTCCGATTTCCAGCTCTCCGATTTCCAGCTCTGCGATTTCCAGCTCTCTGATTTCACGCTCTCCGATTTCCAGCTCTCTGATTTCCCGCCTCCGACCGCTCTCTGATTTCACGCTCTCTGATTTCCAGCTCTCTGATTTCCAGCTCTCTGATTTCCCGCCTCCGATTTCCAACTCTCTGATTTCCAGCTCTCTGATTTCACGCTCTCCGATTTCCAGCTCTCTGATTTCACGCTCTCTGATTTCACGCTCTCTGTTTTCCAGCTCTCTGATTTCCAGCTCTCTGATTTCACGCTCTCTGATTTCACGCTCTCCGATTTCCAGCTCTCTGATTTCACGCTCTCCGATTTCCAGCTCTCTGATTTCCAGCTCTCTGATTTCCCGCCTCCGATTTCCAACTCTCTGATTTCCAGCTCTCTGATTTCACGCTCTCTGATTTCACGCTCTCCGATTTCCAGCTCTCTGATTTCACGCTCTCTGATTTCCAGCTCTCTGATTTCACGCCCTCTGATTTCCAGCTCTCTGATTTCACGCTCTCCGATTTCCCCTCTCTGATTTCCCCTCTCTGATTTCCAGCTCTCTGATTTCCAGCTCTCCGATTTCACGCTCTCCGATTTCATGCTCTCCGATTTCCAGCTCTCCGATTTCCAGCTTTCCAATTTCCAGCTCTCTGATTTCCCGCTCTCCGATTTCCAGCTCTCCGATTTCCAGTTCTCCGATTTCCAGCTCTGCGATTTCCAGCTCTGCGATTTCCAGCTCTCCGATTTCCTGCTCTCTGATTTCCAGCTCTGCGATTTCCAGCTCTGCGATTTCCAGCTCTCCGATTTCCAGTTCTCTGATTTCCAGCTCTCCGATTTCCAGCTCTCCGATTTCCAGCTCTCCGATTTCCCGCTCTCCGATTTCCAGCTCTGCGAATTCCAGCTCTGCGATTTCCCGCTCTCTGATTTCCAGCTCTCCGATTTCCCGCTCTCCGATTTCCAGCTCTCCGATTTCCCGCTCTCCGATTTCCAGCTCTGCGATATCCAGCTCTCCGATTTCCAGCTCTGCGATTTCCAGCTCTCCGATTTCCCGCTCTGCGATTTCCAGCTCTCCGATTTCCAGCTCTCCGATTTCCAGCTCTGCGATTTCCAGCTCTGCGATTTCCAGCTCTCCGATTTCCCGCTCTGCGATTTCCAGCTCTCTGATTTCCCGCTCTGCGATTTCCAGCTCTGCGATATCCAGCTCTCCGATTTCCAGCTCTCCGATTTCCAGCTCTGCGATTTCCAGCTCTCCGATTTCCAGCTCTCCGATTTCCCGTTCTCCGATATCCAGCTCTCCGATTTCCAGCTCTGCGATTTCCAGCTCTGCGATATCCAGCTCTCTGATTTCCCGCTCTCCGATTTCCAGCTCTGCGATTTCCAGCTCTCCGATTTCCAGCTCTGCGATTTCCAGCTCTGCGATATCCAGCTCTCTGATTTCCCGCTCTCCGATTTCCAGCTCTGCGATTTCCAGCTCTCCGATTTCCAGCTCTGCGATTTCCAGCTCTGCGATATCCAGCTCTCCGATTTCCCGTTCTCCGATATCCAGCTCTCCGATTTCCAGCTCTGCGATTTCCAGCTCTGCGATATCCAGCTCTCTGATTTCCCGCTCTCCGATTTCCAGCTCTGCGATTTCCAGCTTTCCGATTTCCAGCTCTCTGATTTCCCGCTCTCCGATTTCCAGCTCTCCGATTTCCAGTTCTCCGATTTCCAGCTCTGCGATTTCCAGCTCTCCGATTTCCTGCTCTCTGATTTCCAGCTCTGCGATTTCCAGCTCTGCGATTTCCAGCTCTCCGATTTCCAGTTCTCTGATTTCCAGCTCTCCGATTTCCAGCTCTCCGATTTCCAGCTCTCCGATTTCCCGCTCTCCGATTTCCAGCTCTGCGATTTCCAGCTCTGCGATTTCCCGCTCTCTGATTTCCAGCTCTCCGATTTCCCGCTCTCCGATTTCCAACTCTCCGATTTCCCGCTCTCCGATTTCCAGCCCCTGCGATTTCCAGCTCTCCGATTTCCAGCTCTGCGATTTGCAGCTCTCTGATTTCCCGCTCTGCGATTTCCAGCTCTCCGATTTCCCGCTCTGCGATTTCCAGCTCTCCGATTTCCCGCTCTGCGATTTCCAGCTCTCCGATTTCCCGCTCTGCGATTTCCAGCTCTCCGATTTCCACCTCTCCGATTTCCAGCTCTGCGATTTCCAGCTCTGCGATTTCCAGCTCTCCGATTTCCAGCTCTGCGATTTCCAGCTCTCCGATTTCCCGCTCTGCGATTTCCAGCTCTCTGATTTCCCGCTCTCCGATTTCCAGCTCTGCGATTTCCAGCTCTCCGATTTCCAGCTCTCCGATTTCCCGCTCTCCGATTTCCAGCTCTCCGATTTCCCGCTCTGCGATTTCCAGCTTTGCGATATCCAGCTCTCCGATTTCCAGCTCTCCGATTTCCAGCTCTGCGATTTCCAGCTCTACGATATCCAGCTCTCCGATTTCCAGCTCTCCGATTTCCCGCTCTCCGATTTCCAGCTCTCTGATTTCCAGCTCATCTGATTTCCAGCTCTCCGATTTCCCGCTCTCTGATTTCCAGCTCTGCGATATCCAGCTCTGCGATTTCCCGCTCTCTGATTTCCAGCTCTCCGATTTCCCGCTCTCCGATTTCCAGCTCTCCGATTTCCCGCTCTCCGATTTCCAGCTCTGCGATTTCCCGCTATCCGATTTCCAGCTCTGCGATATCCAGCTCTCTGATTTCCAGCTCTGCGATTTCCAGCTCTGCGATATCCAGCTCTGCGATTTCCAGCTCTCTGATTTCCAGCTCTGCGATTTCCCGCTCTCCGATATCCAGCTCTGCGATTTCCCGCTCTCCGATTTCCAGCTCTGCGATATCCAGCTCTCCGATTTCCAGCTCTGAGATTTCCCGCTCTCCGATTTCCAGCTCTGCGATTTCCCGCTCTCCGATTTCCAGCTCTCCGATTTCCAGCTTTGCGATTTCCAGCTCTCTGATTTCACGCTCTCCGATTTCCAGCTCTCTGATTTCCCGCCTCCGACCGCTCTCTGATTTCACGCTCTCTGATTTCCAGCACTCTGATTTCCAGCTCTCTGATTTCACGCTCTCTGATTTCCAGCACTCTGATTTCCAACTCTCTGATTTCCAGCTCTCTGATTTCACGCTCTCCGATTCCAGCTCTCTGATTTCACGCTCTCTGATTTCACGCTCTCTGATTTCCAGCTCTCTGATTTCCAGCTCTCTGATTTCACGCTCTCTGATTTCACGCTCTCCGATTTCCAGCTCTCTGATTTCACGCTCTCCGATTTCCAGCTCTCTGATTTCCAGCTCTCTGATTTCCAGCTCTCCGATTTCCCCTCTCTGATTTCCCCTCTCTGATTTCCCCTCTCTGATTTCCAGCTCTCTGATTTCACGCTCTCTGATTTCCAGCTCTCTGATTTCCAGCTCTCCGATTTCACGCTCTCCGATTTCACGCTCTCCGATTTCCAGCTCTCCGATTTCCCGCTCTCCGATTTCCAGTTCTCCGATTTCCAGCTCTCCGATTTCCAGCTCTCCGATTTCCCGCTCTCCGATTTCCAGCTCTCCGATTTCCAGCTCTCCGATTTCCAGCTCTCCGATTTCCAGTTCACCGATTTCCAGCTCTGCGATTTCCAGCTCTGCGATTTCCAGCTCTCTGATTTCCAGCTCTCCGATTTGCAGCTCTCCGATTTCCAGCTCTGCGATTTCCAGCTCTGCGATTTCCAGCTCTCCGATTTCCAGTTCTCCGATTTCCAGCTCTCTGATTTCCCGCTCTCCGATTTCCAGCTCTCCGATTTCCAGCTCTGCGATTTCCAGCTCTCCGATTTCCAGCTCTCCGATTTCCCGCTCTCCGATTTCCAGCTCTCTGAATTCCAGCTCTCTGATTTCCAGCTCTCTGATTTCCAGCTCTGCGATTTCCAGCTCTCCGATTTCCAGCTCTCCGATTTCCCGCTCTCCGATTTCCAGCTCTGCGATTTCCAGCTCTCTGATTTCCCGCTCTCCGATTTCCAGCACTCCGATTTCCAGCTCTCCGATTTCCCGCTCTCCGATTTCCCGCTCTCCGATTTCCAGCTCTCCGATTTCCAGCTCTGCGATTTCCAGCTCTGCGATTTCCAGCTCTCCGATTTCCTGCTCTCTGATTTCCAGCTCTGCGATTTCCAGCTCTGCGATTTCCAGCTCTCCGATTTCCAGTTCTCTGATTTCCAGCTCTCCGATTTCCAGCTCTCCGATTTCCCGCTCTCTGATTTCCCGCTCTGCGATTTCCAGCTCTCCGATTTCCCGCTCTGCGATTTCCAGCTCTCCGATTTCCCGCTCTGCGATTTCCAGCTCTCCGATTTCCCGCTCTGCGATTTCCAGCTCTCCGATTTCCACCTCTCCGATTTCCAGCTCTGCGATTTCCAGCTCTGCGATTTCCAGCTCTCCGATTTCCAGCTCTGCGATTTCCAGCTCTCCGATTTCCCGCTCTGCGATTTCCAGCTCTCTGATTTCCCGCTCTCCGATTTCCAGCTCTGCGATTTCCAGCTCTCCGATTTCCAGCTCTCCGATTTCCCGCTCTCCGATTTCCAGCTCTCCGATTTCCCGCTCTGCGATTTCCAGCTTTGCGATATCCAGCTCTCCGATTTCCAGCTCTCCGATTTCCAGCTCTGCGATTTCCAGCTCTACGATATCCAGCTCTCCGATTTCCAGCTCTCCGATTTCCCGCTCTCCGATTTCCAGCTCTCTGATTTCCAGCTCATCTGATTTCCAGCTCTCCGATTTCCCGCTCTCTGATTTCCAGCTCTGCGATATCCAGCTCTGCGATTTCCCGCTCTCTGATTTCCAGCTCTCCGATTTCCCGCTCTCCGATTTCCAGCTCTCCGATTTCCCGCTCTCCGATTTCCAGCTCTGCGATTTCCCGCTATCCGATTTCCAGCTCTGCGATATCCAGCTCTCTGATTTCCAGCTCTGCGATTTCCAGCTCTGCGATATCCAGCTCTGCGATTTCCAGCTCTCTGATTTCCAGCTCTGCGATTTCCCGCTCTCCGATATCCAGCTCTGCGATTTCCCGCTCTCCGATTTCCAGCTCTGCGATATCCAGCTCTCCGATTTCCAGCTCTGAGATTTCCCGCTCTCCGATTTCCAGCTCTGCGATTTCCCGCTCTCCGATTTCCAGCTCTCCGATTTCCAGCTTTGCGATTTCCAGCTCTCTGATTTCACGCTCTCCGATTTCCAGCTCTCTGATTTCCCGCCTCCGACCGCTCTCTGATTTCACGCTCTCTGATTTCCAGCACTCTGATTTCCAGCTCTCTGATTTCACGCTCTCTGATTTCCAGCACTCTGATTTCCAACTCTCTGATTTCCAGCTCTCTGATTTCACGCTCTCCGATTCCAGCTCTCTGATTTCACGCTCTCTGATTTCACGCTCTCTGATTTCCAGCTCTCTGATTTCCAGCTCTCTGATTTCACGCTCTCTGATTTCACGCTCTCCGATTTCCAGCTCTCTGATTTCACGCTCTCCGATTTCCAGCTCTCTGATTTCCAGCTCTCTGATTTCCAGCTCTCCGATTTCCCCTCTCTGATTTCCCCTCTCTGATTTCCCCTCTCTGATTTCCAGCTCTCTGATTTCACGCTCTCTGATTTCCAGCTCTCTGATTTCCAGCTCTCCGATTTCACGCTCTCCGATTTCACGCTCTCCGATTTCCAGCTCTCCGATTTCCCGCTCTCCGATTTCCAGTTCTCCGATTTCCAGCTCTCCGATTTCCAGCTCTCCGATTTCCCGCTCTCCGATTTCCAGCTCTCCGATTTCCAGCTCTCCGATTTCCAGCTCTCCGATTTCCAGTTCACCGATTTCCAGCTCTGCGATTTCCAGCTCTGCGATTTCCAGCTCTCTGATTTCCCGCTCTCCGATTTGCAGCTCTCCGATTTCCAGCTCTGCGATTTCCAGCTCTGCGATTTCCAGCTCTCCGATTTCCAGTTCTCCGATTTCCAGCTCTCTGATTTCCCGCTCTCCGATTTCCAGCTCTCCGATTTCCAGCTCTGCGATTTCCAGCTCTCCGATTTCCAGCTCTCCGATTTCCCGCTCTCCGATTTCCAGCTCTCTGAATTCCAGCTCTCTGATTTCCAGCTCTCTGATTTCCAGCTCTGCGATTTCCAGCTCTCCGATTTCCAGCTCTCCGATTTCCCGCTCTCCGATTTCCAGCTCTGCGATTTCCAGCTCTCTGATTTCCCGCTCTCCGATTTCCAGCACTCCGATTTCCAGCTCTCCGATTTCCCGCTCTCCGATTTCCCGCTCTCCGATTTCCAGCTCTCCGATTTCCAGCTCTGCGATTTCCAGCTCTGCGATTTCCAGCTCTCCGATTTCCTGCTCTCTGATTTCCAGCTCTGCGATTTCCAGCTCTCCGATTTCCCGCTCTCCGATTTCCAGCTCTGCGATTTCCAGCTCTGCGATTTCCCGCTCTCTGATTTCCAGCTCTCCGATTTCCCGCTCTCCGATTTCCAGCTCTCCGATTTCCCGCTCTCCGATTTCCAGCTCTGCGATATCCAGCTCTCCGATTTCCAGCTCTGCGATTTCCAGCTCTCTGATTTCCCGCTCTGCGATTTCCAGCTCTGCGATTTCCCGCTCTCCGATTTCCCGCTCTGCGATTTCCAGCTCTCCGATTTCCCGCTCTGCGATTTCCAGCTCTCCGATTTCCCGCTCTGCGATTTCCAGCTCTCCGATTTCCAGCTCTGCGATTTCCAGCTCTGCGATTTCCAGCTCTCCGATTTCCCGCTCTGCGATTTCCAGCTCTCTGATTTCCCGCTCTGCGATTTCCAGCTCTGCGATATCCAGCTCTCCGATTTCCAGCTCTCCGATTTCCAGCTCTGCGATTTCCAGCTCTCCGATTTCCAGCTCTCCGATTTCCCGCTCTCCGATATCCAGCTCTCCGATTTCCAGCTCTGCGATTTCCAGCTCTGCGATATCCAGCTCTCTGATTTCCCGCTCTCCGATTTCCAGCTCTCCGATTTCCAGCTCTGCGATATCCAGCTCTCCGATTTCCAGCTCTCCGATTTCCAGCTCTCCGATTTCCCGCTCTGCGATATCCAGCTCTGCGATTTCCAGCTCTCCGATTTCCAGCTCTCCGATTTCCCGCTCTCTGATTTCCAGCTCTGCGATTTCCAGCTCTCCGATTTCCAGCTCTCCGATTTCCCGCTCTCCGATTTCCAGCTCTCCGATTTCCAGCTCTCCGATTTCCCGCTCTCCGATTTCCAGCTCTCCGATTTCCAGCTCTCCGATTTCCAGCTCTCCGATTTCCAGCTCTGCGATTTCCAGCTCTGCGATATCCAGCTCTCCGATTTCCAGCTCTCCGATTTCCCGCTCTGCGATTTCCAGCTCTGCGATTTCCAGCTCTCTGATTTCCAGCTCTCCGATTTCCAGCTCTCTGATTTCCAGCTCTCTGATTTCCAGCTCTGCGATATCCAGCTCTGCGATTTCCAGCTCTCTGATTTCCCGCTCTCCGATATCCAGCTCTGCGATTTCCAGCTCTGCGATTTCCAGCTCTCTGATTTCCCGCTCTCCGATATCCAGCTCTCCGATTTCCAGCTCTGCGATTTCCAGCTCTCTGATTTCCCGCTCTGCGATTTCCAGCTCTCCGATTTCCCGCTCTGCGATTTCCAGCTCTCCGATTTCCCGCTCTGCGATTTCCAGGTCTGCGATATCCAGCTCTCCGATTTCCAGCTCTCCGATTTCCAGCTCTGCGATTTCCAGCTCTCCGATTTCCAGCTCACCGATTTCCCGTTCTCCGATATCCAGCTCTCCGATTTCCAGCTCTGCGATTTCCAGCTCTGCGATATCCAGCTCTCTGATTTCCCGCTCTCCGATTTCCAGCTCTGCGATTTCCAGCTCTCCGATTTCCAGCTCTGCGATATCCAGCTCTCCAATTTCCAGCTCTCCGATTTCCAGCTCTCCGATTTCCCGCTCTGCGATATCCAGCTCTCCAATTTCCAGCTCTCCGATTTCCAGCTCTCCGATTTCCAGCTTTCCGATTTCCAGCTCTCTGATTTCCCGCTCTCCGATTTCCAGCTCTCCGATTTCCAGTTCTCCGATTTCCAGCTCTGCGATTTCCAGCTCTGCGATTTCCAGCTCTCCGATTTCCAGCTCTCCGATTTCCAGTTCTCTGATTTCCCGCTCTCCGATTTCCAGCTCTGCGATTTCCAGCTCTGCGATTTCCCGCTCTCTGATTTCCAGCTGTCCGATTTCCCGCTCTCCGATTTCCAGCTCTCCGATTTCCCGCTCTCCGATTTCCAGCTCTGCGATATCCAGCTCTCCGATTTCCAGCTCTGCGATTTCCAGCTCTCCGATTTCCCGCTCTGCGATTTCCAGCTCTCCGATTTCCCGCTCTGCGATTTCCAGCTCTCCGATTTCCCGCTCTGCGATTTCCAGCTCTCTGATTTCCCGCTCTGCGATTTCCAGCTCTGCGATATCCAGCTCTCCGATTTCCAGCTCTCCGATTTCCAGCTCTGCGATTTCCAGCTCTCCGATTTCCAGCTCTCCGATTTCCAGCTCTCCGATTTCCCGCTCTGCGATATCCAGCTCTGCGATTTCCAGCTCTCCGATTTCCAGCTCTCCGATTTCCCGCTCTCTGATTTCCAGCTCTGCGATTTCCAGCTCTCCGATTTCCAGCTCTCCGATTTCCCGCTCTCCGATTTCCAGCTCTCCGATTTCCCGCTCTGCGATTTCCAGCTCTGCGATATCCAGCTCTCCGATTTCCAGCTCTCCGATTTCCAGCTCTCCGATTTCCAGCTCTGCGATTTCCAGCTCTGCGATATCCAGCTCTCCGATTTCCAGCTCTCCGATTTCCCGCTCTGCGATTTCCAGCTCTGCGATTTCCAGCTCTCTGATTTCCAGCTCTGCGATATCCAGCTCTGCGATATCCAGCTCTCTGATTTCCAGCTCTCCGATTTCCAGCTCTCTGATTTCCAGCTCTCTGATTTCCAGCTCTGCGATATCCAGCTCTGCGATTTCCAGCTCTCCGATTTCCAGTTCTCCGATTTCCCGCTCTGCGATTTGAAGATAGCCAGTGCGGAAAGAAGGAACTTACATTTCTATCGCACCTTTCATGACCACAGGACGTCTCAAAGCGCTTTAGTCAATGATGTACTTTTGAAGTGTAGTCACTGTTGTATTGTAGGAAATACAGATCGGGCGGATCGGGAACTCGAGCAGCTTCAGGTAGGTGGACATTTTTTCCTGCAAAATCTAGTCGAACGCGCGCGGGAAGGAGAAAGCGGAATTTCCATACCAACGTCTCATCAGAAATATGACACCTCCGACAGTACAGCACTCCCTCAGCATCACACTGGGAGCATCAGCCTGGATTATGTGCTGAAGTCTCCAGAGCGGGGCTTGAACCCACAACCGTCTGATTCTTAGCTGAGAGAGTGCTACCCACTGAGCCACAGCTGACACTGGCGCTGCAGCTGTGCACAGACCTGTTTCAGCAAACACTGGGATGTGGGTAGAGGCTGGAAAGCTGATTCCTGTTTGGGGGCCGGTCCGGTTGGGGATGAACTGGAACTCTAAATCTCGCCCTCTTCCTCGGAACAAGCTGACTCGCAACACAAACAAACATTTCGGAACTCTGATTTTATCTGATGAACTGGAGAACACACCTCGGGGCTGTTTGCTCAAAGTGACTCAACTGCTCCCCTCATGTAATGCCAACTCATAACGGCATCTCCAACCGTATGGAAACCTGCCCAAGCTCATCCCATATACGGCACTCTTGGCTCCCAGTGGAGGGAAGAAGCTTTCAGAGCCCAACAGCTTTTAACGTAGTAAAACATCCAATAGCATTTCACAAGAGTGTTAGCAGACAAAATTTGACACATAAGGAGATATTAGGACAGGTGACCAAAATTTTGGTCAAAGAGATAGATTTTAAGGCGTGTCAACAACTTGCATTTAAAAAGCACCTTTTATGACCTCCAGACATTCCAGGGCGCTTTACAGCCACTTTTGGAGTGCAGTCATTGTTGTAATGTAGGAAACACGGCAGCCAATTTGCACACAGCAAGCTCCCACAAACAGCAATAAGATAGCATAGTGGTTATGTTACTGGACTAATAATTCACAGGCTTACACTAATAATCTGGTGATGTGAGGTCAAATCCCACCATGGCAGTTAATTAAATAAATCTGAAATAAATAGCTAATGTCAATAATGGTGACCATGAAACTATCGTTAAAAACCCCTCTGGTTCACTAATGTCCTTTAGGGAAGGAAATCTGCCGTCCTTACTGGGTCTGGCCTATATGTGACTCCAAATCCACGGCAATGTGGTTGACTCTTAACTGCTCTCTGAAATGGCCCAGCAAGACACTCAGTTGTAACAAACCGCTACGAAAAACAATAATAAGAATAAAACCAGACAGACCACCCGGTGGCTTCGACCTCAGCTTCAGACACGACAACGGCACACCCAGCCCAGCTGACTCCGCAAAGTCTCCCTCACTACCATCTGGGGACGTGCCAAAATTGGGAGAGCTGTCCCACAGACTCGTCAAACAACAGCCTGACACAATCATACTCACACAATCATACCTTTCAGCCAACGTCCCAGACTCCTCCATCACCATCCCTGGGTATGTCCTGTCCCACTGGCAGGACAGACCCACCCGAGGTGGTGACAGTGGTATACAGTGGGGAGGGAGTGGCCCTGGGAGTCCTCAACATTGACTCAGGACCCCATGAAGTCTCGTCGCTTCAGATCAAGCATGGACAAGGAAACCTCCTGCTGATTACCACCTGCTGCCCTCCCTCAGCTGATGAATCTGTACTCCTCCATGTTGAACACCACTTGGAAGAGGTACTGAGGGTAGCAAGGCCACAGAATGTACTCTGGGTGGGGAACTTCAATGTCCATCACCAAGAGTGTCTTGGTAGCATCACTAATGACCGAACTGGCTGAGTCCTGAAGGACATAGCTGCCAGACTGGGCCTGCAGGAGGTGGTGAGAGAACCAACAAGAGGAAGAAACCTACTTGACCTCGTCCTCACCAATCTACCTGTCGCTGATGCATCTGTCCCAAAGCATTGGTAGCTGATAGAGAATTCAAACAGGCTGCATTCAGACAGACTGTGAGAATTCACAGACTTCCAAGTCAGAGATGCAACATGAGTGGGAGCATGTTGCATGAAGTCATCAATCAACTTGACATTTTAGGACCTTTGGTAGCGAGCCAATTAAAGGTTAACAGACTATCAATTGAGCCAATAAGGTCAAAGAAGGCGAGTTCTTTTCTGTAAACTGATCAGGTATAAGAACAGCCATTTTGGCCATGTGGTATCAGAAGGGCAAAGGCCTGGCTTAAAGCCAAGAGCTTGTTGCTGCTGCCAGAATAAAGTTACATTAAAACTACAATCGGAGTTCGTATTTCATTGGAAATTAAGAGATCTAACAATTTTGGCGTCACGAACACGATCGCTGAGGGAATAAACTGAATTTTGGACATCGGACCTACATACTGAGGTAAGGACTCCTCTTTATAAAAGTCCTCAGTCAAAAGTCTAAATTCGCCTCTCCTTCTACACGATTCCAAAAGCCTCTGGTTTGCGAACCCTCCGGTTGGTAGTTGGCTCGAGGTCCCATAGACGTCTAACTTCGGCGGTGTGTTAGTTAATTAAACACTGACCCACTGATCGGCTGGAAAGCCTATGACTCGAGACCCCAGTAAAGAAATCAGAATGATTGCAGCAGGAGATAAGAGCAAAGAATTGCCTACAACTGTTAAAGGTGGGCAGGCACCACCTGAGGTTTCGATAGATGAAATCCTCGAACAGTTGAAAGAATACGTAGAGCAACAATTCAACTTATCTAAAACCTGTATTAAGATCGAACAAAAGTACGAAACCTCCAAAGGACAATGGTCCTTGGACGAGATTGAAAGGGTCTGGGGAAAAACGACCTGTATGAAAAATAAAGAGCGAACTAGATGGTCCCTAGCTGTTATGGGACAGATCCGAAAGCGGAATGAAATTATAATACGTTCCCAACATGATCGAGAACTGACCAGTACAAAGGACCAATTGCAACCTGTTTGTGCACAGCTGAGACAGAAAAGATTTGAACTTGAAAAGTTAGAAGCGGAAGTTAAAGATCTTAAAGGTGAAATTAAAGAATGGAAAAAATCATTAGGTCAAGAGACAGTAATAGGAAAAGGAAAATGTATCGGTCAATTCCCAGGGTACCCATGTTTGGATAAATTAAAAGCGCAGACTTGAAGACACGACCGAGGAATAGATATGGATTCTGAATCCTCCGACAATACAGTGTCGGAGGATGATGAAGAATTAGGGGTGCGCTTTGCCCCATTTAAAAAAAGACGAGTTGTAGTCAAATCAGAAGAGACTGCGGATGAGGGCGGAACCCAAAAAACGAGGAAAAGGGTGTATGCAGAATATTTAGTTCATGATCCGGCAGACCCAGAGAAAATTGATAGATGGTCCAAGGAATTGCCCAATCCAAAGAAAGGGGGGAGTAAAAACGTGGGACCAATTGGACCGCTTAAGAAATACGTATCAAGTTCATCCCTGGGACGGAGTGCAAATTTTGACCATAATGGTGCCAAAAACACAGGGAAGAAAATTGCACGATAAGGTAGATGAAGCTTTGGGGCAGGATGAGCAAGAATTAGACGCAGGATGGGAGGCGATTAAACACTGGCTGCAAGCCTGCAGTCCAGCTAAGACAGACTGGGGAAAAATTGCAGCCTGCCAACAGAAAGGAACAGAGGAGGTCCTGGAGTACGACAAGTGGTTTAGATGCACGTGGCTAGAACATTCGGGTATGAATAATACGGATGAGGAAATGGATGAACAAGTGTTTGGACCCCTGAAAGCAGCTTTCGTGGCAGGTCTAAAGCCAGAACTGTCCAAAATGCTTAAGGTAGTGTTACCGGAATGGGAAGGCAGAGGAACTACCTTTGCAGCATTGGTGGATCGATGTAACCAATTAGATCGGGATATGGGAGCTAAAGTCCGAGCTGTACAGGCTATGGGATGGAAATCCCAGGATTCATATAAACAGTTATTAGGAAAATTACCCGGAAAATGTCATTATTGTGGGAAAGAAGGTCACTGGGCCAAGACGTGCAGGGCAAAACAGCAAGGTCGTGGCTGGGGAAGAGGACGCAGCCAGGGATACAATTCAGCCAACAAACCAGGCTTGTCACAAGATAACGACCCCATAGAAGCATTTAAGCGACTGACAATACAACAACAGAAGGAGTTACTTGGGATAGCAAAAAACGATTAGAGCCCACCATGGCCCCCCTCCTCGCACCAATACAACAAAGGGGAGATGGGCTATATATAACTGTGAGGGTGGGCGATAAGGATGTGGACTGTCTTTTAGACACAGGGGCGGAATTAACATGCTTACCCCTACAATATGGAGACTTTTTGTCGTTGGATGGTAGGGCACGTACAGCCTATGGAGTTGGGGGCCATAAAATGGAAATTAAAAGGACAACACCGGTACTTATAGGGCTGGGTCCACATGAACTAACCACGCTGGTCTGGATAGGCCCAGTAGATCAACCCCTTTTGGGAATGGACGTTCTAATCCAAGTAGATTCATCGTTGCATTTTGAGAATGGTCGGGTGACATGGTCAATTAGAACTTTGAAGAAATAAGAATTGAAGGAACACCCGCTATGGGCTAAAGATAGAACGATTGTGGCCTACTCCAGATGGAGCCTGCGTCATTTACAGGGACCAAGCCTCCATGCACTAAACAGTATTCCATCAGTCCAACTGCTATCGCGGGAATCTTACCGGTTATTCAGCAATTGGAGAAACAAGGGGTGCTTATTAAAACGCATAGCTCCTCCAATAGCCCCGTGTGGCCGGTACAGAAATCTAATGAGACTTGGCGTTTGACTGTCGATTATAGGAAAGCTAACCAGTGTATTGATCAAAAGCTCCTTTGGTCGCAGATCCCTCCACCATTTTTAATGCCCTCAAACTGGAACATAAATATTTCTCGGTTATAGATATGGCCAATGGATTTTGGTCGGTGCCTCTGGCACCAGAGGTTCGACAGTGGTTTGCTTCCACTGTCCAAGGACAACAGTATACTTGGACCCGGTTACCGCAGGGTTTCCACAACAGCCCTACGGTATTCCACATGGCTTTACAAAGCCATTTGCGAGAATTACCAACCCTGTCATCCACAGTCATCCAATATGTAGACGATAGCCTGCTAGCTTCAAACACGGAAGAACAACATGAACAAGATTTACGAGCTTTGCTGGACCACCTTTGGCTGAAAGGACATAAAGCCAGCATCGACAAAGCACAAATATCCCAAGAAGAGGTTGTATACCTGGGACAAAAGATTTCACAAGGAAAGAGAGAACTTACCCAGGATAGAACTGCAGCCATTCGGGCTGCTAAAAAACCCACCACAATTCAGGAACTAAGGTCTTTTTTGGGATTGTGTAACTTTAACAGAATTTGGATTGACTCCTTCACACAGCTTGCTCAGCCATTGAATGATATTTTAAAGGGGAAACATGCCTCTAAAGAAGCCATCGCCCTCACTAAGGAACAGCAAGAGGCCTTCCTGAGTTTGAAAAAGGCTGTGTGTTCGGCACCGGCTCTGGGAATCCCCGACAGTGGTAAGCCATTTACCCTGTTTGTCCATGAGAAAGAAGGATATATGACAGCTTTACTGACACAAGAACATGGGGATCGGCAAAGACCTATTGGCTATTATTCGACAAAACTGGATGCGGTAGCCCTCGGATGGGGAAGTTGCCTAAGGGCCATGGAAGCTACATGTCGAGCGGTAATGATCACTGCGGGTCTAGTCCTCGACCAAAAGCTGATTGTCAAGTGTCCCCACACCGTACATGCTTTGCTGTCTATGAATAGAATGTCTCAGGTGACGGCAGCAAGATGGACCCGCTGGACAGTAGTTTTGGAAGCTCCTAATCTCCATATCGTCCGGGCCAGCCCGGTTCATCCCGCAACTATGCTCCCAATGTCAGAATCGAGGGAGCAAGAGGGGGGAGAATGTGAAGAGCATGACTGCGTGGAGATTTTAAAAGAAACAGAAGAAGCAGCCTTAGCAGCAGAGGAGCCTCTGCACAACCCAGACCTCATCCTGTTTGCAGATGGTTCCTCCTTTGTTGACAATGGTACGAGAAAAGCAGGATGGGCAGTTACAACCTTATATGAGATAGTGGCAAAAGGATGTTTACCCTTAGGAACGTCAGCACAACAGGCCGAGTTACGGGCCCTGTCAGAAGCATGTCGAATAGCAGAAGGACAGACAGCTAATGTCTACACAGATTCGTGTTATGCTTTTGGAGTCACTCACGACTTTGGTCTGTTATGGCGGAAAAGGGGATTCCTCACTGCTGCTGGTACACCTATCCGAAATGGAAAAGAAGTCCGAGACTTACTGGAGGCCATACAATTACCTCAGGAAGTGTCCATCCTGAAGTGTAAGGCCCATACCAAGGAAAATACCATGGAAACACAGGGAAATGCCCTTGCCAACCAGAAGAACCAACACAGATGTGCAGATTGAAAGCACTCAGGACTCTGACACGAGACCTTCAAACAATGCAAGGCGAGTGCTCCCGAGAGGAAAAATGGACATGGATTGAGGCAGGAATTAAGCTATGTGAAGATGGTGTCTGGAGACAAAGAGTTACCGACAAGCCAGTCGCGCCACAAGCGCTTATGCCTTTTTTAGCCCAACAGATCCACTCGTGGGGACACTTGGCCTCACAACAGATGATGGCACGGTTCCAGAAAAGCTGGTGGGGTCGGGGATTTAAAAAACATGCCCAGCTGGTAGCAGACCGCTGTGTGGTCTGCCAGAAAAATAATTCTGGACCCATCACGGTAATGCTTCAACTGAGGCCCCCTGCCCCTGTCGGACCATTCTAGCATCTGCAGGTTGATTATGTATCTCTTCCTTCATGCCAAGGATACACTAACATTCTTGTCATGGTCGACAGATTTTCTAGATGGGTAGAAGCTGTCCCAACTAAAAGAGCCACAGCCAATCACACTGCAAAGGTCTTGTGTAAGGATTACATTCCCCGATGGGGAGTCCCGAGTAGCATTGACTCAGATCAGGGAACACACTTCACAGGTGCTGTCTGCCAAGAAGTCTGTAGGTTACTGAACATTATGTGGGATTTACACTGTCCTTATCATCCACAATCATCAGGACAAGTAGAGCGAATGAATCGAACTTTGAAACAACGGCTTGCCAAATATCACCAAGAAGGAGCACCATGGTCCCAGGCACTACCAATAGTGCTATGTAGCATTAGGGCAACCCCAAACAGAACTACAGATCTAAGCCCATTTGAAATTATAACAGGAAGAGCCATGCCGCTGCCAGGAACTATCGATTTACGGAAAGCTGATGTTCACTTAATGAGTGACACTTTGTTATCATACTGTCAGAACTTAACCAATGCTATTAGTTCTGTTTCCCGACATGTATCAGCAGCATGGGGTAATCCACCCGAAGGAGGACATGATATCATCCCGGGAATCTGGGTGTATGTGAAAAAGTTGCATAAAGAATCTTTGGGTGCCAAGTGGGAGGGACCTTATCAAGTGTTATTGACCACCCAGGCAGCTGTTAAAGTCCAAGGAAAGAAAGCCTGGATCCATGCTTCACACGTTAAATGAGCACCCGTAACTGAAGCTGAAATCTAATAAGGACAATTACTTTTTGCCAAAATGTATAAATTTACTGTATTACTGATTGTAGGTATTCTAGGCATTTTCCTACTTCTTACTAGCCGACCCTCTGCACCAAAGGGAAATAGTAGAGTACCAAGGGAATTACATGTAAATACCTTTTTATATATGTCATACATTTATGCCAAACAAGGTAAAATTTCTAGTTGTTGGGTATGTGCGCATATTTCTATTCACTCAAGGCCAGTTTCCTTGAATATCTCGGAAATGGCTGAGTGGATAATTAATCAAAACAAAACAGGCAATGCGTTTCAGGATACGGAAAACTGGGCAGGTTACAATCTGACTACCTTTGAAGGGGGATACCAACCGTGGTACAATAATTCCAAAAGGCCCCCATTTTTTGTCATCACTAATACAACGGGAATAGGAAGACCGGGGGAATCGGTCTGTCTGATTAGAAACATCAAAGGAGGCCAAAATATGGGGTATAGTAACTGCTCCCGGAATTATAATGTAATCAAGCCACGGAACCGTCCAAACTGGGTCGATGTGGGAATTCTTAACGTAACAGGGATTCTGAATAAAACAGATGGAAAAGCCTGGACAGGCCCTGGATTTTTGCTGACAAAGAAACAGCTAATACTCATTGCCTATAATAGCACCTATTGGGTGTGTGGCCACAAGGCCTACCCTTGGCTGTCCCAGAATTGGACAGGATCCTGCTATTTAGCCTACATTGTGCCTTATATGTATTATATAAAGTCACTGTCGGAACATTTACACCGTCCTAAGAGAGCTATCACAGAAACAGAGAGGTTCTTTACCATTCTGATCCCTAGGTATGGGACCGCCAGACTGGCAAGGGAATCCATTAACATGGCATCCATTGTGGAATGGGTAGCCAATGATACCTCAGAGGCCCTAGTTAAAATCAATGCAGAAATGGTAGCAATCCACACAGTAGCCCTACAGAATAGACTGGCCCTTGATTACATCCTGGCTGAAAAGGGAGGTACTTGAGCCCTACTCGGAACTGTGTGTTGCACATATATCCCAGATAGCTCCGAAGAAATTACCCACTTAGCGGAGCATATCCAAAAGGAGGTAGAAAAACTTAAGCAACCCCCATCATTCACTTTGTGGAGTGGAGCCACTGAATGGCTAGGTTCAATAGGAACTTCATTGGTGGAAGGTTTAATTCTATTCGTTGTAATTATTTTACTTTTATATTGTTTGTTTATGTTGATTAAATGTTGTTGCGACCAGGTGGCTGTAGTTGCTGTTCCACAGGTGAGACACCTTGCAGGTCCCAGCAGACCGTCTGTACGTGGCACAGGGGTATGTTATGCTTAAGGGAAGGTTGTTTACTGGTTGAATTAAGATATTGATTTGGATTACATTGGAATAAGGTTAATTAACCTATTAAAACCAGACTTCCATTGTGGCCACGATGGAACTCGGGTTGGTGTAAATTTGTGTGGAAGCTACTAGTCCGGACATGTGGTGAAACACATCAACAAATTTTCGAATGAAACTCTATTATTATGTATGAAATTATTTTGTAGAATGTTTAACCAGTGATACATGATGTTTTATGATTCAGTTTGTGAAAGAATCAAAGGGGGGATTGATAGAGAATTCAAACAGGCTACATTCAGACAGACTGTGAGAATTCATAGACTTCCAAGTCAGAAATGTTATGTGAGTGGGAGCATGTTGCATTAAGTCATAAATCAACTTGACATTTTAGGACCTTTGGTAGTGAGCCAATTAAAGGTTAACAGATTATCAATTGAGCCAATAAGGTCAAAGAAGGCGAGTTCTTTTCTGTAAACTGATCAGGTATAAGAACAGCCATTTTGGACATGTGGTATCAGAAAGACAAAGGCCTGGCTTAAAGCCAAGAGCTTGTTGCTGCTGCCAGAACAAAGTTACATTAAAACTACAATCGGAGTTCGTATTTCATTGGAAATTAAGAGATCTAACAATAGCAGGCACAGCACAATCATTCTGGAGATGAAGTCCCATCTTCAAACTGAGCACACCCTCCATTGTGTTGTGTAGCACTACCACCATAATAAATAGGATAGATTCAGAACAGATCTAGTAGCTCAAAACTGGGCATCCATGAGGCACTGTGGGCCATCAGCAGCAGCAGAATTGTATCCCACCACAATATGTAACCTCACTGTATCCCTCACTCTACCATTACCATCAAGCCAGGGGACCAATGAGGAGTGCAGAAGAGCATACCAGGAGCAGCACGAGGTGTACCCAAGAATGAGGTGCCAACCTGGGGAAGCTGCAACACAGGACTACATGCATGCTAAACAGCGGAAGCAGCATGCTATAGACAGAGCTAAGCAATCCCACAATTAACAGATCAGATCAAAGCTCTGCAGTCCTGACACATCCAGTCGTGAATGGTGGTGGACAATTAAACAACTGATGGGAGGAGGAAGCTCCATGAATATCCTCATGGCGGAGTGCAGCAAGCTAGTGCAAAAGACAAGGCTGAAGCATTTGCGATCATCTTCAGCTAGAAGTGCTGAGTGGATGATCCATATCGGCCTCCTCCTGAGGTCCCCACCATCACAGAAGCCAGTCTTCAGCCAATTCGATTCACTCCACGCAATATCAGGAAACGGCTGAGCACACTGGATACAGCAAAGGCTATGGGCCCCGACAATATCCTGGCTGTTGTGCTGAAGACTTGTGCTCCAGAACTAACCACACCTCTAGCCAAGCTGTTCCAGTACAGCTACAACACTGGCATCTACCCGAAAATTTGGAAATCTGCCCAGGTGTGTCCTGTCCACAAAAAGCAGGTCAAATCCAATCCGGCCAATTTTCGCTTGATCAGTCTACTCTCAATCATCAGCAAAATGAAGGAAGGTGTCGCACCTATCAAGCGACACTTACTCACCAATAACTTGCTCATTGATGCTCAGTTTGGGTTCCTCCAAACTTCATTATAACCTTGGTCCATACATGAACAAAAGAGCTGAATTCCTGAGGTTAGGTGAGAGTGACTGCCCCTTGACATTAATGGTATTGCATCAAGGAGTCCTAGTAATGGGAATCGGGGAAATCTCTCCACTGGCTGGAGTCATACCTAGCACAAATGAAGATGGTTGTGGTTGTTGAAGGCCAATCATCACAGCCCCAGGACATCGCTGCAGGAGTTCCTCAGGGCAGTGTCCTAGGCCCAACCAGCTTCAGCAGCCTCATCAATGACCTTCCCTCCATCGTAAGGTCAGAAGTGGGGATGTTCGCTGATGATTGCAGAGTGTTCAGTTCCATTTGCAACTCCTGATGATGAAGCAGTCCATGCCCGCATGCAGCAGGATCTGGACAACATTCAGACTTGGGCTGATAAGTGGCAAGTAACATTTGCATCATGCAAGTACCAGGCAATGACTATCTCCAACAAGCGAGAGTCGAGCCACCTCCCCATGATATTCAACTGCATTACCATCGCCGAATCCCCCACCATCAACATCCTGGGGATTACCATTGACCAGAACCTTAACTGGACCAGCCACATCAATACTGTGGCAACAAGAGCGGGTCAGAGGCTGGGTATTCTGCAGCGAGTGTCTCACCTCCTGACTCTCCAAAGCCTTTCCACCTACACCTACCTGAATCTACAAAGCGTAAGTCAGGAGTGCGATGGAATACGCTCCACAGCTCCAACAATACTCAAGAAGCTCGACACCATCCAGGACAAAGCAGCCCATTTGATTGGCCCCCCCATCCACCATCTTCAACATTCACTCCCTGCACTTGGATGGATCAAAAGCTAGCCTTGGTCGTTCAGCGCCCCACTGATGTGCAGCAAGGTGCTCTCCAGTTCATTGCAAGCAGGGACATGCTGCTGGGCCATGGGAAGGTTGATGGTGAAGGGGGTTTGGAAGTGAGGACTCTTGTCAAAGTACTTCCACGTCTCACCCGTTGTCCCCCCGCCCTCACCCCACCCACCCAGTCAGTGCCCCACATCTGCCTCATGTCTCGATGACCGAGTCTGCCCTTGTGCAGGTGGGACAGTTTTTGTCTGGGCTCTCACGGGCTGCAAAACCCAGAGGACTTTGTCCAAGAGCATCTGAACAGTCAGAGCAGGGGAGTGAGCAGCCAGCCTCTACCATTGCTGAAGCCACAGGGGTTACACGTCTTGGAGTGATAGGAAAAGGAAGATGAAAGATTATTAGTTGCACATCAGAGGCAGTCTCTCAGAATCGAGGAAGACTTGCTTCCACTCTAAAAGTGAGTTTTCAGGTGGCTGAACAGTCCAATACGGGAATTACAGTCTCTGTCACAGGTGGGACAGATAGTCGTTGGAGGAAAGGGTGGGTGGGGAGTCTGGTTTGCCGCACGCTCCTTCCGCTGCCTGCGCTTGATTTCTGCATGTTCTCAGCGATGAGGCTCGAGGTGCTCAGCGCCCTCCCGGATGCATGGCTCCAGTTGGAGTGTAGAATGTTTCAGTGCAAGGGATGTCGCAGTTGTGTGAGGCGGACTGGTTTGGACTAGGTGCTCTTTGCCTGTCTGTCATTGTTCATAGGTTTATATGTAACCTTTGGGGCTGCTGACCGAGGGCCGTGCGGCTCTTTGTCGACCGCCACGGACATGATGGGCAGAAATGGCCTCCTTCTGCGTTGTAAATTTCTATGTTTCTATGTTTCTATGCACTTCCTCCACTTAGGGCGGTCTTTGGCCAGGGACTCCCAGGTGTCGGTGGGGATGTTGCACTTTATCAGGGAGGCTCTGAGGGTGCATAAGGGTAAGCACTTGGGCGCGTTAGAGATGTAACAATAATAAGTTGATGTATAAGTTTTGATCCACATATAAAATAATTTCTTTCACCACTTTCCAGTCCGACCGCTGCCCATTTTGACCTGCAGCCTGGCAACTGGCCTTCTCAGTTGCGATGAATGGTGAGACAGGACTTCAATCTAAGCAATAGGTGTCTGTGAAAGGGATGCTTTGTTGATTGCAGGACTGCTTTGTGCTGGAGCAAGAGAGGGGGCACATGTGTTCAGCATGTGGCTGCCAGATGGGTCGAGTGGTGCAAGCTGACTAAATGTGGCCGTGATGAGCTTATCCCGGGCAGCAATGTGCAGCATTGCTGGTGCTGTTGATGCTGGAGCATATCTTGGTCCTCACCGGAGGTGAAACCGTGCAAGGGCACCCAATATCATCTGATATATGACACATTTAAAGTGGGCATTAGAAGCACAAACCCCCAAAGTACTGAAATAAAACTCTCAGAACAAGGCCCTTTCACTTAGGCCAGGAAGCCGGTCTGCGAACTCAGTACTGACGGGATTTTGTGCCTGTCATTTGCTCAGCCCCCTCAATTGCCGCTGAGCCCTCGCCTTGCTTTCACTGGCGAGGTCCACGAAGCCCGGGGAACTTGTGCACCCATAGTGAAAGTGGAAAAGTCCTGTTAAAACATCAGAGTGATTATTTGCACCGTGTTGTTTCTGCGCCTGCGTCCTCTGGATTCCGCCCCCGATGCCTCTCGTGCAGGCACAGACTCCTCGGCCCCGGAACCTGAAGTGCTGCTGATCTTCCGACGGGTCGGCATGGAGACCGCTGCTCAAACATTTCCTGCCGCTGAAGCCTGGGGCTGGAGTTGCTTCCAGCTGTTGCATTATTGGGAACATTTTCACAGCCTTCTGTGGAAAAGAAAACATCGGAGGGAGAGGGAGAGAGAGAGAGAGAGAGAGAGAGACACGGCGGTAGTGGGAGAGGGAGAGAGAGACAGTAGGGAGAGAGACACGGGGAGGGGGAGAGAGAGAGAGAGTGAGAGAGAGAGACATGGGGGGGTGAGAGAGAGACATGGGGGGGAGAAAGAGAGACACGGGGGGAGAGAGAGAGACATGGGGGGGAGAGAGACACGGGGGGGAGAGAGAGACAGGGGTGGGGTGGGAGAGAGAGACATGGGGGGGAGAGAGAGAGACATGGGGGGGAGAGACACGGGGGGATGGGGTTGGAGATAGAGACATGGGCGGGGGGGGCGGGGAGAGAGACACAGGGTGGGGGAAATCGGAGGTGAGCGAGGTAACTCGGGGAAGACGGATCACGTTCTTCCAACCCCCTTTACACCCACACCAGATTTCCCGGAGAGCTCGGTGCTTGTGTTACAAGGGACATGTACAAGGGAGGATGATGATGATGACATGGGAGTGGATAAAATCCAAAAGTCATGACACTGTCACTATTCACTTCATACCCAATAAACCTCTTCACAATCTGTGATCCACGCACATTACCCCATGTGTTGCCGGGGGGGCGGTGGAGGGGGTGCGTCAGGAACTTGGGCTGGGGAGACATGAACTCAGGGGGTGGGGTAAGGAACCTGGGTTGGGGTCAGGAACGTGGGCTGGGATGGGGTCAAGAACTTGAGCTGGGATGGGGTCGGGAACTTGGGCTGAATGAGGCTTTTGCTGGGTTGGGGAGCTCTATCCTCTTTGGGAACTGAAGCCAGAATGGCTCGAATTACACTTTGCAAAGTCACTCAGAACTTGGGCTGGGCGGTTCCAATTACACATTCCTGAGCAACATCTGGGTTTGGCTTGTCCTCCAAGGGGACCAATCAGCAATCAGGTCATGTGATAATGGAGAGCCAATCAGAGCATTAATACAGTACAAAGAACTGCATCCGTTACGAAACCTGTTAACTACCTCTTAACTGCTCTCAATTGGTAAGCCGCTTCTCCCGAGGGGGTTTCTTGTCGCTATTGAACACGTTCCAGTGAAATGCGGGTAGGTGGGTTTGGAGCGAACTTCCCGATGCACTGTCAATTTCAGCGCTTTTACTACCCTCCAAAACCTGCTCGCTCTTTGATGTTAAAATTCTACCCTTAGATACAGATATATCAGTGCATTACATAGATTTGATAGCACCTAACAGGTCATTCAGCTCCACACGAGATCCTCCCACTCTATTTATCTCACCCTATCAACATATCCTTCTATTCCTTACTCCCTCATGGACTTATCCAGCTTCCCCTTAAATGTATCTGTGCTATTCACCTTAACTACTCCGTGTGGCAGCGAGTTTCACCTTCTCACCACTCTCCGAGCAAAGAAGTTTTTCCTGAATTCCCCATTGGATTTATTACTGACTATCTTATATTTATGGCCCCAAATTTTGGACTCCCGAACAATCAGTTGCACATGTCACTGACATTAAACACGGACAGAAAGTATTTGCACATAATGCACTTTGACTTTGAGATTGCTGGAACAGTAAATGAAATGTTTCAGATACAAGGTACCTTGTTTGAACACATGTCTCTCTGCTCATACTTCTGCTAGTTTCATTACTTTCGCTAACTGCTGTTACTGGTATTTACATTCCCATTTGGCAGTGTTTCGCACTCACATCAGCTTTTTGGAAGGCCCTGGGAGAGAGCTTGAGGTTTGATTTATCTTTCCCTACTAGTAGATGCTGGTCCAGAGGCAACTGAATCCATGAGCTGGGAGCAGTTACAAGGCACCCATCTGATCGAGGGCTTCAGATCTCATTGTGAGCTGTGAGACTGAAATGAGTGCAATTTCTAACCATGCTCCGAACCCTGAAATACATCTTCAAAATCACACCTACTTTATTTTATACCAACAACTGGCTTTTATTGAAACACAGGATAGAACCATAGAATCATACAGCACAGAATGAGGCCATTCTGCCCATCATGCCTATTCCAGAGTTTGAAAGAGCTATCCAATTAATCCCACACCACTGCCCTTTCCCCATTGACCTGCATATTTTGCCCCTTCAAGTATTTACTCTGTTCCTAAGCTGCCAGCTGTGGCTTAGTGGGCAGCAATCTCACGTTTGGGTCAGAAGGTTGTGGGTTCAAGGCCCACTCCAGAGACTTGAGCACATAAATCTCAGCTGACACTCCCAGTGCAGTGCTGAGGGAGTGCTGCACTGTCAGAGATGCTATCTTTCGGATGAGATGTTAAACCGAGGCCTTGCCTACCCTCTCAAGTGGATGTAAAAGATCCCATGGCACTATTTCAAAGAAGAGCAGGGAGTTATCCCTGGTGTTTTGGCCAATATTTATCCCTCAATCAACATAACAAAAATACAGATTATCTGGTCATTATCACATTGCTGTTTGTGGGAACTTGCTGTGCGCACACTTGGCTGCCGCATTGCCCACATTACAACAGTGCGTATACTCCAAAAGTACTTCATTGGCTGTAAAGCGTTTTGAGACGTCCGATGATTGTGAAAGGCGCTACATAAATGCAAGTCTTTCTTTTTTCCTTCCATCCTTACTTACTTCCTTCTGAAAGTTATTGTTGAATGTGCCCTTTCAGGCAGTGCGTTCCAGATCGGGAGGGGTAGGCAGACGATGAGATGACTTTTGGGGGTGTGGGGGGAAGGTGGGGGGGTGTGGGGAATGGGTAGGGGGAGTGTGGGGGGGATAGGTATGGGATGGGGGGTGTTGGGGGGGTGTGGGGGGTTAGGTAGGGGGAGTGTGGGGGGGGTAGCTAGGAGGAGTGTGGTGGGGGTAGGTCGGGGGGAGTTAGGTGGGGGGGTTGTGGAGGGGGGTAGGTAGGAGAGGTGTGGGGGGAGGTTGATGGGGGAGTGTGGGGGGTTAGGTAGGGGAGGTGTGGGGGGAGGTAGATGGGGGAGGTGGATGGGGGAGTGTGGGGGGGTAGGTAGGGGAGGTGTGGGGGGAGGTGGATGGGGGAGTGTGGGGGGGTAGGTAGGGGAGGTGTGGGGGGAGGTAGATGGGGGAGGTGGATGGGGGAGTGTGGGGGGGTAGGTAGGGGAGGTGTGGGGGGAGGTGGATGGGGGAGTGTGTGGGGGGTAGGTAGGGGAGATGTGGGGGGAGGTTGATGGGGGAGTGTGAGGGGGGTAGGTAGGGAAGGTGTGGGGGGAGGTTGATGGGGGAGTGTGGGGGGGTAGGTAGGGGAGGTGTGGGGGGAGGTAGATGGGGGTGTGTGGGGGGGTAGGTAGGGGAGGTATGGGGGGAGGTGGATGGGGGAGTGTGGGGGGGTAGGTAGGGGAGGTATGGGGGGAGGTGGATGGGGGAGTGTGGGGGGGTAGGTAGGGGAGGTGTGGGGGGAGGTGGATGGGGGAGTGTGGGGGGGTAGGTAGGGGAGGTGTGGGGGGAGGTCGATGGGGGAGTGTGGGGGGGTAGGTAGGGGAGGTGTGGGGGAGGTGGATGGGGGAGTGTGGGGGGGTAGGTAGGGGAGGTGTGGGGGGAGGTCGATGGGGGAGTGTGGGGGGGTAGGTAGGGGAGGTGTGGGGGAGGTGGATGGGGGAGTGTGGGGGGGTAGGTAGGGGAGGTGTGGGGGGAGGTGGATGGGGGAGTGTGGGGGGGGTAGGTAGGGGAGGTGTGGGGGGAGGTCGATGGGGGAGTGTGGGGGGGTAGGTAGGGGAGGTAGATGGGGGAGGTGGATGGGGGAGATATGGAGGGGGTAGGTAGGGGAGGTGTGGGGGGAGGTAGATGGGGGAGGTGGATGGGGGAGATGTGGAGGGGGTAGGTAGGGGAGGTGTGGGGGGAGGTCGATGGGGGAGTGTGGGGGGGTAGGTAGGGGAGGTGTGGGGGGAGGTAGATGGGGGAGGTGGATGGGGGAGTGTGGGGGGGGTAGGAAGGGAAGGTGTGGGGGGAGGTGGATGGGGGAGTGTGGGGGGGGGTAGGTAGGGGAGATGTGGGGGGAGGTGGATGGGGGAGTGTGGAGGGGTAGGTAGGGGAGGTGTGGGGGGAGGTCGATGGGGGAGTGTGTGGGGGTCGGTAGGGGAGGTAGATGGGGGAGGTGGATGGGGGAGATGTGGAGGGGGGTAGGTTGGGGAGGTGTGGGTGGAGGTCGATGGGGGAGTGTGGGGTGGGTAGGTAGGAGAGGTGTGGGGGGAGGTCGATGGGGGAGTGTGGGGGGGTAGGTAGGGGAGGTGTGGGGGGAGGTCGATGGGGGAGTGTGGGGTCGGTAGGTAGGGGAGGTGTGGGGGGAGATGTGGATGGGGGAGATGTGGATGGGGGAGGTGTGGAGGGGGGTAAGTCGGGGGGAGGTAGGTGGGGGAGTTGTGGGAGGCTAAGCTGACGATGAGATGAACATTTGCTGCAATGCTCATTGGGACATCTTATGCCAGTGAAAGACACCAAAAGAATGCAAGTTCTTTCCCTATCTTATTACCCTGGAGACAGAGGGTGCCATTGACCCCGAAAAGTGCTTGGGATGATTTTGAGCAGCCTGGCCGGGTGCAATATAAGCACAGGATTTCACTGAGATCATCAAAAGTGCACAGATTTACCAATATCATTTTTGCAAAACCTTTTCAAAACATAGAGGGTGAGGGATTCCTTTCTGCAAGTTGTAAGGCAGCACTCTGAAGGTTTGGAATCATGTGCCTGCTGTTTGGCTGTTTTATACAAAACCCCCTCGCTGGTTTCTGGGCTGTATCACATCTGGCTGAGCTACCATTTTATTACAGGTGTACATGTCTGATCTATGGCTGCTCCCGATAAGCTGGGACGTTTAAATAAGCTATAAGATGTGGAAATGTCCTGCTTTATTTTTCTCCTGGCGATTGGCATTTTTCCCTCATGCCTAAGTCAGAGTTAATGATGCCCAACATGAAAAGTGCAGGCTTCCTCTTCAGACCGGGCCCAGCTGCAGTGCGGCCTGGCCACTTGGGAGCAGGTGTTGCCATGACAACGTTAGCCACTCAACCGTCACCATCTTACGGTGGAGATCACAGGCTACAGCTGTGACCTCTCGGCCTCCCTGGGGAACACTTTTAATCCAAGCTATTTGTAGCATATCTCCAGGTACCTGTTATTCAATAGGTCCAGTGATTTTTAAACCTTAGCCGCTGGTGTATGCAGATTGAGCAGATTTAAAGGGAGATGTTTGATCTCGGGTAAGATACAGAGGTGATGTGCACTTAGCTCCTGTGTCACTTCCCCTCTGTTTAATCTCCTTCCTTTTGTCCTCTCCTCTCTTGTAGGCAGTGACCAGTACAGAGGTACCTGTCCTGTACCTCACTCAGAATCTCCACATATCAACTTCAAAGTCGAGGGGAGAGAAATTCGTCAGCTTTGCGCCTCCAGTTAGTGCCTGTGGGGGGCGGTTATGAGGCGCTAAGGGGTTACCGACCAGACACGGCGAATTGACCGACGCCCACGGAATTCCCTGTCGGTTTTGCGCTGCCGCTGACACATACCGCCTCGCTCTCCTGCACCTCGTAGATCGTGACACCCTCTGCTGCTCTGCGCCCCGTTACCACCCTGGATGTGAAATTCGCTCCCGCCCCCTGCAGCATCGCTGGGCGTCAACAACGACAGCTGCAGGAAGCGTTGTCACCTCGGCTGGCCGCTTGGGGAGCAATATTTAAAAGCATGGTGTTCAGGTAGGGCAAAGTTTATTGCTCACATCATCATCATCATCATCATCATCATAGGCGGTCCCTCGTATCGAGGATGACTTGCTTCCACGCCAAAAAAGGATGAGTTCACAGGTGTTTCAATGAAGGACCTAATATTCCAGATCCCGAACTACATCGTCAAGGGTGGAAGATGCCTGTGCGTGGATTTTTTTAATGTGTGGTGACCATTGCACCCCAGCCACCACACGGGCTTGACAGAGCGAGGTCTTGGTCCAGTGGCAAGGGTTATCCAAGATGACTGGAGACCAGCTCTGCTGCATGAGCCTAGTACGCACAGATATTGCAGTGTGGGTTGGCCTGTGCTGCCCCTGGGCCCCTGGCTCTTCTGGGCCCCGAACGCACGCCACTCCTGGGCCCCGATCATGACCCTCACCGCTCCTGCTGTACCTGGCCATGCTCCAATCACCGACCTGGACCTTGATGACGTCACTCTTCGCTGCTGTCGCCCTCCTGCGCCAGCTCGCGCTGCTCCCTGGAGCAGTAGGCTTCCACGCTGCCCATGGCCGCTGCTCACCGCTCCTTTTATGGCCCCAACCTGCCGCTGGTGTTTTCCCACAGGTCTCACACCAGTCTGGTGCCTCCGCATTGATTTTGACCGATGAATTCTGCACGATTCCTCAGCCCTCCACTCTCTTAGGGTGCTTGGGGCTGTGATGCACGTAGCGCAGGCCCCACAGGCAGAGCATTAGGATTGATTCCATCCATCGTTGGCCCTTGCCTTTAAGCGAGTGAAGGAACCTCTAAAGAAGGCAGCGCTGCACGGAACATTGTTCAGCGCTCTGCCGCTAACCGCCCCTCACACAATTTAGCGCTCTAAGGGACATGGTTAGCGCTTGATTTAGTGCACCACCTCCCTCTTGGAGCACTAAAGCTGAAGTTCCCACGGGCAGAAAATCATGTTCGCCTGGCGATACTTTTGCACTGCTTCAAAAGTTATCGCCCCCAAACGGGACCTTACGCAATTTCTAACCCTCAGGATTTATAAACATTCGGAATAGGAGGAGGCTATTCAGCTCCTCGAGCATGTTCAGCTGTTCAATTAGATCGTGGCTGACCTGTGTCTTAACTCCATCGACCCGCCTTGGTTGCCTAACCCTTGAAACCCTTGCCGAACAAAAATCTATCCATTTCATTTTCTACATTTTCAATTGACCCCCAGCCTCAGCAGGTCTTTGGGAGAGAGAGTTACAGATTTTCACCACCCTTTGTATGAAGAAGTGCTTCCTGACATCACCCCTGAATGGCCCAACACTAATGTTAAGTGTCATGTATTCGACGTGGTTACTGCTTGTTCTATCACAAGGTGTGCCACCAGGAGGCACAGCAGTGGGAGACTTGTAGGTTACCTGTACAGGTGTACCTGGCCTAGTATAAAAGGCAGGCCACCAGGTGTGATCCTCACTCTGGAGTTATCAATAAAGGACTAAGGTCACTACAGTCAAGTACAACGCATTACTTCATGGAGTCATTACTGGAGCATCTAAGGACACAACATTAAGATTATGCCCCCTTGTTCTGGACTTACCCCACCAAAGGAAATAGTCTCTCTCTATCTACCTGATTAATTCATTCAATCATCTGGAACACCTCAGTTAGATCATCCCATAATCCTCTATACTCAAAACAATACAAGCCCAGTCTATGCAACATGTGCTTGCAGTTTGGTTAATTTATACTCCTATCCTTCTCCTATCTTCCCAAGAGTTGAGATTAGAAGGAATTTGTGCCCCTGTGGTAATAATCAATGTGTGGAGCAGGCTCAGGCAAGAGCTGTGAACACTGTATCCACAAACACCTTTAAAAAGGAGCTGGAGCAATATATGGTTCGGGATTAGCGAGTCATTAGGTACGTACAAATCAAGATGTTGCAATGCTGTGCCACCTGAACTCTGAGGACCCTGAGAATGCGATATCAAAGAAAGGAGCTGGTCAAAGATATCTAAGATGTACTCTGAGTTTTCCTGGATTTTTTTCAGGGAGGGAGAAATATAGAACTTTGAAAGGGATGGAGTTGATGATAGAATAGACTCCAGGCGGTCTGTAGCAGGCATGGACTGAACGCCCTCAGCACAGAAGCCCAGTACCCTTTGGAAATAACTCCATTCCATGGGCAGCTGAGGACGGTATTCTCACCATGCGCTCTCTGACATAAAACTACCAAACTGCTCTTCACTGTTGTAAGAACCACATAACTACAGAGAATTTCTTCTTTGTGTTGGCAGGCCCTTGCGTTGGGTGGAGGTCAGAATGAATTCCTGCTTCCAAACGGAGGGAGTTCTCAGCCCAGTAACCAACAGAGCTGGAAAAGCCTATTCAAGGCAGACAGAATCCCTTTCTTTGACCTCCACTGGCAGCCATTCAAGG
Organism: Pristiophorus japonicus; assembly: GCF_044704955.1. Taxonomy (NCBI): domain Eukaryota; kingdom Metazoa; phylum Chordata; class Chondrichthyes; family Pristiophoridae; genus Pristiophorus; species Pristiophorus japonicus. Next base: position 145,578,974 of record NC_091980.1, read on the forward strand.
CTGTCAAGCCTATTACAGATCAAATGTGTTTAACACCTTTTCATCCAGACCCCCTTCTGTCGAGTTCGACAGAGGAGCAGCTGTTTTTTCAGACATCAAGATGATGTTTAATTTAAATTCATAACAAGAACGACAAATTAGATTTATTTAACTATTTGGGGAATACTAGCACCAGACTGCGACAAAAAAAATCACAGGCCGGGGATTGAACTGAAAATCAGCACGGTCCCAGCCTGCAAGACCATCAGCAGGCCAGGGCCATTAGAGGGAGCAGGGTACATCGGCCCGGCCCAGAAATCGTCACGGTCCCAGCCTGCAAGACCATCAGCAGGCCAGGGCCATTAGAGGGAGCAGGGTACAGCGGCCCGGCCCGGAAATCGTCGCGGTCCCAGCCTGCAAGACCATCAGCAGGCCAGGGCCATTAGAGGGAGCAGGGTACATCGGCCCGGCCCAGAAATCGTCACGGTCCCAGCCTGCAAGACCATCAGCAGGCCAGGGCCATTAGAGGGAGCAGGGTACATCGGCCCGGCCCAGAAATCGTCACGGTCCCGGCCTGCAAGACCATCAGCAGGCCAGGGCCATTAGAGGGAGCAGGGTACAGCGGCCCGGCCCAGAAATCGTCACGGTCCCGGCCTGCAAGACCATCAGCAGGCCAGGGCCATTGGAGGGAGCAGCGTGTGGCGGCGTACCACTGCAGGGAGCAGCGATGGCTGTTTGCAGTGTGGGCAGGCACTGCAGGAGTGGTGAGGTCGGGGAGAAGGAGCGACAAGAGTTCGTAGAGGGAAGTGACCGGGGCCCAGGAGAGGCGAGAGTCTGGGGCCAGAAGAGGCGAGGGCCCAGGGACAGCAGGGACCAGCCCACACTGCGATATGTGTGCACATTAGGTCCGTGCAGCAGAGCTGGTCTCCAGTCGTCTTGGTTAACCCTTGCCACTGGACCAAGACCTAGCTCTGTCAAGCCCGTGTGGTGGCTGGTGTGCAACGGTCACCACACATTAAAAAAATCCACGCACCCTTCAACATGTAGTTCAGGATCTGGAATATTAGGTCCTTCATGAAACACCTGTGAACTTTTCGTCATGGAAGCAAGTCATCCTCATTTAGAGGGACTGCCTATGATGATGATGAACCGGAGGTTGAACCGGTATTGGTACAGTGTATCGGTATTGGTATTGTGTATTGGTATTGATACAATGTATCGGCATTAGTACTGTGTTAGAATAAGAATTCGGAGCAGGAGCAGGCCATTCGGCCCCTCGATCCTGCTCTGTCATTTAATATGATCATGGCTGATCTTCTACCTCAACTCCACATTCCTACATTGTCCTCATATGCCTTGATTCCCTTAATATACAAAAATTAATCGATCTCTGTCTTGATATACTCAAATACTAAGCCTCCACAGCCTTCTGCGGGAGAGAATTTCAAAGATTCACCACCCTCTGAGTGAAGAAATTTCTCCTCATCTCAGTTCTAAATGGCCGACCCCTTATTCTGAGACTGTGCCCCCTGGTTCTAGACTCCCCAGCCAGAGGAAACATCCTCCCTGCATCTACTCTGTCAAGCCCTGTAAGAATGTTGTATGTTTCAATTAGATCACCTCTCATTCTTCTAAACTCGAGAGAATATAGGCCTTGTCTACTCAGTCTCTCCTCATAGGACAATCCCCCCAGCCCAGGAATCAGTATGGTGAGCCTTTGTTGCATTCCCTCTATGGCAAGTATATCCTTCCTTAAGTAAGGAGACCCAAACTGTACACAATACTCCAGGTGTGGTCTCACCAGGGCCCGGTATAATTGCAATAAGATGTTTTTACTCTTAGATTCAAATCTTCTTGTAATAAAGGCCAACATACCATTTAATTGCTTGCTGTACCGGCATGTTAACTTTCAGTGATTCCTGTACAAGGACACCCAGGTCCCTCTGAACACCAACATTTCCCAATCTCTCAACATTTAAAAAATACTCTGCTTTTCTATTTTTCATATCAAAGTGGATAACTTCATATTTCTCCACATTATATTCAATTTGCCATGTTCTTGCCCATTCACTTAGCCTGTCTATATCCCCTTGAAGCCTCTTTGCATCCTCCTCACAACTTACATTCCCACCTAGTTTTGTATCATCAGTAAACTTGGATATATTATATTTGGTTCCCTCATCCAAATCATTGATATAGAAAGTGAATAGCTGGGGCCCAAGCACCGATCCTTGTAGCAGTCCCCAAGTTACAGCTTGCCAACCCGTGTGATGGCTGGTGTGCAACGGCCAACCTACGTTAAAAGAATCCAAGCACAGGCATCTTCCACCCTTCAGGATGTAGTTTGGGATCTGGAATGTCAGCTCCCTCATTGAAGCACTTGTGAACTCATCCCTTTTTGGTGTGGAAGCAAGTCATCCTCGATACAAGGGACCGCCTAATACTATACAATCCAAAAATGACCCGTTTATTCCTGCTCTCTGTTTTCTGTCCATTAACCAATCCTTAATTCATGCTAGTATATTATCCCCAATCCCATGAGCCCTAATTTTGTTTAATAACCTCTTGTGTGGCACCTTATCGAATACCTTCTGAAAATCCAAATACACCACATCCACTGGTTCCCCCTTATCTATTCTACTAGTTACAAACTCAAAAAACTCAATAGATTTGTCAAACCTGATTTCCCTTTCATAAATCCATGTTGACTCTGCCCAATCCTATTATTATTTTCTAAGTGCCCTCTTACCACATCCTTAATAATAGATTCTAGCATTTTCCCTATGACTGATGTCAGGCTAACCGATCTGTAGTTCCCCGTTTTCTCTCTCCCTCCTTTCTTAAATAGCTGGGTTACATTAGCTACCTTCCAATCTGCGGGAATTTCTAGATTCTATGTAATTTTGGAAGATGACAACCAATGCATCCACTATCTCTATAGTCACCTCTTTCAAAACCCTAGGATGTAGGCCATCAGGTCCAGGGGTTTTATTGGCTTTCAGTCCCATTAATTCTCTAGTATTATTTTTTAACTAATTTTTTAACTTTCAGTTCTTCATTCTCGCTAGACCCTTGGATATCCACTATTTCAGGGAGGTTTTTATGTTTTCTACCGTGAAGACAGACACAAAGGGCTGGAAATTTGGCAATTAGCGCAATGACCAGTTTTTTGGTGCCAATTTTGGCGGATGTGTTTTTTTTAGTGCTGGAATACCGCTATCGCTATAGGTCACAAAATTTGGCAAACGGTGAACGGCGATAGCACTGGCGGTAAATTCCAGCGTTACACAATGAATTTGTGCGCCGAATCTACCACTCTTAAAGAAAAACGGACCTTCTGCGCATACACAATTTTTATTTTTCCCCCCTGATTTTTTTCTTCCGTTTTTTTCCTGCGATCCTGGTCAGCTGCCCGCCAGTTTTGAGAAAGCATTCGCAAGATGGAGGAGAGTCAAGAATGGAAGGCGAATTCAGCAGGAAGAGGTCAGAACGTATACTGCAGATGCCTGTGATGTATGTAGTACTCAAATCACTGCCTCCACACAGTCTGGTGTTGTAGTAACTGCTGTGACCTTAGTCCTTTATTGTGTAACTCCAGAGTGCCCCTCAGGTGTGGTGGGCAGCCTTTTATACTCTGTCTCGCAGGTACTTTCGGGTCTCCCACCACAGCGCCCTCTGTGGCGTACCATTGTAACTATACATTTAATGTACCTGGAAATACAGAACATCTCACTCCCCCAGCAGTTCCAAAAGCACATTGCCGGTAACCTCGGCCTTGTTCGTCCTGATTGATTTGTGAGTGTGGGTCCATGACCATCCACTTCCCTCTTCCCCCCCCATGTAGAGATTATGCTTACGATTCGGTGCAAGCGTGTGATATCTGCAGTCCTTACATGGGTGATGAAGTACACAAGCATAACCTCCAACAGAAAGCAGGTACACATAGACAGTACATTTGTATGGTACATATAGATGCATTGAAGAGTTATATCAAAAGGTTTCAGGTACACTGAACAGTTATTTAATCCCAGCTCAACTGGGTGAGGTACGGTGGCAGCATACTGCCCTTTTTTGCCCGAGGTAATGGGCTGCGCTGAGGCAGGGCACGCTGAGTGCATCGCCTCTGTTCTCAGAAAGAAGTCGCCTTTGCGGCTCATCTGCAGCCGCTGAACCATTGCATGAATCACATAAAATCGGAAATCGCATTAATCCATTAATCATGTTAATCACAGATCCATTAACCCCTTTTACTTGTGCATTGTGATATTAACTCTTTTCATAAATCATATCAATCATTTTGACTCGCTCTTGCCCTTACAAAAGTCTCTTTGTGGTGACCGCCAACAGTGTAAGACCCTTTTAAGGTTCCCGGGTACATTTCCCTTTTAAGACGCCATCTTGTTTTTCCACGAGGTTTCGACTGGGCACCACCATTTTAGGTGCTATGCTGGTCCTACCTGCCTCTCTCTGCAGAACTCTTCTGCCACAAGGCTCGCCGCCATCTTAAACTCCTTCAGCAAGGTCATTACTTCATTATCACCAGTTCCAGGTTGCTGTAATCAATGCATGTCCAGTACTCTGTGAAGGGCTTGGCACAGTGAGTCTTTATCTTCCTGAAGAATCCAGCACGCACTCGTTGACAGAGCAAGCACCAAGTATGGCCCATGTAACCCTTTGTCTGGACTGGCTCAGAACATTCTGCAGCGCCGACATCCTGCACCTTCTCCCGGGCTGCTGAACAGGAGACCCTGCAGGCCGCGGCCGCGGAGCGGCACCACCCGAAGGCCCTGGGTCCGGGTCCGGATCCGGGTCCTTTCCCCGGTTCCCGCGGCCCTGCGGGGAGCAGGAGAGCAAACTATCGGCCGGTAATGTGGCAGCCGGCCTGGTGCCGGGAGGCCCTGCTGTTCTCCGCCGGTAGCGTAAGCGGGGCGGAAGTCGGTCGCGAGTTCCTTCGCTGCCATCCGATCCGAAGGAGGAGGCCTGCTCTGCCTGTGAACACGGGGGACAGCGGTCTGTGGAGGAATTAAGTCTTCCCACCTGCAATGGTCCACAAAGGTAAACCGTGCGTCTCGTCCCCATGGGATACCTGCACCATCGCTCTGCCAAGAACAGGTATTAGTTCCCTGGTGTAGGTACGCAGCTTCGCCGTGACCGGGACCAGCTTGGGTCGTGCAGCTGGGTTAATCCACAGTTTATCAAAAGTTTCCTGACTCATCAGCGACTGACCCGACCCCGTGTCCACTTCCATACTCACTGGGACTCCGTTCATCTTGACTTCCATAATCACTGGGGCCGAATCGTCGGGACACGTATACAGTCCAAATAACGCCTCATCTTCTTCTGCCTGCTCCTCGCTGGATAGCAGATCATCCTCCATCTCCTCAGCCACACGGTGAGTCATGTTTCTTTTGCACATACACTGAAGGTGGCCTTTCGTGTGGCAGGTATTGCACGTGTACTCCTCAAACCTGCACCAGTGAGCCCCATGGCTTCCTCCGCAGTGCCAGCATGGTGCGACTTGATTAGCCCCCCTCGGCAGACTCTGAGTTCCAGGGCCCCGAGGTCCGTGCTGGGCAGAGCCACGGTCTGCAGTTTTGTCCGTGGTGGGCGCTATCCTGTGGATAGTGCCTGCCGGGTTCGAGACCGTGTGGATCATCTGCTTGGTGCTGCAAGTCGATGCCATAAATGCCCGGCTGATGTTGATGGCTTGCTGCAGTCTGACTGTAGGTTCAGTAAAAAGCATCTTGTGAAGGAAACCCCCATGGCCAATCCCCATAACAAAGACGTCCCGCAACGCCTCGTTAGGGTGTGTGCCAAAAATCGCACGGCGCCGCAAGTCTCCTGATGTCCGCAGCATATTTTGTGACATCCTGGCCCTCGGGTCTGCAGTGGTGGTAGAATTTGTGCCTGGCCGTGAGGATGCTCTCCTTCAGCTTCAATTGGTCATGAATGAGTTCAACCAGCTGCTCATATGACTTGTCCTTGCCGCTCGCGGGTGCCAGCAAATCCCTGATGAGATGATAAACCTCATCACCACAACTGGACAGCAAAATATCGCCTTACGCTTCTCTCTCAGTGCGTTCGTGTCCCCGTCAGGTCGTTTGCTATAAAGTAATACTCGAGCCTTTCCATAAAGGCCTCCCAGTCATTACCCTCTGTGAAATCCATTAGTGAGCCCAGAGTAGCCATGGTTGCGTGAAGCTCGTCCATGTCCTCGTCGCCAATTTGTGATGTATGTAGCACTCAAATCACTGAGTCCACACAGTCTGGTGTTGTAGTAACTGCTGTGACCTTAGTCCTTTATTGTGCAACTCCAGAGTGCCTCTCAGGTGTGGTGGGCAGCCTTTTATACTCTGTCTCGCAGGTACTTTCAGGTCTCCCACCACAGCGCCCTCTGTGGCGCACCATTGTAACTATACATTTAATGTACCTGACAATACATAACAATGCCAATCAGGCCCTCATTACTGCAACAGAAATCAGGTGGGGGAGTTTAATAAGGGCCGATCAAAACTCCCCCCAGCCACTGTAAGAACACTCTGGAAGAGTGTGACTGAGAAGATTTCCGCACTCGATTCGATAAGGAGGGACACCAGCAATGTAGGTAAAGGTGGAATGACCACTGCCGGGTTGTCAGGGTAAGTAATATTTTTATTGATGCACTTCCATTACTTAAATTGCAAATGTGACACATGTTGATATTGGTAGGCTTAGTGTTGCACCTCATTTGCCAAGAATGATTGTCACACATTATTAAGACTGCTTTTTGACACTTTAAAAGATGCACTTCGATGTCTTCCTCATGAACCACGTGCAACTACCATTGCCATTAGACAGAGGACTGTATTCAATGCCCACAGTATGGTATAAGTGCACTGGTAACTATCTGTGTGTGCCACAAGAGCAGAAGGGCACTCTGGTAACCATTTGTACTATTATCTTTGCAGGGAAAGTTGTTTGAGAATCACCGTGAGCAGCGGCACACAGGCGGCGGTCCGCCCCAAACAATCCCACTCACCGACCTCAAGGAGCTGGTGGCAGGTCTCGTTGGTGCCTCAGGGCGGTCAACTACCCGTGGGGATACTGAGCACACGCTTTCCAGTGAGGGTAAGTCCTGAAAAATCCATGGGCAATGTGATGTACTGTCTGTGGGCTAGGGTTCAGACAATGTGATGTAGTGTCTGTGAGCTAGGGTTCAGACAATGTGATGTACTGTCTGTGAGCTAGGGTTCAGACAATGTGATGTATTGTCTGTGGGCTCGGGTTCAGACAATGTGATGTAGTGTCTGTGAACTAGGGTTCAGACAATGTGATGTACTGTCTGTGGGCTAGGGTTCAGACAATGTGATGTATTGTCTGTGGGCTCGGGTTCAGACAATGTGATGTACTGTCTGTGGGCTAGGGTTCAGACAATGTGATGTAGTGTCTGTGAGCTCGGGTTCAGACAATGTGATGTACTGTCTGTGGGCTAGGGTTCAGACAATGTGATGTAGTGTCTGTGGGCTAGGGTTCAGACAATGTGATGTAGTGTCTGTGGGCTAGGGTTCAGACAATGTGATGTACTGTCTGTGAGCTAGGGTTCAGACAATGTGATGTAGTGTCTGTGAGCTAGGGTTCAGACAATGTGATGTAGTGTCTGTGAGCTAGGGATCAGACAATGTGATGTACTGTCTGTGGGCTAGGGTTCAGACAATGTGATGTAGTGTCTGTGAACTAGGGTTCAGACAATGTGATGTAGTGTCTGTGGGCTAGGGTTCAGACAATGTGATGTATTGTCTGTGGGCTCGGGTTCAGACAATGTGATGTACTGTCTGTGGGCTAGGGTTCAGACAATGTGATGTAGTGTCTGTGAGCTCGGGTTCAGACAATGTGATGTACTGTCTGTGGGCTAGGGTTCAGACAATGTGATGTAGTGCCTGTGAGCTAGGGTTCAGACAATGTGATGTAGTGTCTGCGAGCTAGGGATCAGACAATGTGATGTACTGTCTGTGGGCTAGGGTTCAGACAATGTGATGTAGTGTCTGTGAGCTAGGGTTCAGACAATGTGATGTACTGTCTGTGGGCTAGGGTTCAGACAATGTGATGTAGTGTCTGTGGGCTAGGGTTCAGACAATGTGATGTACTGTCTGTGAGCTAGGGTTCAGACAATGTGATGTAGTGTCTGTGAGCTAGGGTTCAGACAATGTGATGTAGTGTCTGTGAGCTAGGGATCAGACAATGTGATGTACTGTCTGTGGGCTAGGGTTCAGACAATGTGATGTAGTGTCTGTGGGCTAGGGTTCAGACAATGTGATGTAGTGTCTGTGAGCTAGGGATCAGACAATGTGATGTACTGTCTGTGGGCTAGGGTTCAGACAATGTGATGTAGTGTCTGTGGGCTAGGGTTCAGACAATGTGATGTAGTGTCTGTGGGCTAGGGTTCAGACAATGTGATGTAGTGTCTGTGAGCTAGGGTTCAGACAATGTGATGTACTGTCTGTGGGCTAGGGTTCAGACAATGTGATGTAGTGTCTGTGGGCTAGGGTTCAGACAATGTGATGTACTGTCTGTGGGCTGGGGTTCAGACAATGTGATGTAGTGTCTGTGAGCTAGGGTTCAGACAATGTGATGTACTGTCTGTGGGCTAGGGTTCAGACAATGTGATGTAGTGTCAGTGTGCTCGGGTTCAGACAATGTGATGAACAGTCTGTGAGCTCGGGATCAGACAATGTGGTGTATTGTCTGTGGGCTCGGGTTCAGACAATGTGATGAACTTTCTGTGGGCTCGGGCTCGGGCTCAGACAATGTGATGAACTGTCTGTGAGCTAGGGATCAGACAATGTGATGTATTGTCTGTGGGCTCGGGTTCAGACAATGTGATGAACTGTCTGTGGGCTCGGGCTCAGACAATGTGATGAACTGTCTGTGGGCTCGGGCTCAGACAATGTGATGAACTGTCTGTGAGCTAGGGATCAGACAATGTGATGTCGTGTCTGTGAGCTAGGGTTCAGACAATGTGATGTACTGTCTGTGGGCTCGGGTTCAGACAATGTGATGAACTGTCTGTGAGCTAGGGATCAGACAATGTGATGCCGTGTCTGTGGGCTAGGGTTCAGACAATGTGATGTACTGTCTGTGGGCTTGGGTTCAGACAATGCTAGGCAGGCCACATTGTCCGCATGTCAGACACGAGACTCCCAAAGCAAGCGTTCTACTCGGAACTCCTTCACGGTAAACGAGACAAAGGTGGGCAGAGGAAACGTTACAAGGACACCCTCAAAGCCTCCCTGATAAAGTGCAACATCCCCACTGACACCTGGGAGTCCTTGGCCAAAGACCGCCCTAAGTGGAGGAAGTGCATCCTGGAGGGCACTGAGCACCTCAAGTCTCATCGCCGAGAGCATGCAGAAATCAAGCACAGGCAGCGGAAAGAGCATGCAGCAAACCTGTCCCACCCTCCCCTTCCCTCAATGACTATCTGTCCCACCTGTGACAGAGACGGTGGTTCTCGTATTGAACTGTTCAGTCACCTAGGGACTCATGTTAAGAGTGGAAGCAAGTCTTCCTCGCTTCCGAGGGACTGCCTATGATGATGTACTGTCTGTGGGCTAGGATTCGGACAATGCGATGTACTGTCTGTCAACGACATATAATGTTCCTTCAAATGAGCCTGCGCTATGTGAGCCGACTCATGTTACCCTGCCTCCTCCCCTGCTGCTAACCAGTGGTCTGTGGTTTTCTATTTTGCAGATAAGGATTCTAACGCGTCACACACCACCTCGACCAATCCTCCGAGGGTGGACGAGACAGATGAGAGCCACGCCGAGGAACCTCCACGGGAGGAGGAGGACGAAGAGGAACAGCCAATTGCTTAGGGGTGTGGGGGGGCACGCAGGCACCAACTCTTTTAGCTGTGGCCACTCGTTCTTCTGAGTAAGACAGAGCATTCTCGGGCTACCCCCCCATCTGAGGTCTCAGGTCCCAGTGGGCTGCAGCAACGCACCCCCAGGGTTGAATCCCGTATGCCGTCTTTGTGGAGGTTGAGTCGGCAAATCCCATCTGCTGAAAGTCAGGCGGACGCCCCCAGCTCAGCCTCCTTGAGGTCTTGGGTGGGATCTCCGCAACATCGCCGCACTATCTGCGGACACAAGGGAGGGCATGTCGCAGATTGCAGCTGCAACAAGGGACAACACCAAGGCTGTCAATGCCCAGTGGCAACTGACGGTCTCGACATTTGGCACTCGAGTCCTCAGTGTCGTCGTCATCATCATCATCATCGGCAGTCCCTCAAAGCGAGGATGACTTGCTTCCACGCCAAAAAGGGATGAGTTCACAGGTGTTTCAATGAAGGACCTAATATTCCAGGTCCCGAACTACATGTTGAAGGGTGGAAGATGCCTGTGTGTGGATTTGTTTAACATGGGGTGACCATTGCATACCAGCCACCACACGGGCTTGACAGAGCTAGGTCTTGGTCCAGTGGCAAGGATTAACCAAGATGACAGGAAACCAGCTCTGCTGCACGGGCCAAGTGCACACACATATCGCAGTGTGGGCTGGCCCATGCTCCCTGGGCCCTCACCTCTGCTGGGCCCCGAACTCACACCTCTCCTGGACCTCAATCACTTCCCTCTACAAACTCTTGCCGCTCCTTCACCCTTCCTGCTGTTCCTGCCCACACTGCGATCAGTGACCTGGCTTTGCAGCCATCGCCCTCCTGCAGCAGCACGCGCTGCTCCCTGCAGTGGTATGTCGTCTCACACTGCTCCCTCCAATGGCCCCGGCCTGCTGATGGTCTTGCAGGCCAGGACCACGTCGATTTCCAGTGTCATACCACCCAGACCAACAGCACCATTGAGTGGTGAGGCCGAGCAACAGGCTCTCCATTCAGAAGCCGGGCCTTCCACAGCCCCAGATTCTCCAGGGGGTCCAATGGCCTCTCCTACATCTCTCCCCCAACAACAGCGGAGTCCTGCGCGCGTTGCTGCGAAACGTCTTGGGCCCAACTTGTGTCGAGGCAGGGGCAACATTCAACGGGGGGTAGGTGAGGTGGGGGGGGTTAAAATGAGGGGGAGGGAAAGCTGGCCACAGTTAAACGGTGTTTGGTGCAGGGGTTGTTCTTTTGTTGTTTTGGTGTTATTTTACAAAAGTTTTAAAAGTTTTACCACTGTTGTTTAAGTTAATATTTTATTGAAGTTCCCAAATTGAAGTTTCCAAAGCTTCCTAAATGTAAAAATGTTTCATTAATGTATTAGAAATTGATTTTTTCACCTTAACCATTCTTGTGCAGTGTCTTATTTGAAGAATAACAGGGGGAATAGTCAACATGGTGAGATAGAGTGGGCAGGCAACGGTCAAACATGCTGTTCAGCCTTCATGCAAAGTGTAAAGTCCTGCCCCCTCAGTACAGATTCACACGAGGCATGTAGTGAAGTCAAGGTCACTCTGGACCTGCACCTTTATTTCACAGCTCTGGAATGCTGCACTTGCCTGAGACCTGCCCTTATATACCTGTCTCTTGCAAGTGCACCCCTGGTGGTAAGGTATGCTGGTGGTTACAGGTCATATCTTATTACAATCATGTATAGCATGTTGGGGTACAATAATAATGTAAGATACATGACACAAAGCGTTAAATTATGAGCTGCTGACGGAGGGCTTTTGCAGCGAGCGGTGAAAGCTCCAACAGGCCTCCCCTGTGGTGGTGGGGGTGATGGCATGCATTGATCTCCAGACTCCTCGTCCTCCTCCTCTTCCTCCCCCTCCTCCTCCTTCCCTCTCTCCTGAGGTGATTCTGCAATCCCCAGTGGCAATTCCTGTCTCCTCATGATGGCTAAGTTGTGCCGCATGCAGCACACCACAATGAACGCCGAGACCTGCAAAGGGGAGTATTGCAGGCAGCCTCGAGAGTGGTCAAGGCATCGGAATTGCTGGTTGAGCACTCCAATTGTCTGATCGCCGATGTTGCGCATGGCTATATGGCTGTCATTTTAGCGATGCTCAGCTTGTGTCTGAGGGTTCGGGAGGAAGGTCGTGAGCTAGATGGCGAGGCCGTAACCTTTGTCCCCGAGCATCCAGCTCTGGCCTTGTGATTGACGCTGGTACAGGCCTGAGACACTGCTCTCACACAAGGTGAAAGCATCATGGATTCTCCCTGGATATTGGGCATTAACTGCCATGATGCGCTGAGTATGGTCGCAGATGATTTGTATGTTCAGGGAGTGGAATCCCTTTCGGTTTCGGTGAACCTCTGGATCCTCTAAAGGTGCTCGCAGGACGATGTGCATATAGTCAATGGCAGCCTGAACCTTGGGGAAGGCAGCAATTCGTCCAAAACCTACAGCCCTCTCATTCGGTGTCTCCCTGGTCATTGGGAAGTTTATGAACTCCATTCTGCGTGTGTACAGTACAGGAGTCACCTGGTGAATGCAGCGAGGTGCAGCGTGCTGCGAGATGGAGCAGATGTCCCCTGCTGATGGCTAAAAGGAGCCGGAGGCATAGAAGGCAAGTGCCACAGTCACCTTCACCTCGACGGGCAGTGCAGTCCTGTTCCTGCTGATAGACTGTAGGTCTGCCTGTACAAGCTGACATATTTCTGTGACCACCGCTTTTCAGAAGCGCAGCCTTCTAACTCACTGTGCCTCAGACAGATGCAGGTATGAGCGATGTTCCCTGTCAACTCATGGGGCGGGGCGGGGGGCAGGATAGGGCCTCCTCCCCATATGTCTGCGAGCTCTTTGATTACACTCAAAATGCTCTTGAATAAGCCTTCTTTCAGCTCGATGCTGCATTGAAAAAGCAGCCAGCAATAATGGCAGAGATAGTATAGCATCAATTCTTTTAAATGTCTTTAAATATCCTTAAATATCCTTAAAAAAAAAAGTATAAACTCACAAAAAGCTCAATGTGTAAAATGCAGACTACCCTCCAATTGCATTTATGCACTGAACTATTGCTCCGTTTTTAAGATGGTGCTGTTACTGCAGGGTTTGATGTGAGTCTGACCTGGTAAGACTTCATTTTTTCTGGTGGATTTATGGGCGGGCAATAAAAATGGTGATATCGGTGAATTTTCCACTGCCGGCGATAGCTGAGCGTTGCACGACGATTGACGGCGGGTGATAATTTTTAGCGGTGCCACAAAACCACTGCCAAATTTTACAAAACGGCGCTAAATTTTCCCATGGCGGTAAAACGGACGCAATCCGGCCAAATTTCTAGCACAAAGTATTTGTTTAATTTCGCCACCATTTCCTTTTTCCCCATTTTAATTTCTCCTGTCTCAGCCTGTAAGGGAGCCACATTTACTTTCACTAATGGTACTGGTACAGTGTATTGATGTTTGAACAGTATATTGGTATTGGTACAGTGTATAGGTATTAGAACAATGTATCAGCATTGGTATAGTGCATTGGTATTGGTACATCATATCGTTATTGGTACAGCATATCGGTATAGGAAGAGTGCATCTATATTGGTACGGGTATCGGTATTGGTACAGCATATCGGTATTGGTACACCATATCGGTATTGGTACACCATATCGGTATTGGTACACCATATCGGTATTGGTGCAGCGTATCAGTATTGGTACTGTGTATCGGTATTGATACAGTGTCGGTATTAGTACAGCGTATCGGTAATGGTACAGTGTATAGGTGTACAGGATTTTGCTATGGGGAGAGTTATAGGCTATAGATAGAGGGCATTGGCATTGGGACAGATTATCGATATTAGTCCGGAATACCAAATTTGGGACAGGGATTCGGTATTGAGAAAGGGATTCAGTATTGGGACAGAAATTCAGTATTGGGAAAGGGATTCAGTGTTGGGAAAGGGATTTATTGTGTTCCTAACACAGATGAGACTGCACACAGGGAGGTTAAAGTATCAGTGACCTCAGTCTTTATTAAGACACTCCAGAGTGAGGAACAGGCCTTATATACAGGGATGCTGGGACTTGGGACTTCAGGGGATGAGCTCCCTGGTGGCGGAACATGGGAGTACATGCTTTACAGATACACAACATCACTTCCCCCCCTCCAAAGTGAAAACTATTTACAAGGTGAGGCAGTTGGGAGCCTTTCTTTCCCTGGTGGACCGCCTCGGTACAAATGTCTGTTCTGGTGTGTTGGCTGAGCCGTTGCTGGGCTGGCATGTTGTTGGCCGTGCAGGGCTGCTGGGTGAGCCTGGCCTTGCTGGGCTGTTGGGCATGATGGGTTCGATTTCCTGGTCCGGCATGGTGTTGTTGATCCTTTTGGTCTGTGTTGTGGACTCAAAAAAGGTGATGTCTGCTGTGGGTTGTTCAGGGCAGTCTGTGAACTGCAGCCTCGTTTGGTCCAAGTGCTTTCTGCAAATTTGTCCATTGCTAGTTTGATTACAAACACCCTATTCCCTTCTTTAGCTATCACTGTGCCCGCGATCTACTTGGGACCATGTCCATAGTTTAGCACATAGACAGGGTCATTCAGATCAATTTCCCGTGACACAGTGGCGCAACCATCATTTACATTTTGTTGCTGCCGCCTAGAAACATAGAAAATAGGTGCTGGAGTAGGCCATTCGGCCCTTCTAGCTTGCACCGCCATTCAATGAGTTCATGGCTGAACATGCAACTTCAGTACACCATTCCTGCTTTCTCACCATACCCCTTGATTCCCCTAGTAGTAAGGACTTCATCTAACTCCTTTTTGAATATATTTAGTGAATTGGCCTCAACAACTTTCTGTGGTAGAGAATTCCACAGGTTCACCACTCTCTGGGTGAAGAAATTCCTCCTCATCTCGGTCCTAAATGGCTTCCCCCTTATCCTTAGACTGTGTCCCCTGGTTCTGGACTTCCCCAACATTGGAAACATTCTTCCTGCATCTAACCTGTCTAACCCCGTCAGAATTTTAAACGTTTCTATGAGGTCCCCTCTCATTCTTCTGAACTCCAGTGAATACAAGCCCAGTTGATCCAGTCTTTCTTGATAGGTCAGTCCCGCCATCCCGGGAATCAGTCTGGTGAACCTTCGCTGCACTCCCTCAATAGCAAGAATGTCCTTCCTCAGGTTAGGAGACCAAAACTGTACACAATACTCCAGGTGTGGCCTCACCAAGGCCCTGTACTCAAATCCCCTCGCTATGAAGGCCAACATGCCATTTGCTTTCTTAACTGATCATGCAGGTTGGAGTGAACCAGCGAGAGTCTGGTTTTAAGTGTCCTTTTCATGAGTAGCTCAGCCGGGGGCACCCCTGTGAGCGAGTGGGGTCTCGTGCGCTAGCTGAGCAGTACTCGGGACAGGCGTGTTTAGAGTGAGCCTTCTGTGACTCGTTTAAGGCTCTGTTTGATGGTTTGTACTGTCTGCTCTGCCTGCCCATTGGAGGCTGGTTTAAACGGGTCTGAGGTGACATGTTTGATCCCATTGCGGGTCATGAATTCTTTAAATTCGGCACTGGTGAAACATGGCCCGTTGTCACTGACCAGTATGTCAGGCAGGCCGTGGGTGGCAAACATGGCCCTCAGGCTTTCAATGGTGGCGGTGGCGGTGCTTCCCGACATTATTTCAAATTCAATCCATTTTGAAAAAGCATCCACCACCACCAGGAACATTTTACCGAGAAACGGGCCAACATTGTCGACATGGATCCTCGACCATGGTCTAGAGGGCCAGGACCACAAACTTAGTGGTGCCTCTCTGGGACATTGCTCAACTGAGCACATACGCTGCATTGCTGTACATAGGACTCTAAGTCAGAGTCGATACCGGGCCACCACACGTGGGATCTGGCTATCGCTTTCATCATTACTATACCTGGGTGTGTGCTGTGGAGATCCGAGATGAACGTCTCCCTGCCCTTTTTGGGTAGCACTACACGGTTACCCCACAACAGGCAGTCTGCCTGAATGGACAGTTCGTCCTTTCACTGCTAGAATGGCTTGATTGGCTCTTGCATTTCAACGGGGATGCTGGCCCAGCTCCCATGCAGTACACAGTTTTTTACTAGAGACAGCAGAGGATCTTGGCTGGTCCTTGTCCTAATCTGGTGGGCCGTGACAGGTGCTATATCATTTTCAAATACTTCCATGACCATCAGCAAGTCTGCGGGCTGCGCCACCATCAGCAAGTTTGCAGGCTGCGCCATTTCCACCCCCATGGTGGGCAATGGTAGCCGACTGAGAGCATCCGCACAGTTCTCGACGCCTGGCGTGTGGCGGATGGTGTAGTTATACGCTGATAGCGCGAATGCCCACCTTTGTAAGCAGGCTGAGGCATTAGTATTTATCCTCTTGTTTTCAGCGAACAGGGGTGTGAGGGGCTTGAGATCGGTTTTCAGCTCAAATTTGAGGCCAAACAAGTACTGATGCATTTTCTTTACCCCGAACACACACGCTAATGCCTCTTTCTCAATCATACTGTAGGCCCTCTCGGCCTTAGACAAGCTCCTGGAAGCATAGGCGACAGGTTGCAACTTCCCCTAACGTTCACTTGTTGTAATACACACCCGACTCCATACGACGACGTGTCACATACTAGCACAAGTCTTTTACACAATACAAGAAGCTTGTTGGAGCAGAAAGTGTTTCTGGCTTTCTCAAAAGCAATTACTTGTTTTTTTCCCTGTACCCAGTTCTCACCTTTGTGCAATAACACATGTAGGGGCTCTAAAAGGGTGCTTAACCCCGGTAGGAAGTTACCAAAATAGTTGAGGAGTCCCAGGAACGACCGCAGCTCCGTGACGTTCTGTGGCCTGGGCGCATTCCTGATAGCCTCTGTCTTGGCGTCTGTGGGCCGAATGCCGTCTGCCGTGCTCTTTCTCCCCAAAAACTCCATTCTGTTGCCATGAAGATGCATTTCGACCTCTTCAGCCACAGCCCTACGCGATCCAGTCGCTGGAGGACCTTCTCCAGGTTTTGTAGGTGCTCGGCGGTGTCCCGACCCGTGACCAATATGTCATCCTGAAAGACCACTGTGTGTGGTACCGACTTGAGTCGGCTCTCCATGTTTCTCTGGAAGATCGCTGCAGCCGACCGAATTCCAAACGGGCATCTGTTGTAGATGAACAGCCTATGTGCGTGTTGATGCAGGTGAGGCCCTTCGAAGACTCATCCAGCTCCTGCGTCATGTAGGCCGAAGTCAGGTCGAGCTTGGTGAACGTGCTGCCCCCTGCCAGTGTCGCAAATAGGTCGTCTTCCTTAGGTAGCGGGTATTGGTCCTGTAGCGAGAAACGATTAATAGTTACTTTATAATCGCCGCAAATCCTGACCGTGCCATCACTTTTGAATACTGGAACAATCAGGCTGGCCCATTCGCTGAGTTCCACTGGGGAGATGATGCCCTCGCGTTGCAGCCTGTCCAGCTCGATTTCCACTCTCTCCCTCATCACGTGAGGTACCGCTCGTGCCTTGTGGGACCAAGTGGATCTGCACCTTCGCCCCGGGAAAGTTTCCAATGCCTGGCTCAAAAAGGGAACAAAATTTGTTAAATCCTGGGTAGATGAGGCCTCATCGACATGTGATAGCGCTCAGATGTCATAGAAACATAGAAACATAGAAAATAGGTGCAGGAGAAGGCCATTCGTCCCTTCGAGCCTGCACCGCCATTCAATGAGTTCATGGCTGAACAGGCAACCTCAGCACCCCATTCCTGCTTTCTCGCCATACTCCTTGATCCCCCAAGTAGTAAGGACTTCATCTAACTCCTTTTTGAATATATTTAGTGAATTGGCCTCTACAACTTTCTGTGGGAGAGAATTCCACAGGTTCACCATTCTCTGGGTGAAGAAGTTTCTCCTCATCTCGGTCCTAAATGGCTTACCCCTTATCCTTAGACTATGACCCCTGGTTCTGGACTTCCCCAACATTGGGAACATTCTTCCTGCATCTCAACTGTCTAAATCCCTCAGAATTTTAAACGTTTCCACAAGATCCCCCCCCACTCTTCCGAACTCCAGTGAATACAAGCCCAGTTGATCCAGTCTTTCTTGATATGTCAGTCCCGCCATCCCAGAAATCAGTCTGGTGAACCTTCGCTGCACTCCCTCAATAGCAAGAATGTCCTTCCTCAAGTTAGGAGACCAAAACTGTACACAATACTCCAGGTGTGGCCTCACCAAGGCCCTATACAACTGTAGGAACACCTCCCTGCCCCTGTACTGAAATCCCTCGCTATGAAGGCCAACATGCCATTTGCTTTCTTAACCGCCTGCTGCACCTGCATGCCAACCTTCAATGACTGATGTACCATGACACCCAGGTCTCGTTGCACCTCCCCTTTACCTAATTTGTCACCATTCAGATAATAGTCTGTCTCTCTGTTTTTACCACCAAAGTGGATAACCTCACATTTATCCACATTATACTTCATCTGCCATGCATTTGCCCACTCACCTAACCTATCCAAGTCGCTCTGCAGCCTCATAGCATCCTCCTCGCAGCTCACACTGCCACCCAACTTTGGAGATACTACATTTAATCCCCTCGTCCAAATCATTAATGTACGATGTAAACAGCTGGAGCCCCAGCACAGAACCTTGCAGCACCCAACTAGTCACTGCCTGCCATTCTGAAAAGTACCCATTTACTCCTACTCTTTGCTTCCTGTCTGCCAACCAGTTCTCAATCCACGTCAGCACACTACCCCCAATCCCATGTGCTTTAACTTTGCACATTAATCTCTTGTGTGGGACCTTGTCAAAAGCCTTCTGAAAGTCCAAATATACCCTTTGTCCACTCTACTGGAAACATCCTCAAAAAATTCCAGAAGATTTGTCAAGCATGATTTCCCTTTCACAAATCCATGCTGACTTGAACGTATCATGTCACCTCTTTCCAAATGCGCTGCTATGGCATCCTTAATAATTGATTCCATCATTTTACCCACTACCGATGTCAGGCTGACCGGTCTATAATTCCCTGTTTTCTCTCTCCCTCCTTTTTTAAAAAGTGGGGTTACATTGGCTACCCTCCACTCCATAGGGACTGATCCAGAGTCAATGGAATGTTGGAAAATGACTGTCAATGCATCTGCTATTTCCAAGGCCACCTCCTTAAGTACTCTGGGATGCAGTCCATCAGGCCCTGGGGATTTATCGGCCTTCAATCCCATCAATTTCCCCAACACAATTTCCCGACTAATAAGGATTTCCCTCAGTTCCTCCTTCTTACTCGACCCCTCTGACCCCTTTTATATCCAGAAGGTTATTTGTGTCCTCCTTAGTGAATACCGAACCAAAGTACTTGTTCAATTGGTCTGCCATTTCTTTGTTCCCAGTTATGACATCTCCTGATTCTGACTGCAGGGGACCTACATTTGTCTTTACTAACCTTTTTCTCTTTACATATCTATCGAAGCTTTTGCAGTCCGTCTTAATGTTCCCTGCAAGCTTCCTCTCGTACTCTATTTTCTCTGCCCTAATCAAAACCTTTGTCCTCCTCTGCTGAGTTCTAAATTTCTCCCAGTCCCCGGGTTCGCTTTTATTTCTGGCCAATTTGTATGCCACTTCTTTGGCTTTAATACTATCCCCGATTTTCCTTGATAGCCACGGTTGAGCCACCTTCCCTTTTTTATTTTTACGCCAGACAGGAATGTACAATTGTTGTAGTTCATCCATGCAGTCTCTAAATGTCTGCCATTGCCCATCCACTGTCAACCCCTTAAATATCATTCGTCAATCTATCCTAACCAATTCACGCCTCATACCTTCAAAGTTACCCTTCTTTAAGTTCTGGACCATGGTCTCTGAATTAAATGTTTCATTCTCCATCCTAATATAGAATTCCATCATATTATGGTCACTCTTCCCCAAGGGGCCTCGCACAACGAGATTGCAAATTAATCCTCTCTCATTACACAACACCCAGTCTGAGATGGCCTCCCCCCTAGTTGGTTCCCCGACATATTGGTCTCGAAAACCATCCCTTATGCACTCCAGGAAATCCTCCTCCACCATATTGTTTCCAGTTTGGTTAGCCCAATCTATATGCATATTAAAGTCACCCATGATAACTGCTGCACTTTTATTGCATGCACCCCTAATTTCCTGTTTGATGCCCTCCCCAATATCACTACTACTGTTTGGAGGTCTGTACACAACTCCCACTCGCGTTTTCTGCCCCTTGGTATTCCGTAGCTCCACCCATACCGATTCCACATCATCCAAGCTAATGTCCTTTCTTACAATTGCATTAATTTCCTCTTTAACCAGCAATGCCACCCCGCCTCCTTTTCCTTTCTGTCTATCCTTCCTAAATGTTGAATACCCTTGGATGTTGAGTTCCCAGCCTTGGTCACCCTGGAGCCATGTCTCCGTGATGCCAACCACATCATATCTGTTAACTGCTATCTGCACAGTTAATTCGTCCACCTTATTCCGAATACTCCTCGCATTGAGGCACCGAGCCTTCAGGCTTGCCTTTTTAACGCACTTCGACCCTTTAGAATTTTCCTGCAAAGTGGCCCTTTTTGTTTTTTGCCTTAGGTTTCTCTGCCCTCCACTTTTACTCATCTCCTTTCTGCCTTTTGCTTCTGTCTCAATTTTGTTTCCCTCTGTCTCCCTGCCTTGGTTCCCATCCCCCTGCCATATTAGTTTAACTCCTCCACAACAGCACGAGCAAACACTTCTCCTCGGACATTGGTTCTGGTCCTGCCTAGGTTAGGCCTCAGCTGGAGTATTGTGTTCAATTCTGGGCACCACACCCCAGGAAGGACATTAAGGCCTTGGAGAGGGTGCAGAAGAGATTTACTAGAACGGTACCAGGGATGAGGGACTTCAGTTGTGTGGCGACAGGAGCAGTTGGGGTTGTTCTCTTTAGAGCAGGGAAGGTTAAGGGGAGATTTAATAGAGGTGTTCAAAATTATGAAGGGTTTGGACAGAGTAGTTGGTGGATAAATTGTTTCCACTGGCAGAGGCTCGGTAACCAGAGGACACAGATTTAAGATCATTGGCAAAAGAACCCGGGGGGAGATGAGGAGAATTTTTTTTACGCAGTGTATTGTTACGATCTGGAATGCACTGCCTGTAACTTGAACAGGAAACATTTGCAGTGCTATGGGGAAAGAGCAGAGGGAGTGGGACTAATTGGGTAGCTCCTTGAAAGAGCCAGCACAAGCACGATGGGTCGAATGGCCTCCTTCTGTGCTGTGTTAAATATCAGGAAGACCGAAGCCATTGCCTTCGGTTCACGTCACTAACTCCATTCCCTTTCCACTGATTCGATCTTTCTCCCCAGCAACTGTCTAAAGCTGACCAAGTCTCTTCACAACCTTGGTGTCATATTGATCATGCATTGAGCTTTCTACCTCATACCTGTTATCATTAAAACTGCCCATTTCCACCTTCGACTATCGCCTGCCTCCGCCCTTGTTCCAACTTATCTGCTGCTGAAACCCTTATCCATGCCTTTATCAGCTCTAGACTTGACTATTCCAATGCACTCCTGGCCGGCCTCCCTAGATCTACCATCCATAAACTTGAGGTCATCCAAAACTCTGCCGCCCGTGGTCTGTATAAATAAAAGTTGTTGTTTTTGTTGTAAGATTCTCGTTTCTATCTCCTTCTTTAACTTAATGGCCATTTTTTGATACGGCTTTAGGATTTTGTGAATGTTAAAGGTGCACTATCAATGCGGGTTTCTGTCATTACACAGCTAACCCTCGAAATACCACATGTCCCTTTAAGTGGTATTCACTGCATGATGGTAATTGGAGGTCATGGTGAGGGATTGTGAGATGTGTGGTACATTAGCCAATTATTTCAGCACTGGTCTCATGTCACTGGGATTAATGATCATACCCAGAGCAAACAATGTCAGAGGCGCTAGAAGGGATGATGGCACAATGTGTTCCCACAGCCACAGGCCAAGCCTCGATGACATTAGAATATTCGTGGGTTTGTCCCTTTTAAAGAAAACGCTTTTTGTCTCTTTAATTAGGGGTAAGAATGGCATTCGGACCGCTAGCTTTCACCCTAAAGGGTGAGAGAGTTGGGGGCAATGTTCCCTGTGAGCTGCGCTTTGTTCTGCGTGACCTGTTTCTTTTAATACGCGTCCCTTTAAATGTCTGCGCAGTGTAAAAGCCGGTGAGTGGCCTGCGCGGGACCTTTCAGAGTACTGCGCAGCCGTGCGCATGCGCGTCTCACCTTACGGGCGGGCACTGGTTGTGGCATAAGCTTCCAGGGTCGGTCATTGAAATGGACAACGTAAGTGGAGTCAGGAGAAGTAGATGTTGGGAGAACGGATTGAGGGGTACTGGGTGAAGCCAGGCGGGCCAAGGCGAGAGCGGGAGGGTGTTGGTCGACAGGCTTGTTGAGCCGAAAGCCCTTTTCCTAAATCTTTATGTTCTCTCTTTTCTCCCCTATGCCACAGACCATTCCAAGCCCAAAAGGAATGACCAGGGCTTCCCTCTGTAATCGCTGCTCTGTTACCGGGTAACCTGTTTGCTGGTACAACAGCAAAATACTGCGGATGCTGGAATCTGAAATAAAAACAGAAAATACTGGAGATCTCAACGGGTCAGGCAACATCTGTGGAGAGAAAAACAGAGTTAACGTTTCAGGTCGATGACCCCTCGTCAGAACTAGCAAAGGTTCGATATGCAACAGATTTCTTAAGAATCTGTTACATTTCGAACTTTCGTCAGCTCTGACGAAGAGTCATTGACCTGGAACGTTAACATGCCTGTTAGGACAGCTCGCAATTGATTCACACATCGCCCCCGTGCCCCCCGCCCCCCCCCCCCCCCCATTGACCGCCCCTCAATCCATGGCTCTACATGGATCAACGCCTTCAGGAGGAATTGGGATATTTTCTTTGAAGAATTGCACATCCCAGTTCCAGCGGATTTTGCCCAGCCAACTCCTTCCAAGCAGTGACGGGCCATCGCCCGGGACAATCCAGAGTGGCAGTTCATGCACCGTGCCCTCATAGGTGACCTTGACCATGGCGCTGCCCAGGACAATGATAAGCTCTTTGGTGTACATTATCAGTTTCGTGTGGATGGGGCTCAGGGCAGGTCTGAGTGCCTTGTTGCACCACAGTCTCTCAAACATCTTTTTACTCATGATGGATTGGCTAGCGCCAGTGTCCAGTTCCATGGCTACGGATAAGCCATTCAATTTTATGTTTAGCATTATAGGTGTGAATGTGTGTACCCTGTGTAATTCAGCATCTGCCTCCTTTCTCTGAGGCTCGAAATTGCTTTGATCCACCATGGACCAATCTTCCTCTGCCACGTGGTGGTTAGCAGGTTTTGCAGAGCTTGCAGCTCGTTTGCAAGCTCGTTGGAGGTGCCCCATTGTTCCACAGCTCTTGCAAACATGCCCTTTGAAGCGGCATGAATAGGCTTAATGGAAGCCTCCACAACGCCAACAAGGTGTGAATTGCCTTGCATTCATCCTTTGTTGCGGACTCTGAGTCATCTGGGTCACCTGAGGCCTGCTGGCAGTTGCAGACTCGTGGGTTCTGCCCTGTACATTTCTGCTCGCAAACACAGTTCCAGTTAATTTATGAACATTGCTAGCACTTTTGTGCTGAGAGATTTGTTTGGTGTTATCATTGGTGGACATAAACGCTTGTGCTATCGCAATGGCCTTACTGAGGGTCGGTGTCTCTACAGTCAAAAGTTTTCATCGGATGGTCTCGTGGCCAATGCCCAGTATAAAAAAGTCTCTGAGCATTTGCTCCAGGTAGCCATCAAACTCACATTGTCCCACAAGTCGCCTTAGCTCGGCGACGTAGCTCACCATTTCCTGACCTTCAGATCGCTGGCACGTGTAGAACCGATACCTCGCCATCAGCACGCTCTCCCTCGGGTTAAGATGCTCCCGAACAGTGTACACAGCTCCTCATACGACTTATCTGTGGGTTTCACCAGAGCCAAAAGGTTCTTCATGAGGCTATAGGTCGGTGGCCCGCAGACTGTGAGGAGGACTGCTCCCCTTTTTGCAGCGCTTCCTTCTCCATCCAGCTCGTGGCTACAAAGTACTGGTCTAGCCGTTCGACATAGGCTTCCCAGTCCTCACCCTCCGAGAACTTCTCCAGGATGCCAACAGTTTGCTGCATCTTTGCGTTGGATTTGTATACTCGTCACCAGTTATTGTGTTCCTAACACAGATGAGACTGCACACAGGGAGATTAAAGTAACAGTGACCTCAGTCTTTAATAAGACACTCCAGAGTGAGGAACAGGCCTTAGGAGACGGCTTATATACAGTGCTCCCAAGGGATGCTGGGATCTCTTGGGACTTCAGGGGATGAGCTCCCTGGTGGCGGAACATGGGAGTGATTGCTTTACAGATACACAACAGGATTCAGTATTGGGAATGGGATTCAGTATTAGGAAAGGGATTCAGTATTGGGAAACGGATTCAGTATTGGGATTAGTGATTCGGTATTGGAAAAGGGATTCAATATTGGGAAAGGGATTCTGAATTGGAAAAATTGTTTACTGAGTGAAAATGAGGAGGAAATTGCAGAGTAGAAATGTTCCAGTATTTTCCGTGGCTGCAGCATCACGGATCAGCACTTACTGCCTGACGAAATCTCCTTTCCTTTGGGACTCAGACCGTCGAGCTGAAAGTTCAGTATCTCTGAACGATGCTGCCCCCAATATGTTCTGGGGAAATTCATTTTCTTTCTCAGCTCCTCAATTTGTTAAAGCAGGCCCTTGAGAGGCTCTGGGTAGTCTGGGTAATATCTGGGTGATCAATAAGGGCTTTGCAGCCATTCCCAGCGGGTCTGGGCCTGCAACAGTATGTAAAATCAAAAGTGCTGGGCACTTTCCCTGTCGCTCAGTGATGAAATTGTCGGGTTTGCTCACACATTTGACAGCAGAAAACTGGAGCAGTTCATTAGCATCAAATGTGGTCCAGATTTTGCTGTGAATTAAGATGTAATCGTTCAAACCGCATGTTATAATGTTCTGCTTCGAGCATTTTTAAGAAAACTATACTGACAGATGTTGTAAAATAGGATCTGTTTGATCAGCTGCAGAGAACATGCAGTATGCAGCTGTTTAATACATCAGTGGGACAAGAGAATACTTTACAACAGGAAATGGGCCATTTAAGTCCAACAATCCCATTCCCTTATTGATAGATCTCATTGCCCTCACTCACTTTTGCACCATTTCCTTTAGTCCCACCTACTGCCCTTCTCCCATTGCTCTCAACACCAGCTACCCAGCCTCTCACCACATCTCATCATCATCATAGGCAGTCCCTCGTATCGAGGATGACTTGCTTCCACACCAAATAGGATTATAGTTCATAGGTGTCTCAATGAAGGACCAAATATTCCAGATCCCGAACTACATCTTGGTCCTGGCCTGCAAGAGCATCAGCAGGCCGGGGCTATTTGAGGGAGCAACATGCGGGGACCCGGCCCGGAAATCACCACATCCAAACTCACCTTCACAGCATGTTCTTCAAATCCCACCTACTCAACCTCCTACCGAATCCCCGTGTCCCCACCGAGGGGTCTAATTGTATCTTCAGCCCATTTATACTGTCTGTTTCAGCCTTCTTTCCTTTGTGATTTATTCCACATCTCGATTACCCGTTGGGGTGAAAAGGTTCTGTCTGACTTTCCTTCTAAGGCCTAACATTCTCATTTCTCACCCTAATATTTGAGCCCTTTTCCACGATGTACAGGTTTTTGCATCATTTTTGTCAAGTCCCTTCATAATCTGTAGGACAATAATTGAGTCCTCTTGTGATCTCTTTCTCAAAAAAAGCAAAGCCCATGGGCTAGATTTTACACTTTTGTGCAGATCGCCAAAAAATGGGCGTCATTTCTGGCGTAGGCGGTAAAAATGGGTTTTCAGATCGCCGGTTTGTCGCCCATTCTCAAAGCCCCTAGTCTCCATTTTTGAAATTGGGTGTTACCGCGAGTGACATGAAATGGGCGGTAGCGTTAAATCTCTCTGACCTTCTGCCGTAAAGTGTCGCCGTCCTTAGCAACAGCATGGCAACGCTCGACTTCCGCGATTCAGGAGGTCAAGGGTCATCATGACATGCGCAGAAGAGGAGACAGAGAGAGAGAGAGAGCTCAGAGGCACTGAAAGCATGTGTGGCTGTGGTGTGTGCTTGTCTGGCTGTTGTGGGAGAAACGATCAGCAGCAAGAACATAGTTAGCACCGAGTTTTTGTCCAACAAATAATATATAACATTGAAGGGCCTGGAGCTGTTAGCCAGGAGCACTGGTGGCAGAGGGCAGAGACCCCAAGGTGCTGCAACCCCATTGCCAATGACACATGAGAGCCAGTTTCTGGCTCAGAGCACGTTCCCACCTCAGGACCATCCTCTCCCGTATCCATCCAAGCAGCAGTTCGGCCGTCTCCGCCTTTCCCAATGAAGCATCGCCTGAGGAGCTCCTCGGCCAGGCGGCTTGGAGTCAGGAGGGGAAGGGGAAGGGGTAGAGGTAGAGCTGGGAAGGAGATGCGGGGTGGGGGGGGGGAAAGGGTTGGTTTGTACAGATATACTTATGATTTCAGACAAATTTTTGGTTTAAATGTTTTTTATTTAACAAAACCTTGTTGTGCATTGGCTCAGATAGCTGCATCGTTACACGTTGGTGATTCCTTAACATCAAAGGGTATAATTATATTTAACTTCAATCAACTTAAACTTTAACTGTCACCAAGGTGATACTCACCATCCAGCAGTGTGTCAGCCTTGTAAATAACACCAACGTTCTTTCAGGCAAATCGATCATTGATGAGCTCCTGACGTAAGGCTCTTGCAGCTATCATGCCACCACAGGCCCTTTCATGCAGTCTGCAGGGAGGTGGGGGCATAGCTTCAGCATCAGCCTGATTGTCTGATTCGAGGTTGGCGTCCATCTCCTTGTCCTCTTCTTCCTCTCTCTGGTGAGGTGGACTGTCAGACTCTTCAGGCAATTCTTGTCCCCTCCTGATAGCCAAGTTGTGCAGCATGGAGCACACCACCACGAATTGAGCTACCAGCTCAGGGTGGTATTGGAGCTCGCCTCCTGAATGGTCTAGGTATCTAAAGTGCTGCTTCAGCACTCCAATGGTTTTCGCCACGATATTGCGAATGGCTCTGTGGCTCTCGTTGTATCACCTCTCGGCTTCGGTGTGAGTGTCACGAGGGGGATCATCAGCCACGTGGCGAGACCATATCCTTTGTCACCAAGTATCAAGCATTGACCTTGTGGCTGATTGTTAAACAAGTCAGATACAGTGCTCTCATGCAAGATGTGAGCATCATAAATGCTGCCCAGAAATTTAGCATTCACTGCCATTATAATTTGTTGGTGATTGACAACAAGTTGCGCATTCAGGGAGTGGAATCCCTTGTGGTTCTGAAAAGGTGCCCGCATCGCGATGTGCATACAGTTTATTGCTCCCTGCACCTTGAGGAAGTTTGCAATTGGGTAAAATCCTAAAGCCCTCTCATTCTAAGCACTCTGGTCATAGGGAAGCTGATCAAGTCCCTCCTACATGCATACAGGGCTTCAGTGACCTGTCTAATGCCGCAATGTGTGGCATGCTGAGACAGACTGCAAATGTCGCCAGCTGAGGTCTGAAAAGAACCCAACGCGTAGAACGACTTTGACCTTGACGGACAGTGCAGTACTGATGGTGCTGGTAGGCTGCAGAACTCCCATTATGAGCTGGCATACCTCAGTGATAACCTCTTTGTGGAAGCGCAGTCTCCAAAGGCAGGTGGTGTTGGGCAAGTTGAGGTAAGAGTGCTTCTCGCTGTACTTGCGGGGTGGGGGGAGCTGTAACGTCTGGTCCTCCTCATCAGTCTGGCTCGTCTTACATTGGGCACATACCTTCAGTCATCTCGAGTCTGCAGCATGTAATTGGTCATCAAGAGAGGGTGAGAGAGGACAGACCCCATTGCAATAGCTCTCTGTTTTCCACCGATTGGTCACAAAGAATGAATGTCCCGATGAAGACACCTATTAAATTCCAATCGGTCACAGTATTGTCAAGATGTTTGTACAGCTGTTCACATCAACTCCAAAGACTTCCAGAGTACATCCGAACTCCCCTGAGGATGAAGCAGAGCAGCCTTTTAAAGGATGCGACATGTGATGTAGAACATGGCGTCCATAGCGCTGTGAGTAGTTCCGGTTAGTTCCACTTTTTCCAGGTTTTCTTTTGGGTGAGCGATATT
Organism: Pristiophorus japonicus; assembly: GCF_044704955.1. NCBI lineage: Eukaryota > Metazoa > Chordata > Chondrichthyes > Pristiophoridae > Pristiophorus > Pristiophorus japonicus. The sequence continues at coordinate 145,607,058 of NC_091980.1, forward strand.
GTGGGCGATATGTATGCGAGGTGGTGAAAGTGACGCTGGGCGATCTCCTGGGCGCTAGTTTCGATAAATGTCATCTTTACGACAAAAAAAAATGGGCTGACGGTATTATTGAATCTCGTCGTTAATTCCATGTGGAAAGTAACGCTGGGTGATATTATGGCCGTTGATTTTGCCCATTCTGATGATTCCGCCCAAAAAAAGTGGACGAGAGGTATTATTTTTTTTCCAGCGTTACGCACATGGGGAATGTAACGCTCAGTGATAAATGTCCGAAAAATTCCCGTCAGTTTCCATTTTGTGGCTGAGTGGGTGATATCTGGGCGTTATACGTCATTTCAGTGGTAAAATGGGTGTTAAGTGGGTGTTAAGCATGCAAAATAAGTGGACGTTCTGGCCCCATATCTTTATGACTTAATTCCTGATATCTGGATCCATCATTGTTGCACCTCAGTGTCCTCTCCAGAGCAGGAATATCTTTCCTACGGTTTGGTGATTAGAACTGAACACAGTGTTTCAATTGGGACAGGCACTGAGCTAGGAACTAGACTGTGTGATGTAGTGAGTTAACAACCAGTACCTCCATCTGTATCCAATATTGCATTGTCGTAAAAACCCAACCGGCTCATTAATGTCCTTCACAAAGTATGAAACAGTTTTGCAGCACAGAAACAGGCCCTTTGGCCCAACAGGTCTATGCCGGCATTTAAGCTCCACATGAGCCTCCTCCCCTTCTCTTCATCTCACCCAATCAGCATATCCTTCCGTTCCTTTCCCCTCATGGACCTATCCAACTTCCCCTTAAATGTATCTGTGCTATTCACCTCAACTACACCTTGTGGTAGCGAGTTCCACATTCTCACCACTCTCTGGGTAAAGAAGTTCCTCCTGAATTCCCCATTGGATTTATCAGTGACTATCTTATCTTTATGGCCCCTAGATCAGGTCTCCCCAAAAGTGGAAACATCTTCACTACGTCTACCCTCTCAAACCCTTTCATAATCTGAAAGACCTCTATCAGGTCGCCCCTCAGCCTTCTCTATTTTATAGATAAGAACCCCAGCCTGTTCAGCCTTCCCTGATCAGTATATCCTCTCAGTTCTGGTATTATCCCAGTAAATCCATGTTGCACCTTCCCCAGTATAATGTGGACACCCTCAAAGCTTCCCTGATAAAGTGCAACATCCCCATTGACACCTGGGAGGCCTTGGCCAAAGACTGCCCTAAGTGGAGGAAGTGCATCCGGGAGGGTGCTGAGCACCTCGAGTCTCATTGCTGAGAGCATGCAGAAATCAAGCGCAGGCAACGGAAAGAGCGTACGGCAAACCTGTCCCACCCACCCCTTCCCTCAACGACTATCTGTCCCACCTGTGATAGGGGCTGTGGTTCTAGTATTGGAGTGTTCAGTCACCTAAGGACTCATGTTAAGAGTGGAAGCAAGTCTTCTTCGATTCCGAGGGACTGCCTATGACGATGGGGATCTTTCACATCCACCTCAACCAGCGGACGGGGCCTAGGTTTAACGTCTTATCTGAAGGGCGGCACCTCCGACAGTGCCGCACTCCCGCAGTACTGCCCCGGAAGGTCAGCCTGGATTCTAATACTCTCGGTCTGAGTTTAGCCGCTTCCTCAATGCGTCTTAGCTGTTTGCCTGTTAATCTGTTTGTGTTTCCGTGTTTGCAACCAAGCCTCTATGGAAAGCGATGTGACTTCACACCCAACGTGAACCAAACTCAATGAGGTGACACATCAGCGCAAGTCAAATATCAAGTTCATATTTCTGAGAATTCCTGCCTCAAGAAACAGTCAAAATAAAATATTAGCATTTTTCAAAAACAGTCTGCAAAAAGGCAGACACAGAAGAATTCTGGCCTGTTAACCACCAGAGCTGGATCCATTACCCACGCAGTATAAACATTGCAGCAAGGATCGAGTTCCACACAACTCTAAGTAGCCAAAGGGAAAGATCACAGTGTTTTTTTGATGGGGTGATGGGGGGGAGGTGGGTGGAATTATACAGTTGTGTCAGTTATTTCAGCAAACAAAATCCCACAGAGATGTGTAAATACAAATTTGAGGCTTGGTTTGATCAAAGCCTTGTAAACAAGTCTGCTCAGGTCAAGTGCAAAACCCTTTCCTAGGGATACCCAGCTTTCTCTTCCCTCAGGTGACTTCTGCTGTATTTTTTTCAGGGATTTATAGGGTTCAGAAGGCAGGAATTGGCTCGCCCACTGGCTGTTGATAAAGTGAGTGTGTACTTGGGCTGCACACACCCCAAGGTCCCAGCTTCCATTCACCATTTATACTCAGTTAGCTGGTCTCATGCTGGCAGTAGGGGCGTGAACTACAACAGCCCTTGCACCTGAACCGGCAAGGGGGAAAACTGCCAAATACCCTCTCCTGATCACTATCCAGTGCTCCCTGTGTGTGTGTAAGTGCGGATGTATGTGTGTGTGTGTGTGAATGTGTGTGTGTGTATGTGTGTGTATGTGTGTGTGTGAATGTGTGTGTATGTGAGTGTATGTGTGCGTGTGTGTGTATGTGAGTGTATGTGTGCGTGTGTGAATGTGTGTGTGTGCGCGCATGTGTGAATGTGTGTGTGTATGAATGTGTGTGTGTGTGTTTGTGTGTGAGTGTGTGTGTGAGTGTGTGTGTGAATGTGTGTTTGTGTCTGTGTGTCTGTGCATGTGTGTGATCTGTATGTGTGTGTCTGTGTATGTGTTTGTGTATGTGTGTGCTTGTTGCATATATGCATGTGTGTGGATAAGTAGGTGTGTGCATGTATGTGCATGTAGGTGTGTGTGTGCACGTGTATGTATGTATGAGTGTGTGTATGTGTGCATGTATGAATGCATCTGAGTGTGTGTATGTGTGTATGTGTCTGTGTGCATAGGTGTGTGCATGCATGTGTGTATGTATGTGTGTTTATGTGTGTGTGCATGTTCTATGTGTGTGTGTGTGTGTAGGTGTTTGCAGGTATGTGTGTCATGTGCATGCATGTGCCTATATGACTGTGGTGTTTGTGTGTGTGTGTGTGTGTGTGTTTGTGTGAGTATGTGTGTGTACACGTGTGTGCATGTGTGTGTGTATAATCATCACCATAGGCAGTTCCTCGGAGTCGAGGATGTGTGTAAATCTGTATCTGTGCGTGTAAGAGTGTGTGGTGTGTATGTTATATTTGTGTACATGTGCATCTTTTGTGAGTGTGTGTATATATGTCTGTGTGTGTGTGTATGTGTGTTTGCATGTATGTGTACGTGTGTGTGTGTGTTTTTGTGTATGAGCATGTGCATGTTCTACATGTGCGTATGCGGATGTGTGTGTATGTGGGTGTGTGTGCATGAGTAATAGTGTGTGTGTGTATGCGTGTGCATGTCTATGTATGTATATATATATATATATATTTGCATGTATATGTGCCTGTGTATATCTGTGCATGCATTTGTTAGCATGTATATGTGTGCATGCTTAGTGTGTGCATGTGTGTGGGTGTGCATGTTTTATGTGTGTAAATGTGTGTGCATTTTTGTGTATGTATGCATATATGTAAGCATTTATATGTGTGTATGCAGTGTATGCGTGTGTGCATGCATGTATTTGTGCAGGTAAATGTGCGAATATATGTATGTGTTTGCATTTGTATGTGTGTGTTTGTGTGTGCGCTTATGTATGTGATTTTTGTCTCCATGTAGGTGTGTGCGCATGTGTGTATACGTGTGTGTGTATACACATATGAATGGGTGTGTGCATGTGTGTGCATGTGTGTCTTCATGTGTGCATATGTGTGTGTGTTGATGTATCCATGTGTGTATGTGTGTGTGTGTTTGTCTATGCATGAGTTTGTGTTTATGTGTGTCTATCTGTGTGTGTATGTATGTGTGTGTGTGTGTGTGTGTGGAGCTGGGGTGAGGACCGGATCAGTGTTGAGTCAGATGTGGCAGAGCTGCTAATTCTTGCTGATCAGTGTGCGGCTTCCCAATGGGACTAATTGGACAGCTCTTTCAGAGAGCCTGCAAATGCGCGATGGGCCGAGTGGCCTCCTTCTGTGCCGTACGATTCTATGTTGCTGTGAAAAACAAAAAAGAAGATCCATTGAGTGAGCATTTGCAAAAATCCCCAAAGTGTTTCTTAACCACTTGATATTTTTTTTAATTAGTTTGCCATTGAAGCTTTCAGGCAAATGCATTTCACAGGAAACCCACAAACCAATTGTCTGACAGTTTAGACCTGCAATACTGTCCGTAGGATGTTGCTATAAAATAAAAAGGATAAGTAAGAAGATGATATAATCTAAGAAATCTGAGCTTCTGTTTCAGACTGTATCCTGCTATGGAGAACTTTCCACCGTGGCAATTAAGTCAATGTTGCAATGTAGGAAAAACCTCTGGAAGCTCCCATACACACGAAGTGTGATAATGACCAAATCATCTGTTTTAGTGATGTTGGTTGAGGGATGGGTATTGGCCGGGACACCGGAGAGAACATTTCTGCTTTTCTTTCTATAATGTTGTGGGCTCTTTTACATCTACTGCGATAAGGTAGTCAAGGTTAATGGGGAGCGGGCAGGGAAGTGGAGCTGAGTCCATGATCAGATCAGCCATGATCTTATTGAATGGTGGGGCAGGCTCGAGGGGTCAAATAGCCTATTCCTGCTCCTATTTCTTATGTTCTTATGTTCTTATGTTAATCAAGCCCTCACCCACTGTGCACACTGTCGCACAGCTCTGTGGTCAGTCATCAGAGGTTGCGCTCCACAAAGCCGTCAGACCACCGGGTCGATGGTGAGTGTGCAGGGAGACTGAAGCAGAGACTCAGCAAAGACCAGCCGTCAAGGAAGGGTGACCCGGTCAGTCATCAGAAGATGCACATCATGACACGTCAGTGGACCACAGGGACCATCATGAGCATGCAGGGAACTGAGGAACCGGTAACTATAATGTAGCCTAGCAGCTCAAAGGACAGACTGATAGGGGTAATGTTGATAACAGGTTGATCAGACTCAGTAAAGACTGCCTCGCACACTGGGAACTATACTTATTGGTGTCTTGTCATTATTTTCCAGTGTCGAACTCTGAGAAGTAGCCGGTAGTGTTAACTGATTGTTCTTGCCTGCGACAAATGAATCCTGAACCAGACCATCGTCCTACAGGCGATGAGTATCTGTCACAAGTGTGAAGAGTTGGCAGATCGTGATGTCAGTCAGCGTGTAACACTGATTTGATGCCAGCGCTGCCATTTTCAATCTCACTGCTCCGGCTCTTAAACATGCATCACTGAACACAATTTCCGCTGCAGGAAGAACACCCCACCAGCACTATTTAAAGGGATCATCAACTACCTGCAGGTTAGTTGCTGACTGATATCGTCTGGCTGTTGCTAAAGTCTGCCAGGAGTGATGTGGTAAGTGCTGAGGGACTTTGTCCGGACTTCACAGATTCTGCACAAACCACTTGCTCCCAGACTTGGGTTCAATAGTAGGCATTCCCTTTGGACTACACGTGGCGTGGGGCAATGAGCGGAGGCGACACAGAGCAGGCCAGCTGCTGGAAGAGGGAAGGAGGACAGGGAGATCGGCTCTCAGTAACAGGCCATTTATGTCCAGGGTGGTCATGGAACAATTCTCCAACCTGAATCTCAGGGAGGAACTGTGTGTTAGACATAGAAACATAGAAACATAGAAAATAAGTGCAGGATTAGGCCATTCGGCCCTTCGAGCCTGCATCACCATTCAATATGATCATGGCTGATCATGCAACTTTCAGTACCCCATTTCTGTTTTCTCTCCATATCCCTTGATCCCTTTAGCCGTAAGGGCCACATCTAACTCCCTTTTGAATATATCTAATGAACTGGCCTCAACAACTCTCTGTGGTAGAGAATTCCACAGGTTCACAATTCTCTGAGTGAAGAAGTATCTCCTCATCTCGGTCCTAAATGGCTTACCCCTTATCCTGAGACTGTGACCCCTGGTTCTGGACTTCCCCAACACTGGGAACATTCTTCCTGCATCTAATCCTGTCAGTCTTTATTCATATGTCAGTCCTGCCATCCCGGGAATCAGTCTGGTGAACCTTCGCTGCACTCCCTCAATAGCAAGAATGTCCTTCCTCAGATTAGGAGAGAAAAACTGTACACAATATTCAAGGTATGGTCTCACCAAGGCCCTGTACAACTGCAGTAAGACTTCCCTGCTCCTATACTCAAATCCTCTCACTATGAAGGCCAGCATGCCATTTGCTTTCTTCACTGCCTGCTGTACCTGTATGCCAACCTTCAATGACTGATGTACCATGACACCCAGGTCTCGTTGCACCTCCCCTTTTCCAAATCTGCCACTATTCAGATAATAATCTGCCTTCCTGTTTTTACCACCAAAGTGGATAACCTCACATTTATCTACATTATACTGCATCTGCCATGCATTTGCCCACTCACCTAACCTGTCCAAGTCACCCTGCAGCCTCTTAGCATCCTCCTCACAGCTCACACCGCCACCCAGCTTAGTGTCATCTGCAAACTTGGAGATATTACACTCAATTCCTTTGTCTAAATCATTAAAGTATATTGTAAATAGCTGGGGTCCCAGCACTGAACCCTGCGTGTTCACTAAGGACGTCCTCACTGAAATCTCCCACTTCCTGCAGCCACAACTGTAACCACAGGGCAGGGTGAGGATGGTATCACCGGTGGCTGTGAAGGTGACCATGGCCATGAACTATTATGCAACATCTCTTGGATGGCATTCCCCGGTTGCAAGAGGGAAGTCACTGAAGCTTTGTATTCCAAGAGAGCTGAATACATTTCATTCTCTCGCGCCAGAGAGCAGCAGGCGGCATTGCGAGGATTTCAAGCTTCCCCACGGTGCAGGGGGCCATTGGCTGCATGCATGTCGTTTTGCGGGCACCGCAGGTCAACGCTGAGAAGTACCGCAACCGAAAGGGATTCCACTCCCTCAACGTCCAACTGGTGTGCGACCATACACAGCATATCACGCAGGTCAATGCCTGGTATCCTGGTGGCTGTCATGATGGATTCATTCTGTGGCAGTCCACTGTACCATCAGCATTTGAGCCACCAGGGTAAACTGCAGGGTGGCAACTGGGCGACAGGGGCTATCCGCTGACAATATAGCTCACAACTCCAGTGCGCAACTCACACCAACGTGGGCAATGTACATATAATGAATGGCGTGCTGCCACATGAAACATGATAGAGCAGACCCATCATCATAGGCAGTCCCTCGGAATCGAGGAAGATTTGCTTCCACTCTTAACATGAGTCCTTAGGTGGCTGAACAGTCCAATACGAGAACCACAGTCCCTGTCACAGGTGGGACAGATAGTCGCTGAGGGAAGGGGTGGGTGGGACTGGTTTGCCGCACGCTCTTTCCGCTGCCTGCGCTTGATTTCTGCATGCTCTCGGCGATGAGACTCGAGGTGCTCAGCGCCCTCCTGGATGCACTTCCTCCACTTAGGGCGGACTTTGGCCAGAGACTCCCAGGTGTCAGTGGGGATGTCGCACTTTATCAGGGAGGCTTTGAGGGAGTCCACTTTTGACTCATTTGCCGTGAAGAGTTCCGAGTCGAGAGCTTGCTTTGGGAGTCTCGTGTCTGGCATGCAAACAATGTGGCCTGTCCAGCGGAGCTGATCAAGTGCAGTCAGTGCTTCAATGCTGGGGATGTTAGCCTGGTCGAGGAAGCTAATGTTTGTGCGTCTGTCCTCCTAGGGGATTTGCATGATCCTGCGGAGACATCGTTGGTGATATTTCTTCAGCAACTTGAGGTGTCTACTGTACATGGTCCATGACTCGGAGCCATACAGGAGGGCGGGTATTACTACAGCCCTGTAGACCATGAGCTTGTTGGCAGTTTTGAGGGTCTGGTCTTCGAACACTCTTTTCCTCAGGCGGTCGAAGGCTGCACTGGTGCACTGGAGGCGGTGTTGAATCTCGTCGTCAATGCCTGCTCTTGTTGATAGGAGGCTTCCGAGTTATGGGAAATGGTCCACGGTGTCCAGGGCTGTGCCGTGGATCTTGATGACTGGGGGGCAGTGCTGTGCAGCGGGGACTCGCTGGTGGAGGACCTGGACAGGTTGATAGAGCAGACCATGGGTGTCATGTATCTCACACTACTGTACATAACTGTATCTTACCATGCTATACATGACTGTAACTAGAGATGACCTGTAACCACTAGTTTACCTTACCACCAGGGGTGCACTTGCAGGAGACACTGGATACCTGTCCCAGACAGGTATATAAGGACAGGTCTCAGGCAAGTGTGGCATTTGAGAGCTGTGTAATAAAGGTGCAGGTCCTGAGTGACCTTGACTTCAGCATGTGTCTCGTGTGAGTTTGTATTGCAGGGACAGGACATTACAGTGGCAACGAGTTGTGGGATTACAGAATCCACAGAATGGCGACCAATGGCTCAGATGAAAAATACAATGCTGGAGATAATTGGGAGGACCTTATAGAAAGGCTCCAACAAAGCTTTGTAACCAAAGACTGGTTTGCGACGATAAGGCAGACAAGAGAAGAGCCCATCTCTTGACCAGCTGTGGCTCGAAAATATACGTCTCAATGAAGGACCTGCTGGCACTCGAGAAACCAGCAAGCAAGTTGTTTGAAGAGTTGAGCACACTGGTAAGAGACCACCTGAAGCCAGCGAGCAGCCTACAAATGGCCAGACACAGATTCTACAACTACAGGCGCTGTGTGGGCCAGTGCATACCCGATTTCGTGGCTGAACTTCGGAGGTTGGCTAGTTTATGTGAGTTCTCCGATGAACTAAGGAGAGAAGTACTGAGGGACTTTTTTATTGAAGGAATAGGCCACGCAGGCATATTCCGAAAGCTCATAGAGACCCAAGAACTTGACCCTAGAGGCAGCAGCACTGGTTGCACAGACATTCTTGGCAGGAGAAGAAGAAACGAGGTTGATCTACACTGCGGGTACAACAACTAACGAAACATCGGAACAAGGGGTTCACAGCGTGAAACAAGCCGCTACCCCCACACACAGACAAAGGCAGGAGAGCAGGCCCTCAACAGCAGGCAGTGGTGCCAGAAGCCATCAAGGGCCACATGAACGGCCGTTCACATCTCATCAACCCACAATGCGAGCAATCAACTACAAACTGAGAGAAGCTCAAGAGAGATCAGCCAGATGCAGCTCATCCTTTGGAAACAATGGAAGCGGTCTGTGCTGGAGATGTGGGGGAAGGCACTCATCAAGGAGATGTTGATTTCAGCATGCTGTTTGCAGAAACTGTGACTATACAGGGCATCTAGCCCGCATGTGCAGAAAAACGGCAGCTCGGCTGGTATACAAATCGGATGGGTCGGAAAGCGGACCAGAAGACGGTGGGGACAGTACCCGGGACACCGAGGTACAGCGGGTCAACACGATCAATGGCCACTGCTCTTACAACAAGACGCCTCCAATAAAGATGAGGGTCCTACTCAACGAGATACCCGTCAACATGGAGCTGGACATGGGAGCAAGTCAATCTCTCATGAGCGCTCAGCAATTTGAACAGCTGTGGCCGCACAAAAGCAACAGACCAAAACTCACAAGGGCCGACACCAAACTAAGGACCGATACCAAAGAAATCGTCCCAGTCGTTGGCAGCGCCATGCTCTCAGTCACACACAAAGGGACAGTGAACCGACTTCCCCTGTGGATTGTCCCCGGAGATCTCCCAGCACTGCTGGGAAGAAGCTGGCTGGCAAAACTAAACTGGAAATGGGATGATGTTCACGCCATGTCATCAGAGGAACGGACCTCCTGCTCAACAGTTCTAAGTCGATTTGAACATTTCTTTCAGCCAGGTGTGGGCACCTTCAAAGGGAGTAAAGTCAAAATCTACATCACACAGGATGCCAGACCAGTCCATCACAAGGCTGGAGCTGTGCCCTATGTGGTGAGGGAAAAGATTGAACATGAACTGGACAGGCTTCTGTGGGAAGGCATTATCTCATCCGTGGAATTTAGCAACTGGGCAAGTCCCATCGTCCCAGTCATGAAGCCTGATGGATCCGTACGATTCTGTGGGGACTACAAATCTACCATAAACAGAGTCTCCCTACAGGACCAATACCCGCTGCCCAGAGCGGGGGACTTATTTGCCACATTGGCTGGAGGAAAACTTTTCTCAAAACTTGATCTCACATCTGCGTATATGACGCAAGAACTGACCTAAGGGTCTAAGCTACTCACCACCATCAACACACATCGAGGCCTTTTCATGCACAATCAATGCCCATTCGGCATCAGGTCGGCAGCTTTTATATTCCAGCGCAACATGGAGAATCTGCTCAAGTCCATCCCAGGGACGGTTGTATTTCAAGACAACATACTTATCACGGGCAGGGACACCGAATCCCATCTCCGCAATTTGGAGGAAGTACTAAAGCGGTTGGATCGGGTAGGCCTAAGAGTTAAGAAATCCAAGTGCCTGTTTCTCGCGCCTGAGGTTGAATTTTTGGGCAGAAGGATTGCCGCTGATGAAATCCGCCCAACAGAGTCCAAACAGAAGCAATTCGCCTGGCACCCAGGCCCCGGAATGTCTCAGAACTGCGCGCCTTTCTCGGGCTGCTCAATTACTTTGGGAGCTTTATGCAGAACTTAAGCACGTTGCTGGAGCCTCTCCACGTGCTACTCAGAAAGGGGTGCGATTGGTTTTGGGGGGACGCCCAGGAACGCACCTTCAATAAGACACACAACCTTCTGTGTTCCAACAGTGTTTTGGCTTTCTTTGATCCAGGTAAAAAGCTAGTTCTCACATGTGATGCATCAGCGTACGGGGTTGGGTGCGTTTTACAACATGTCAATAGTGCGGGTAAATTACAACCCATAGCTTATGCCTCCAGGTCACTTTCGCGGGCGGAGCGCAGGTACGGAATGGTGGAGAAGGAGGCGCTCGCGTGCGTGTATGGTGTCAAAAAGATGCACTAGTACCTTTTTGAGGCCAAGTTCGCGTTAGAAACCGACCACAAGCCCCTCATGTCCCTACTATCCGAGAGCAAGCCAATAAACGCCAATGCCTCGGCACGCATTCAACGGTGGGCACTTATGCTGGCGTCTTACGATTACACCATAAGGCACAGACCAGGCATAGACAACTGTGCCGACGCACTTAGCAGGCTACCCCTGGCGACCATGGAAGGGTCTGACGAACAGAACTGTGAGATGGTCATGGCAATCAATGCCTTTGAATCCACAGGTTCGCCCATGACGGCTCGCCAAATCAGAGCCTGGATGACCAGCGACCCCACGTTATCCCTAATAAAAAGATGTGTCTTTACTGGTGATTGGGCAGAGGCTCGCGATGCCTGCCCCGAGGAGATCAAACCTTTCCATAGGCGCATGCATGAGCTGTCACTACAAGCAAACTGCCTGATGTGAGGTCGCCGAGTAGTTATGCCTCTCCGAGGCAGAGAGGCATTTGTCCGGGAGCTCCACTTCGAGCACCCGGGGATCGTTCTCATGAAGGCCATAGCCAGATCCCACGTCTGGTGGCCTGGCATTGACGCGGACTTGGAGCTCTGCGTCCGACGATGCAACATTTGCGCCCAACTCAGTAATGACCCCAGGGAGGCCCCCCTGAGCCCCTGGCCCTGGCCCACCAAACCGTGGTCGCGGGTGCATGTAGACTATGCAGGCCCATTCATGGACAAAATGTTCCTCGTAGTTGAAGATGCATTTTCAAAGTAGATCGAATGCACCATTTTAAACTCAAGCACCACCTCCACCACTGTGGAGAGCCTTGGAACCATGTTCGCAACGCACAGCATTCCTGACATATTGGTCAGTGATAATGGTCCGTGCTTCACCAGCGCAGAATTCCAAGATTTTATAAGTGACCACGACATAAATCACGTTAAGACGGCACCGTTCAAGCCAGCCTCCAATGGCCAGGCGGAGCGAGCAGTGCAGATCATTGAACAAGCCCTGTTCAAAATCCAAGGTCCTACGCTGCAGGGCCGCCTGTCGCGACTGCTGCTGGCATACAGATCTCGTCCGCATTCATTGACCGGAGTGACCCCCGCGCAACTATTGATGAAACGGACCTTAAAGACAAGGCTCTCATTAATCCTCCCAGACATGCATGAAATCGTTGAGGCAAAGCACCGTAAGCTAACTGAGTACCATGACCGAAATTCGAGGGGGGAGGTGGAATGAGATAGGGGACAAAGTGTTTGTGCTGAACTATGGCAGGGGTCCCAAATGGCTTGTAGGGACAGTAACAGGCAAGGAAGGAAACAGGCTACTGGTTGTACAAATGGACAATGGCCAAACCTGCCGGAGGCATGTAGACCAAGTCTTACCGACAACACTGTTGAACCAGAGGCAGACTGCAATGTGGAACTCATACCACACCTGGTGGACAGACAGGGGGAACAACCTGAGGAAAGGGCAACCCCAACAGACAGCCCAGGCGAGACACCAACAATCATACTGAACGAAACAGACAGCCCAGGCGAGATACCAGCAATCACACCGAAAGAAAAACAGGCACCAAGGCAAACAACTGATCCACAACTGAGATGCTCCACATGAGAGCGTAGACCACCTGAGAGACTGAACCTATAAAGACAATAAGACCTTGGGGGAGGGTGATGTCATGTATTTCACACTACTGTACATAACTGTATCTTACCAGGCTATACATGACTGTAACTAGAGATGACCTGAAACCACAAGCTTACCTTACCACCAGGGGTGCACTTGCAGGAGACACTGGATACCTGTCCCACACAGGTATATAAGGACAGGTCTCAGGCAAGTGTGGCATTTGAGAGCTGTGTAATAAAGGTGCAGGTCCTGAGTGACCTTGACTTCAGCATGTGCCTCGTGTGAGTCTGTACTGCAGGGACAGGACATTACAATGGGTGTGCTGAAACAATGATTTCTTTGCCTGGACCGCTCTGGAGGAGCCCTGCAGTACTCGGCTGAGCGGGTGTCAAGCTTCGTGGTGGTCTGCTGCACACTGCACAACCTCGATTCATCCGACTGCGATCCCAGTAAAACCCAACCCCAATTCCCCATTCACCAACAGTCCCACACTCCTTACCTTTCCTCAGTCACTGACCATCACATCGTCCTCTTTCTCACAATGGCAAAAATAAAAGCCAGCACAAAATACACATTTCCAACCTAATTTATAAATGGAATCTTGCCATATTGCTTATAAATGGCAACTAATCTCTTTGTGCTTGTCTTCCCTGACTTCCCTATGCCTTTGCCTGCCCTAGTGCTCCTACGAGGTGTTTTCCCCCAGTGGCTGTAACATGCTGGTGGAAGGCTGCTGACTTTCAGTGGAGAAGACTGCAGATGGCCTTGGAGGGTGACCTCGAGCAGCTCTGGGCCGAGAAGGCCCGACTTCAGACTGCACCATCTAGCCCTGAGCTGCTGTAGTCTGGGATGGTTGGCTTATAGGCAACAGCAAGGGCACTGACAGAGTGGCAGGGGAGGGAGCACAAATTCTGTCATCATAAGAGAGGATGGCTGGTTCGTACTCCATGGAGCCACTGCCACTTCCCCGGGGCGGAGCCTCAGCAATCCTAGTACTCTGCTGGAGAACACATTGCTGGAGTGCTGTGACACCCTTGAAGCCCCTTTTCATACTGGTATCCAGAGCCATGATGACAGCAGTCTGAGCTCCCACTGCAGCACTCAGACGTTGGGTGAATGCTGCTTGTGCTAGAATGGAAGCTGAGACATCAGATGCTGCATCATGGGTGGCTCCACAGGTGTGTTGATGGAGGAGTCCACCTGTTCCATATTGGAAAGGATGGGCTCCAAGCTCTGCACAAAGCCCTGTGCCAGGTTGGTTTCGGACTCCTCCGTGCTCCTTGACATTGAGTGTAGGCTTTCTTGCAGACCTTCCAGTGCACCAAGCATTTCATTGTGCATACCCATCATTGTTCTTCTGTAGCCCGCCCATCGAATGCTCTGCAGCAGAACTCATGTGCGTCCTTTCCCCTTGCCCTGGCTGGAGGCCACTCGTGCCCGTTGTCTCACCATGTGCCGATCCCGGCTCTGCGCTGTCTTCCAAATTATGCGCAGTGCCAGTACCTGAGCTGGTGTCTGCGGTTATAAAATTGAGTCTTCTTCATCACTGTCTTCTTGCTCTTCCGTCTTTTCTCTTCCTCCCGCTGCCTGGCCAGGTGGCAGTTCTTGGGTATCTGAAGGGAGAAAGGAACGAGGGTTGTGGAGAGGAGAGGGGGAATGAAGGAAGTGCATGTTTATACCATCCGCAGCTTGTAAATGAGAAGAGATTTCTCTGTGGTGGATGCAGAAACCCTCACCACTTTTAAGAGATGGTTGGATGGGCACTTGAAGTGCCGTAAGCTGCAGGGTTACGGATCCAGAGTTGGTAATTGGGATTAGACTGGATGACCTTTTTTGGATGGCGCAGATATGATGGTAAGTACTGCAGGGAATAAAATACGGCCAGGGTGATCTCTTGGACTAGTGTCGATCGCCTGGATGGGTCAGAGAGGAATTTTCCCAGATTTTTGCTCCCTAAATTGACCTGGGTTTTTATCTGGTTTTTGCCTCTCCCAGGAGATCACATGGCTCCGATTGGGGTGGAGTGTCGAATGTTTCAGGATAAGGCGTGTTGCAGTTGTGTGAGGTGGACTGGTTGGGCTGGGTGCTCTTTGCCTTTCCGTCATTGTTCATAGGTTTATATGTAACCTTTAGGGCTGCTGACCGAGGGCCATGCAGCTCTTTGTCGGCCGGTGTGGACACGATGGGCTGAAATGGTCACCTTCTGCACTGTAAATTTCTATGTTTCTATGTTTCTATTGTGGGATGAGGGAAGTGGGAAGTGGAATGTGAGAAGGAAGATTAGGTATGACCATACCATCATCTTCTATGGTTGCTTGCCACGGGCTCAGCGATGGCCACTCCAATGATGGCGACCACTGGCTCCTCCATGGCGGTAAGGACAGGCAGCCACGTCTGTCCCCTGCCGGATAAGTCATGCAGCATCCAGTTATGCATTGCCTTGCCCTGCAAGAGAGCGGGTCGTGTCTCAGTGAGTGTGGTGCACAGTGTCTGGGTGATGTGCCTGTCATGGCTGAATAACTGGCAGAGTGTGCAAGCTGTGGGCGTGCTAAGTGTGTGAGGGTGAGGCGAAGCTACGAATGTTAGAGTCCTAGAATCATAAAATAGTACATCACGGAAGGAGGCCATTCGGCCCACCGAGTCTGCATCGGCTTTCTCCAAGAGCAATCCAGTGAGTCCCACTCCTCCACTCATTCTCCACATCACGGCAATGTTTTTCTCCTTCAAGTATTTATCCGATTCCCTTCTGACAGCAACTATTAAATCTGTATCCACCCCGCTATCAGGCAGCGTATTCCAAATCCTCACCACTCGCTGCTTAAAAAAGGTTTCCCTCATTTCGCTTCTGGTTCTTTTGTCAATCACCTTCAATCTGTGCCCTCTCATTAGCCACCCTTCACCTATTGGAAACAGTTTCTCTTTATTTGCTCTATCTAAAAACGTCTCCATCAAATCTCCTTATTATTGGGGATGAGCCCTGATGCAGATTGTTGGTCGGCGAGTGATGGAGGTGTGGTGCGTTGGGCAGTTGCTGAGTCAAGGGTTGCAGTTGGTAGACCATCAGCAGGCCGGGGCCATTAGAGGGAGCAACGTGCAACGGCATGCCTGGCCACTGCAGGAAACAGCGCGTGCTGCTACAGGAGGGCGACGGCTGTAAAGAGGGCGACTGGATTTGACCTCGTTGAGGGATGTGATCGGGTTCCAGAAGAGGCGAGGGCCCAGGGGCAGCACGGGCCAGCCCACACTGTGCGATATGTGTGAGCACGAGGTCCGTGCAGCAGAGCTGGTCTCCAGTCATCCTGGTTAACCCTTGCCACTGGACCAAGACCTAGCTCTGTCAAGCCCGTGTGGTGGCTGGGGTGCAACAGTCACCACACGTTAAAAAAATCCATGCACAGTCATCTTCCACCCTTCAGCATGTAATTTGGCATCTGAAATATTAGGTCCTTCATTGAAACACCTGTGAACTTATCCCTTTTTGGCGTGGAAGCAAGTCATCCTCGCTTTGAGGGACCGCCTATGATGATGATGATGATGATGCAGTTGGTAGGATATGGTATGTGAAGACACACTCACATGACCTTGACCATTCGTGTGAGCTCATTGAACTTTTTGCAGCACCTGATCCATATCCCCAGCTCCTTGGCATAGACGGCCAAGGCTATCTGTTCCCACTGCCTTTGTAAAGTTTATCTAAAGGGCCCCTGGAGTACTGGATGAGCAGAAAATTTCTCCAATAAATTTTGAGAAGACCGAAGCCATTGTCTTTGGTCCCCACCACAAACGCCGTTCCTTATCCACCGACTCCATCCCTCTCCCTATCATCTGTCTGAAGCTGAACCACACTGTTGGTAACCTTGGTGTCATATTTGACCCTGAAGTGAGCTCCTGACCACATATTTGCACCATCACTAAGACCACCTATTACCACTCTGTAACATCGCCCGTCTCTGCCCTTGCCTCAGCTCATCTGCTGCTGAAACCCTCATCCATGCCTTTGTTACCTCTAGACTTGACTGTTCCAACACACTCCTGGCCGGCCTCCCACATTCATGTAAACTTGAGGACATCCAAAACTCAGCTGCCCGTGTCCCACTCACCCATCTCCCCCATCGCTGACCTACATTGGCTCCCGGTTAAGCAACACCTTGATTTTAAAATTCTCATCCTTGTTTACAAATCCCTCTATGGCTTCACCCCTACCTATCTCTGTAATCTCCTCCAGCCCCACAACACCTCGAGATGTCTGTGCTCCTCTAATTCTGCACTTATAAGCATCCCTGATTATAATCGCTCAACCATTGGTGGCTGTACTTTCAGCTGCCTGGGCCCCAAGCTCTGGAACTCCCTCCCTAAACCTCTCCGGCACTCTAACCACTCCAGGGATTTGAGCACATCAATCTAGGCTGACACTCCAGAGCAGTGCTGAGGGAGTACTGCACTGTCGGAGGTGTCGTCTTTCAGATGAGACATTAAACCGAGGCTCCGTCTGTCTCCTCAGATGGACGTAAAAGATTCCATGACAATATTTCGAAGAAGAGCAGGGGAGATATCCCCGGTGTTCTGGCCAATATTTATCCCTCAATCAACATAACAAAAAACAGTTCATCTGGTCATTATCACATTGCTGTTTGTGGGAGCTTGCTGTGTGCAAATTGGCTGCCGCGTTTCCCACATTACAACAGTGACTATACTCCAAAAGTACTTCATTGGCTGTAACGCCCTTTGAGACGTCCGGTGGCTGTGAATGGTGCTATATAAATCCAAGTCTTTCTTTCTTTTTACCTCTTTCCTGCTTTAAGACACTCCTTAAAACCGACCTCGTTCTTGCACTAATGTGGCTCGGTGGCTCGGTGTCACATTTTTTTGTCTTTTAACACTGCTGTGAAGTGCCTTGGGATGTTTTACTACGTTAAAGGCGCTATATGAATACAAGTTGTTGTTGATTGAAGCTGTGCCTGACCTGGAGCATAACCTGCCCTCTGAAGTGGCCATGAGTAATATATTCTGTCCTTGCCAGTAGCATCCACATCGCAAGAATGAATAATAAAAATTAAAATATTGCAAATTTTGGTAATTTTGGGCTCCTTACTAATTTGGATACCCCGGTAATTATCATCACTTTGTCCACAATAGCAAAAGTCACAACTACAGATAAGTGGGCCATGATTTAGGTACTGTATTGGGTGCGGAGCTGGTTATTGAGCCATCTGACGACCTATGCTAAAGGGCAGTTACAGCAAGCTTTGTTACCTCTCGATTCAACTATTCCAATGCACTCCCGGCCTCCCATCTTCCAGCCTCCGTAAACTCGAGCTCATCCAAAACTCTGCTGCCTGTGTCCCAACTCGCACCAAGTCCCGTTCACTCATCATCATAGGCAGCTCTCGGAATCGAGGAAGACTTGTTTCCAGGCTTAGAATGAGTACTTAGGTGACTGAACAGTCCAATACGAGAACCACAGTCCCTGTCACAGGTGGAACAGATAGCCGTTGAGGGAAAGGGTAGGTGGGACAGGTTTGCCGCATGCTCCTTCCGCTGCCTGTGCTTGATTTCTGCAGCTGTTCTTTGTAATAGTGCCGTGGGATCTTGTACAACCACCCGAGGGGGCAGACAATACTGCAGTACCGGTAGCAAAGCTGGGCAGAGGAAATGTTACAAGGACACCCTCAAAGCCTCCCTGATAAAGTGCAACATCCCCACTGATACCTGGGAGTCCCTGGCCAAAGACTGCCCTAAGTGGAGGAACTGCATCTGGAAGGGCGCTGAGCACCTCGAGTCTCAACGCCGAGAGCATGCAGAAACCAAGCGCAGGCAGCGGAAAGAGCATGTGGCAAACCAGACTCCCCACCCACCCTTTCCCTCAACAACTATCTGTCCCATCTGTGACAGGGACTGTGGCTCTCGTATTGGACTGTTCAGTACCTAAGGACTCATGGTAAAAGTGGAAGCAAGTCTTCCTCGATTCCGAGGGACTGCCTATGATGATGATCGTGGTGGTGCACTGCCAGGTACTGAGCCATTCCCCCAAAATCTTCCGCTCACGTTCCGAATGCTCTGCTGACATTAACAGCTCTCTGTCATCCCGCTGTTTCATTGGCTCCAGCTCGGGGTTGAGCTAATTGCTACCTGTTCCTATCCAACCCCTGACCCCCAAACCTAGCACAAGGCACCACCATTTTGTTTTGTTACTTCAT
The DNA here is from genome assembly GCF_044704955.1 of Pristiophorus japonicus. Lineage (NCBI taxonomy): Eukaryota > Metazoa > Chordata > Chondrichthyes > Pristiophoridae > Pristiophorus > Pristiophorus japonicus. Next base: position 145,625,828 of record NC_091980.1, read on the forward strand.
TCATCGTCAGTTTACATGGTAAATCAAGTGCCCCCCCCCCCCCGCCCCCCCCACTGACCCCACAAACTCCAGCAGGGACAATGCTGGAGGGCTCAGAAGGGATGCCGGTGTAACTGATGGGGTCCCGGCCCATGGGTTTTCAGGGTCAATGGCTTCAGTTGAAGAGCGAGCACAGCACAGGCTGGTTGGGCCAAATGGCCGCTTTCTGTGCTGTGATTTCGAGGGCATCAAGTTTAACGACGACCAGATTCCACAGGTTTCTCTCCACCCTGCTCCTGTAATATCGGTCTGCACCGGCCACAGGGAAGGGAAGAAAACGCAGAGACTTGACATGCCAGGTTTCCACTCCCCATTCCATCCCAGCCCCATTTCCTGAGGCTTTCCGACAAGGCACACCTGGGCCTGAGCTTGAACTGGGCCCGGGGCCAATGGTAGGCACATCAATCACCCTTGGAATCGAGGAAGACTTGCTTCCACTCTTAGCATGAGTCCTTAGGTGGCTGAACAGTCCAATATGGGAACCACAGTCCCTGTCACAGGTGGGACAGATAGTCGTTGAGGGAAAGGGTGAGTGGGACTGGTTTGCCGCACGCTCTTTCCGCTGCCTGTGCTTGGTTTCTGCATGCTCTCGGCGATGAGACTCGAGGTGCTCAGCGCCCTCCCGGATGCACTTCCTCCACTTAGGGTGGTCTTTGGCCAGGGACTCCCAGGTGTCAGTGGGGATGTTGCACTTTATCAGGGAGGCTTTGAGTGTGTCCCTGTAACACGTCTCCTGCATTACAACAGTGATCACATTTCAAAAGTGCTTATTTGGCTGTGAGGCGCTTTGGGAAGGCCTGAGGTTGTGAAATTGCTGTCGAAATATGAGTTCTCTCTTTATTGCGGAAAGAAGTGCTTCGAACAGCTCCGGGAGAGTCAAGTGCGGCTCACCTGACGTACGGCTCCAACAGGCCAATGGTGAGTCGGTCAGAAACGGTGGAAGCCTCAGCAGTCTGCAGCAGACATTCCTGGTCGTGGGATCATGTGCTTCACTGCGAGTGTAGGAACAGTTCTACGTACTTTGTGGAAAGTGTGGTCACTGATCCTTCAGGCTGGGTAAAAATAGCTCGGGAATAATGCGAGGGAACTGATGAGCGAGGCTTGGTTTGCAGCCTGGAATGTGCCCCAGGCTCTTTGAGGAGTGGCCCGGCCACAGCCTATTTTCAGCAGGACTATGGGACCCACAGTCTGCTCAACATTACCTACGTTTGTTGCCTAAAGGGAAATATTGGGACAGGACTGGGGATGGGCGAGTCTGCCATTCTTCGCTAGGCTGCAAGAAAGGATGTGCATTTATATAGAGCCACTCTTGACTGCAGAACGTCCCAAAGTGCTCTTAGAGTGCAGTCATGGATGTAATGTAGGAAAAGTAGCAGCCAATTTTTCCACAGCAAGGGCCCAGAAACAGCAATGAGATCACGACCAGATAATCTGTTTTAGTGATGTTGGTTGCGGGCTGAATATTGGCCAGGACACCGGGGAGAACTCCCCTGCTCTTCCTCAAAATAGTGCCCTGGGATCTATGTGTATGGGATCTGTTGGATTTATGTCACCCTGAGAGGGCAGACGGGACCTCGGTTTAACATCTCACATGAAACACGGCACCTCCGACAGTGCATCACTGTACTGCACTGGAGTGTCAGCCGAGATTTTGTCAAGTACCTGGAGTGGGATATGAAGCCATGACCTTTGATTCTGAGGTGAGAGTGCTACGACTAAACCATGAGTGACCCATTACCCCAGTACGTTCCTCTGCCGGACTGCAGGAAAATTGAATTTTAACCGCAAAAAATAGGTGGGATGGGGTCGGGTGAACGGTTAACGTGTTAAAAATGTGAATAACGATCACAGCCCACCTCCCACCTGCCCACTTCCAGTTTTAACAGAGCCGGGACATCCTGCGGACAACCAGGAAGTGGGTAGTCATTTTAAATGAGGTGGGATGCCTCAGATACCGAGCCTGGGGATTCGCCCTAACTGAGCCAGGCGAGACAGCCTTGGGAGCAATCCTTCTGGGCCAGGCAGAGCAGGAGTGCTTCTCCCCCCGGAGCACCTCAAGCCCCCCACCAGCAGCCTCCTCCTCCATGTACAACCTCCCTCGCCAAGAAATGGAACCTCTGGGCTCGGGGATCAGAACTCCCCGGGAGTTGGGGATCAGAACCCCCAACCAGGGTCGGGTATTTCCCCCACTCAGGTCTGGGATATCGAACCCCCCCGCCTCCATACCCCGCGCCCTGGGGGCTGGGGCTCTCACCTATCTGGGGTTACTGCCTTTTCTCCAGCATTGCCTGCCTGACTGGAAGCCAGCCCATCAATCAGGCTGACTTCCGGGAGGGGAACCTGTCCATGATGCCACACGCTGTGTGGAGTTAGAATTCCACAGCGTGCAGGGAGAACCCAACTTCAGGAGCTTCCTGTGCGCTACTGGTGCACCCTGCTCTCTGCCAGGCTCCAGGTAAACATTCTGGCCAAGGACTCTCAGTGCTTGCTAGGATCGGGTGGCACTACTGTGCCTCACTAACATGGTGGTACTGTATTACCACCCGTAATAATACCCACCCTCCTGTATGGCTCAAAGACATGGACCATGTACAGTAGACACTTCAAGTCGCTGGTGAAATACCACCAACGATGTCTCCGCAAGATCCTAAAAATCCCCTGGGAGGACAGATGCACCGACATCAGCGTCCTCGACCAGGCCAACATCCCCAGCATTGAAGCACTGATCACACTTGATCAACTCCGCTGAGCGGGCCAGATAGTTCGCATGGCAGACACGAGACTCCCAAAGCAAGCGCTCTACTCGGAAATCATCCAAGGCAAACGAGCCAAAGGTGGGCAGCGGGAACGTTACAAGGACACCCTCAAAGCCTCCCTGATAAAGTGCAACATCCCCACCGACACCTGGGAGTCCCTGGCCAAAGACTGCCCTAAGTGGAGGAAGAGCATCCGGGAGGGCGCTGAGCACCTTGAGTCTCATCGCCGAGAGCATGCAGAAATCAAACGCAGGCAGCGGAAAGAGCGTGTGGCAAACCAGTCCCACCCACCCCTTCCCTCAACGACTGTCTGTCCCACCTGTGACAGGGACTGTGATTCTCATATTGGACTGTTCAGCCACCTAAGGACTCACTTTTAGAGTGGAAGCAAGTCTTCCTCGATTCCGAGGGACTGCCTATGATGATGATGGTACCACACCACCACGTGGTTAGCTAGGCCCAGCCAATAGGCCTTCACACCCACCGTTACAATCTCTCAAAAACACTTCACTTCACCAGAGTTGGTGGCACAATGGTATACCGTTGGAGGGAATGCCCCTGGGAGTCCCAGTGTTGACTGCGGACTCCATGAAGTCTCATGGCTTCAGGTCAAACACGGGCAAGGAAACGTCCTGCTTATTCCCACCTACCGCCCTCCCTCAGTTGATGAAACATGGTAAGTACTGCAGGGAATAGAATACATCCAGGGTGATCTCCTGGACTCGTTTTGATCACCTGGATGGGTTGGAGAGGGATTTTCCCTGATTTTTTCCCCCCAATTGACCTGGGTTTTTATCTGGTTTTTGCCTCTCCCAGGAGATCCCATAACATGGGGTGGAGTGTAGAATGTTTCAGTGTAAGGGATGTCGCAGTTGTGTGGGACGGACTGGTTGGGCTGGGTGCTCTTTACCTGTCCGCCATTGTTCATTGTTCATAGGTTTATATGTAACCTTCAGGGCTGCTGACCGAGGGCCGTGCGGCTTTTTGTCGGCCGGCGCGAACACGATGGGCTGAAATGTCCTCCTTCTGCACTGTGGATTTCTATGTTTCTATGTTTCTAGATGTGGCTGAGCCACACCATTCAGTTGCACTGGACCCTCTATGCAGCAGTTGAAGAAGAAGGCCCACCCCCACCTCCTCAGGGCAGCTGGATCTGGGCAATGAATGCTGACCTTGCCAGCGGTGCTCACACCCAGAGAATGAATACAGAAACAAAGGAACCATGGGTGCAGGCCTGGTCCCCCTGTCCAAGCCACCAGTCCACAAAGCTATAAGGAAATGGGAGCATACCCTGAACCCTGTCTGTAGCGAGTATTTCCCCCCGATCTTCTCCTTTCCTCTCCTGAAGACTATGACTACTGTGGAAACTGGGCATTGAATAAATTTAAGGCAGAGATAAACAGTTTCTTAAATGGTAAGAGAATAAGGGGTTATGGGGAGCGGGCAGGGAAGTGGAGCTAAGTCCATGATCGGATCAGCCATGATCGTATTAAATGGTGTAGCAGGCTCGAGGGGCCATATGGCCTACTCCTGCTCCTATTTTCTTATGATATGTTCTTATGTCCGGGCCACCTCTAGAAAGCTGTAAGGAAATGGGAGTGTACCCTGAACTCTGCCTCTATTGAGTATTCCCCCCTGATCTTCTCCTTTCCTCTCCTGAAGACTGACCATACTGAGTTGACACGTGAAGAATGGCCGACTGGTTGAGGGCAGCGGAGAACACTGGAGCCAGGAGAAGAAGTCAACAACTTGAAGAGCAATGACTGTATCAGCCAGTCCCCGTGATAAATGTCAAGGCAGTTCATGCAAAGAAGGAAAAGAGGCACGGGGGAAAGGATGGGATAAAAATGTCGTTCCTGGCACATGAAGGATTAGATTATTTAATGTACAGGTCGGGGAATTCGCAGCTTTGCCTATGGGATAACATCAGTGAAGGGCTTGAATTACCAGCTTACTGTAGCACTGTAACCGAAAGCTGGCTTAGACTGCCAAGTTCGTGATGGAGCATATCCAAAATGGACTTTATTTGTGAGCTAAGCCACCGAGGTAGACTCCAGGCACACACGGGTATCACGTTGGTATGAAAGCACGCCATCTAACTGTGGTCTCCGACTCGGTGAGACAACATTACTGCCACCGTATGGAGCAAAGTCCTGGTACAGTACCAGAGCAACCTTTGATGTGTCCCACACCACTCCTTCAGGAAGTAAGGAGATTCCAGGGCAGTGATTTAATGTGCGTGGTACCCATTTGGATGCAAATGCAGACTCCTTACAAGGAAACCACTGACAGAAAAGGGGCATGACTTCAGTAAATGCGTTTCGACTTCAATTGGGATTGAGAGCACTAGGAAAACAAACAGGTTCGAGCTGAAAGAGCAGTGTAATTTAATGCCCCGGTGCTCAGAGAGATGGCTGTGGGCAACAACTGCGGCAGGAGTTCCAATGGTTTTCTAGAAGATTCTAAAAGAAACATTAAGTCAGATCGAGTAATGGAGTCAGTTTCTTTCTCAGGGTATGAGAGCAGAGATTCCTTTCCCAGGGATAGTTTGGAGGACCTCCCTATAGCGACTGCAGAAAATTATACTCCATTAATATAATATTAACATTGAGGATGCAGATTGAAGTTAATTGGCCAAAAAAAGCCGGGGGCGGGGGTCGGGGATGGGAATGAGGAGAAACACAGTGAGTGGTTATGCGTTGCCTGAAAGGGTGGCGGACTCGGATTCAATAGCAACTTTCATAAGGGAATTGGATATATGTTGAAAAGGAGAAATATGCAGGGCTATGGGGAAAGAGCAGGGGGAGCGGCACTGATTGGTTAGCTCCGTCACAGAGCCGGCACAGGTACGATGGGCCGAATGGCATCGTCCTGTGCTGCATCATTCTATTATTACATTTGAGAAGTATGCCACCTCTTAAAGAATGGCAGGAAAGTGTTGTTTGTTGAGGGGAAAGTTTTTTTTTAACAGAAATATTCTGCAGACGCAGAAGAATTCTGCACTGTGAACCAGCGAATCTGGATCTATTCCCTAGCCTAGCATAAGCATTTCAGGGAAAGGTGCCCCACATGTGACTGTCCAAACAAAAAAAATAAAATCCAAGTTTTTTTTTTCTTTTTTGGAACTGCAATGGTTTGTGGGCTATTTCAAGAATAAAAAATAGCCTGGGCAAATGTCAACACACAAACCTTCTAGCAGCAAAACCACCTGGCAGTTGTACCAGGATGAAAGCTAAAGCCACTTCCTGGGGATGTTTACTTTTCTCTCGCTCTGTCTCACTGTCTCTCTGGTGACACCTGCTAAACGCGGTTACGTTCTGTAAACACACCCGCAGGAACAAGGAGAATGTTGAGGAAAAAAACCAGGGGAAAAAACACACGGCAATTCTCCCCCCCCTTGGCAATCTTGCACAAGCCTAATCGCAACCATAATGTTTCAGTTGTTCGATCGAATAAAAAGACCTACACATCAGACCAGGGTGCCCCAGTGAGAGCTGGTGCACAGGAACAAAAACATACATAGAAGGCGGCTAGGATGTTGGCCTTTATGTCCCTCCTGTGACAGGAACACAAAGGGGTGCAAGTTATGTTACCATTGTATAAAGCTCTGGTCAGACCCATCTGGAGTAATGAGTTCATTTTTGGGCACTGCCTCTCAGAGAGTATTCACTGCCCTTGGCAGCACAGATTCACCAAAATGCTAAAGGGGCTAAAAACAGGGTTACATTGTGAGAGCAGGTTGCACAGGCGCTTGTAATTCCCTTGAGTCCAGGAGGTTCAGCGATTATCTAATCGAGGTCTTTAAAATGATAAAGGACTCTGATAGGGTAGTTGCAGAGAAATTGTTTCCACTGGCGGAGGAGTCCCGAACAAGCGGGCATAACCTTAAAATTGGGTCAATGGAATTGAGGTACAGATTAGCACGATCTAATTTGTACAGGCACAAGGGGCTGGATCGCTTCCTCCTGGCCCTTTGTTCCTGTGAGCTAGCCATTGCTTACAGTTCCGAACTTGGCTGTAAATCAGATCCAGTCAGTCCCCCCACACCCCACCCTACCTCCAATGTATGTTTCATAATCCCTAGTTGGGTCATATTACCACACTTGATCAGCTCCACTGGGCAGGCCACATTGTTCACATGCCAGACACAAGACTCCCAAAGCAAGCGCTCAACTCGGAACTCCTTCACTGCAAACGAGCCCCAGGTGGGCAGAGGAAACGTTACCAGGACACCCTCAAAGCCTCCCTGATAAAGTGTAACATCCCCACTGTCACCTGGAAGTCCCTGGCCAAAGACCGCCCTAAGTGGAGGAAGTGCATCCGGGAGGGTGCTAAGCACCTTGAGTCTCATCGCCGAGAGCATGCAGAAACCAAACGCAGGCAGCGGAAGGAGCATGCGGCAAACCTGTCCCACCCACCCTTTCCCTTAACGACTATCTGTCCCACCTGTGACAGGGACTGTGGCTCTCCTATTGGACTGTTCAGCCACCTAAGGACTCATTTTAAAAGTGGAAGCAAGTCTGCCTCGACTCCGAGGGACTGCCTATGATGATGATGATTAGAGGCCCTGAGGACTATTTTAAAGATGTTACGTTGTGGACTGGGCAATCCCAGTTGATATTTAGGGATCAGTTTATGAGCCCGTGTTTACTAGCTGGTAAATAGTGGGTACTCTGTCCCCTAATTTCCAATGACCGCTGTCGGCAATTGGTAACAGTAGTTGGTAATCCCTGGTTACAGCATGGGTCCATAAAATACTCTTGATATACCAAGACTATCAGAATGGCTCCACATTGATGATTAATGGTTAAGGTCAAGGGTCACTGGATGGGAGGCAAACTATGGAGACAACAAATAATTAGCTTAAAAACAGTAAATAAAACGTAGCCATCAGTGGGAACTTTTTTTAGTGGGAAAAAGTGGGAAAAAACTATGAGGAGATATTCCGAGGATTGTCTGCAAGCTTTGCCCATTTGTAATATATCCAATATACCAATGATGCTGATATAGGAGGCAAGGTAAATAATGAGAAATAATGCAACCAGATTCAGGAGGATTACAGCTTTTATGTAACTGGACCAATCGTTAGCGCATACAATTTAATGTGGGCCAAGTAAAATAATCATTGCAGCATCTGTTAAGTAGAACAGTGTGCTGATTGTGGGGAGAGACCGGGAGTTACAATGGGTAAGTGTATGAAAACAAGGACAAGTAAAGTACTGGCAGAGGGCCAGAATGGAAATCAGAGGAGGTTATGGTGCTGCTGTGTAAATTGCTGGTCCTATCCTCTGTCGTCGAGCTACAGTACGCGGACGACGCCTGCGTCCTCGCACACTCAGAGGTCGAACTCCAAGCCATTGTCAACACCGTCACTGAGGCGTACGAAAGCATGGGCCTTACGCTAAACATTCTTAAGACAAAGATCCTCCACCAACCTGACCCCGCCACACAGCATTGCCCCCGGTCATCAAAATCCACGGCGCGGCCTTGGACAACGTGGATCACTTTCCATACCTCGGGAGCCTACTACCAGCAAGGGCATACATCGATGACGAAGTCCAACACCGCCTCCAGTGCGCTAGCGGAGCCTTCAGTCGCATGAGGAAGAACGTGTTTGAAGACCAGGCCCTTAAATCTGGCACCAAGCTTATGGTCTACAGGGCAGTAGTGATACCCGCCCTCCTGTATGGCTCAGCGACGTGGACCATATACATTAGACATCTCAAAGCGCTGGAGAAATACCACCAACACTGCCTCCGCAAGATCCTGCAAATCCACTGGGAGGATAGACGCACCAACGTCAGCGTCCTTGATCAGGCTAACATCCCCAGCATCGAAGCACTGATCACACTCGACCAGCTCCGTTGGGTGGGCCACATCGTCCACATGCCTGACACAAGACTCCCAAAGCAAGCGCTCTATTCGGAACTCCGATACGACAAGTGAGCCCCACGTGTGTAAGGTTCAAAAATCCACGGTCACATTTTATTGGAACACCCGAGGGACAAGAAAACTACCATGGGATCGTCCTATACATTTTAACTGAACATTTTTGGCCAAGTAAAATCCTCAGACCAGGCAGGCTGGGAAACATGTGGGCGGATACAGACATTGTGGAGTCTGGCTCACAAGCGAGACAGAGGCACTGGCCAATGGGGGAAATGTGCATTCTGGCAGGCCAATCAGGGGTCGAGTCGGGCCTGAAGTGGGGAAATCCTCAACCAATGGGGACTACCCGGCCCAGTTTGAAAATATGACTCACCCCTAATGAATGTGAACCATCATCTACCTAATGGCCCATCAAAGGGGAGGCCCAAAACGATTGACTCCAAGGGCTGTTACAATGAACCAGCAGACTTTGAGGTACCAATGTGCACTGAAACAATACCCCTGTCCTCACACCCACCTGTACCTGTGAAATTTTCTGATTAAATATTCAAAGCTATCTCCCCACCCAAACATACACAATGGACCACCAACTGAGTTTGAGCGCAAAAAGACCAGAACTAAGTTGGTTATAGGACCCACAGAACCACCGGAGGTGCAGAAGCAGCAGGGTGTGGAAGCAGCTGGAGAGAGGTTGGAGCAATGGGAGTCAGCTTGTGGAGGTTGGAGTCAGCTTTTGGGAGTTGAGTCAGTTTTTCACAGGGCCCTCGCTCTGGGGAAGGTGTGCTTAACTCCAGCAGCTTTTTGCTTAGGAGCCAACCGAAAGGCAAAGAGAAGAAACCGACGCAACATCGAGGAGGAAAACCAAACGACCAACAACATAAAACCCACCCCAGAGGGACCCCGAGCTGAAATAAGTGCCCCCAAAACCCCCTCACAGATTCAATTTAGGATAGGTAAGAAGGGTGGAAGTGGGAGGTGTGGTTGTGTGTGAGTGGAATGTTTTAACCTCTTATTTTCCCCTTCCCTGTTGCGAGATTTTTCGTGTTGTTGAGTGAGATTGTGCCATTACTGCTATTTTTGACCTCTTCCTAAGCCCTCTATCTTGGTGTTTACTATTCTGAATAAACAACATTAGCCATTTTTTACTCTTACTCACTGTGTCTGGTGTCTCATTACTCACCCATCCTCATAAATCGCATGTACAGAACCCCAGGGGCGTGTGGATTCGAACCCACACCCCAAGCTCCCCTTACAGTGGGCAGCGGAAATGTTACAAGGACACCCTCAAAATCTCCCTGATAAAGTGCAACATCCCCACTGACACCTGGGAGTCCCTGGCCAAAGACCACCCTAAGTGGAGGAAGTGCATCCGGGAGGGCGCTGAACACCTCGAGTCTTGTCGCCGAGAGCATGCAGAAATCAAGCGCAAGCAGCGGAAGTAGCATGCGACAAACCAGTCCCACCCACCCCTTCCCTCAAAGACTATCTGTCCCACCTGAGACAGGGACTGTGGTTCTCATATTGGACTGTTCAGCCACCGAAGAACTCATGCTAAGAGTGGAAGCAAGTCTTCCTCGATTCCGAGGGATTGTCTATGATGATGATATACTCTTTTAAACTCCTCGCCTTTCCCAGGTGCTTTGTGATACAATCCCCACCAACTAAAACATCCCGGTTTATAAGGGCCAGTCGTTTATATCGGCCACAAGATGATAACCATCCGCTGTCTGCATTAACGTGCATTTGAAACTTGCCGGTTATTGTGTGTGAAGTGCTCCGTTTACTTTGGGCAGAAAATAGTAGTTCACACCTTGTTTATGTGCAAGACCATCTATAATTAAATAACACCTGAAGAAGGGTCGTCGACCCGAAAAGTTAACTCTGCTTCCTCACCACAGATGCTGCCTGACCTGCTGAGATTTCCAGCATTTGCTGTTTTCATTCCAGATTCCAGCGTCCGCAGTCTTTTGCTTTTGTAAATAACATCTGGTTAATATTCAATTACCGTTTGTGTATTTATTTCTCTTCTAATCCCCTCAAACTGGCGTGGGCGTACAACGTGTACTACACACTGACTGCAGTTTAAATAAAGCTGGTTGCACTGCAAGCATTCTTGTTCAGTTTATTCAATAGTCAATAACACTACCGTGTTATACCGGCCCATGGCCTATAGAGGGCTGGCACTAAGGCGTTTGTTATAAGTGGTGGGGACTGAACCCTCACTGATGGGCCATTCTTCATCATCAACATCATCATCATCATAGGCAGTCCCTCGGAATCGAGGAAGACTTGCTTCTTGCTTCCACTCTTAACATGAGTCCTTAGGTGGCTGAACAGTCCAATACGAGAGCCACAGTCCCTGTCACAGGTGGGACAGATAGTCGTTGAGGGAAGGGGTGGGTGGGAGAGGTTTGCCGCACGCTCTTTCCGCTGCCTGCGCTTGGTTTCTGCGTGCTCTCGGCGATGAGACTCGAGGTGCTCAGCGCCCTCCCGGATGCACTTCCTCCACTTAGGGCAGTCTTTGGCCAGGGACTCCCAGGTGTCGGTGGGGATGTTGCACTTTATCAGGGAGGCTTTGAGGGTGTCCTTGTAACGTTTCCTCTGCCCACCTTTGGCTCGTTTGCCATGAAAGAGTTCCGAGTAGAACGCTTGCTTTGGGAGTCTCAAGTGTGACATGCAGACAATGTGACCCGCCCAGCGGAGCTGATCAAGTGTGGTCAGTGCTTCAATGCTGGGGATGTTGACCTGGTCGAGGACACTGACGTCGGTGCGTCTGTCCTCCCAGGGGATTTGCAGGATCTTGCGGAGACATCGTTGGTGGTATTTCTCCAGTGACTTGAGGTGTCTACTGTACATGGTCCATGCCCCTGAGCCATACAGGAGGGCGGGTATTACTACAGCCCTGCAGACCATGAGCTTGGTAGCAGTTATGAGGGCCTGGTCTTCAAACATTCTTTTCCTCAGGCGGCCGAAGGCTGCACTGGAGACGGTGTTGGATCTCGTCGTCAATGTCTGCTCTTGTTGATAAGAGGTTGATATTTGTGTCTGAGCCAGACAGTGATTTGATCACGTGCAGCATAACAATCGTAGCCCATTTCTGTTCCTATCCCGATGCGTGCACAGGGTTGACTTTCCAACGGCGGTTACCGTACCGTAACCGGGGGCGGCAATCCTAGTTGATTAATTTCCACCTCTGTAACATCGTCCGTCTTCACCCCTGCCTCAGCTCATCGGCTACTGAAACTCTCATCCATGCCTTTGTTACCTCGAGACTTGACCACTCCAATGCATTCCTGGATGGCCTCCCACATTCTACCCTATGTAAAGTCGAGGTGATCCAAAACTCAGCTGCCCATGTCCTAACACGCACCAAGTGCCGCTCACCCATCGCCCCCTGTTCTTGCCGACCTACATTGACTCCCGGTTAATCAATGCCTCGATATCAAAATTCTCATCCTTTTTTACAAATCACTCCATGTCCTCACCCTTCCCTATCTCCAGCCTCACAACCCCCGAGATGTCTATGCTCCTCTAATTCTGCCCTCCTGAGCATCCCGAATTATAATCGCTCAACCATTGGTGGCCGTGCCTTCAGCTGCCTGGGCCCCAAGCTCTAGAACTCCCTCCCTAAACCTCTCAGATTCTCTACATCCCTTTTCTCCTTTAACATGCTCCTTAAACCATACCTCTTTGACTCAGCTTTTGGTCATCTGCTGTAATTTCTTCTTAAGTGGCTCGGTGTCAAATTTATTTGTTTTGTCTTAAAACACTCTGTGAAGCGCCTTGGAACGTTTTACTACATTAAAGGCACTATATAAATAACGTTGTTGTTGTTGTTGGTTGTCCCACACTCCCTACCCCAGTGGCCCTGAGGCAGTTGCAGCGCTCGATAACAGCACGGAGCTGGGGGTGGGGTGGAGGGGGAATTGAACCTAAATCGTGTGAATCAGTCCCACGTTGAGCGTGAAGGAATTTATTAAAACAATTACTCAGGAGATGAAGTCACCCTCCTGGAGATCTTCGCTGCTTGCTTTTTTTGGAATCTCACCAAATATGGAATATTCCTGCCTTGTTTACTGTGCTGCTGACATGTCACAACCATCGTCTCCCATGCTGGCCTGTTTAATGCTGAACGGCCTCTAGTACTCGTGCACACAGCCCTGCTCCTTTGAGCAGAAAGTGGTTAAGTGAAGTGCAATGGAAGTTTGAACTCTTTGGCTTTGGGTTTATGAAGGTGACAACTGCGTTTGCAGTGGTAGAAACCATGTCCGCTGCGAACTGAGATTGCCCAAGCCCATTTCACACAAGACCCTCACAACAAGGAGCTGGACGTCACGTTGGGGCCGATTGAGCTCAGCTAGTGGAGTGTTGACTTAAGATCAGAAAAGTCCCTCCTTCAATCTTGGGATTGGCCAGCTTTCATAACCTCATACTTAGGGCCATGCTATTTAGGACTGAATTCAGGAAGCACTTTTCCCCACAAAGGTCAGTGGAAAGCAAGCGCTCTACTCGGAACTCCTGCACGGCAAACGAGCCCCAGATGGGCAGAGCAAACGTTACAAGGACACCCTCAAAGCCTCCCTGATAAAGTGCAACATCCCCACAGACACCTGGGAGTCCCTGGCCAAAGACCACCCTAAGTGGAGGAAGTGCATCCGGGAGGTGCTGAGCACCTCGAGTCTCATCGCCGAGAGTGTGCAGAAATCAAGCTCAGGCAGCAGAAGGAGCATGCGGTAAACCAGACTCCCCACCCACCCTTTCCTTCAACGATTGTCTGTTCAACCTGCAACAAAGACTGTAATTCCTGTATTGCACTGTTCAGTCACCTGAGATCTCACTTTGAGAGTGGAAGCAAGTCTTCCTCGATTCCTAGGGACTGCCTATGATGATGAATGGAAATCTGGAACTCTCTCCACCAAAAATCTGAGGATGCTGGTGGTCAATTGGAGCTTTCAAGACTGTGGGGTAAGGGTATTGAGGGTTATGGAACCAAGGTGGGTAGGAGGAGTTAATTTAAAGGTGAGCCGTGGTCTAACTGAGAGACGGAGCAAAGGCCGGTCACCCCAATTTCCCGGGTTTTCCACAGTTTCTCTGTTGAGGCAATGGAGGACAGTTTGGAGAACCCACCATGGAAATGCATCCCCTTTTCATCCCAGCAGTTTGGTGTTGATTAGAACTCACCTCGCAGAGGTCAAAGACCAACCCATCACAGCACCGAGCTCCTGTTAAACTCCCTGCTGACAAGCTCCAGACCCGATCAGAAGATTCAGCTCAAACTCTGGTCTCCAGTCGGACAGTGACTTGTGAATCGTGGTTCAGCATCGAGAGGTGAGTGAGGGGCTGAACATCAGAAGGACTGCAGGGGGAATCTGTAAACACTCCAGGACACAAAGTTCCCAACAATGTGGCTCAACTATCCCTTCCCCTCTCCCTCCCATTCCCCCTCCCCTTCCACCTCTCCTTCCCCTTCCCCTTCTCTGTCCCTTGTCCCTTCCCGCTCTAGTCAGACCACACCTGGAGTACTATGTTCAGTTCTGGGCACCACACCTTAGGAAGGATAGATTGGTCTTGAAGAAAGCGTAAGTTTACCAGAATGATACCTGGACTCCGAGGGTTAAATTACAAGAAGAGGTTACACAACCTAAGGTTGTATTCCCTGGAATTTAGAAGGTTAAGTAAGGGGTGATTTGATCGAAGTTTCCAAGATGTTCAGGGGAACTGAGAGGGTAGATAGAGTGAACCTATTTCTGCTGGTTGGGAAGTCTTGGACTAGGGGACATAACCTAAACATTAGAACCAGGCCTCTCAGGAGTGAAGTTAGGAAACACTCAAATGCTCGTAGAGATTTGAAACTCTCTTCACAAACAGCAGTGAATTCTGGGTCAATTGTTCGTTTTAACTCGGAGGTTGGTACATTTTTGTTAACCAAAGATATTAAGGGATATGGGAAAAGGGTATATGGGGTTAGGGCACAGGTCAGCCATGATCTCTCTTATGTATGCTTGCCAATGATGTAATGTTGTACTGTAGCACTAGACCTGAATGTCGCTTCACCCTGTATATACCTTACCTGTCCACCAGAGGGTGCTGCTGCTGGAGACCTAAGGGTCACCTGTACTCTGCGGGTAACCCAGTATAAAAGGGAACTCACCTCTTGGTGTCCTCACTCTAGGAGCTCCAATAAAGGACGACAGTCTGTACAGTTCAAGAGCTATAACCCTGTCTCATGGAGTCATTAACAGAGTGCCTACATACACAATAATCTCATTAAGTGGCGGGACAGACTCGAGGGGCTAACTGGCCTACTCCTGTTTCTATATTTTCTATGTTCACGTTCTTATTCCAGTTCTTCCATTCCTTCTCCTTCCTGTTCTCCCTCTCTTTCTCCTTCCCTTACACATTCACATTCCCGTTCTCCCTCTCCCTCTCCTTCCCCTTCACATTCCTATTCTCCCTCTCCCTCTCCTTCCCCTTCACATTCCCCTTCTCCCTCTCCCTCTCCCTCTCCTTGCCCTTCACATTCTCATTATCACTTTCCCTCTCCTTCCCCTTCACACTCCCATTCTCCCTCTCCCTCTCCTTCCCCTTCACATTCCCATTCCCGTTCTCCTCTCCTTTCCCTCTCCTTCCCCTTCACATTCCCATTCTCCCTCTCTCTCTCCTTCCCCTTCACATTCCCATTATCCCTCTCCCTCTCCTTCCCCTTCACATTCCCATTCTCCCTCTCTCTTTCCTTCCCCTTCTATTCCCGTTCCAGTTCTACCTCTGCCTCTCTTTTTCCTTCACATTCCCGTTTTCCATCTCCTGCTCCTTCTTCTTCTCATTCCTCTTCCCCCTTCCCTATCCCATTCACCTTCCCTTTCTCACCCCCTTCTCCTTCCTCTTATAATCCCCTTCCGCTACACCTTCCCCCTCTCCATCTTTTCCCCTTCTCCTTCCCCACCCCTCCTCCTCCCAACTGTTTCTGGCCAAATCAGAAACCGCTCCCATTGCGAACATATTTCTGCTCCATGCTCTGGGTAAAATTCCTGAATTTGTGCCAATTACAGATGTCACACACATGAATGAGCATTCGGTATGTAGGCTGAGCCAATCTGGCTCTTGAATGTGACAAAGAGAAACAGCACAGAAAAAGAGTTTCTTTAACCTTTCTCCCTTTTCCCTCAACAGTGAAATCGATGAAATTAATGATTTAGATGAAGGAATTGAATGTAATATCTCCAAGTTTGCAGATGACACTAAGCTGGGTGGCAGTGTGAGCTGTGAGGAGGATGCTAAGAGGCTTCAGGGTGACTTGGACAGGTTAGGTGAGTGGGCAAATGCATGGCAGATGCAGTATAATGCAGATAAATATGAGGTTATCCACTTTGGTGGCAAAAACCGGAGGCAGAATATTATCTGAATGGTGACAGATTAGGAAAAGGGGAGGTGCAATGAGGCCTGGGTGTCATGGTACATCAGTTATTGAAAGTTGGCATGCAGGTACAGCAGGTGGTGAAGAAGGCAAATGGCATGTTGGCCTTCATAGTGAGAGGATTTGAGTATAGGAGCAGGGAGGGCTTACTGGAGTTGTACAGGGCCTTGGTGAGACTACACCTTGAATACTGTGCACAGTTTTGGTCTCCTAATCTGAGGAAGGACATTCTTGCTATTGAGGGAGTGCAGCGAAGGTTCACCAGACTGATTCCCGGGATGGCAGGACTGACATATGAAGAAAGACTGGATCGACTAGGCTTATTGATATGTCCTTACTATACAGTATAAATGCACATGAGGCCCATACTTGAGAGAAGATCACTCTGTGACCAGTTACCTTTATTACCAAGACCTCAAGTGATGAAGGTGGGTGGAGCTTCCCCTTTTATACCTCAAAGTCCAGGTTAGGAGTGTCTCCCACAAGTTCACCCCCTTGTGGTCAATGTTCTCAAGGTGTACAACTTAGGTCAGCTTATACATGGATTACAACGATAGTTGAATACATGACATCACTCCCTCCCAAAGTCTTATTGGGATCACAGGTTGAGTCTCTCTGGTGGTTTATGCTCCCTTGTAGACCACCTGAGTTGGGGCTCTGGTTGTTGGGCGCTGGCCTGAGTGTCTGCTGTTTGCGGTGCCTCAGTCCTGCCTGGACTGCCCACAGTGACTGAGCTCTCCTCCACTTGGTTCCGGTGGTCGGTCACCTGTGGTGGAGTGAACTCTACGTCGTGTTCTTCCTCTGCTTCTTCTATGGGGTTGCTGAACCTCCTTTTAGTTTGATCCATGTGTTTGCGGCAGATTTGTCCATTGGTAAGTTTAACTACCAAAACCCGATTCCCCTGTTTGGCAATCACAGTGCTTGCAAGCCATTTGGGCCCTGCAGCATAAGTAAAGACAAAAACAGGGTCATTGACATCAATACATTGCGCCCTCACATTCCTGTCATGGTAGTCACATTGTGACTGACGCCTGCTCACAACAATTTCTTTCATAGTGGGGTGTATAAGAGATAACCTGGTCTGGAGCGTCCTTTTCATTAGTAGCTCTGCGGGTGGAACCCCTGTGAGCGAGTGTGGTCGGGATCTATTGGCCAACAGGATGCGTGATAAGCGGCTTTGTAGGGAACTCCCTTGGATTCTGAGCATCCCCTGTTTGATTATCTGCACTGCTCGTTCTGCCTGGCCTTTTGAGGCCTGCTCGAACGGTGCCGTTCTGACATGATTCCATTGCCTGCCATGAAGTCGTGGAATTCAGTGCTTGTGAAGCACGGGCCATTGTAGCTGACCAAGACATCCGGTAGACCATGGGCGGTGAACATTGACCATAGATTTTCTACCGTGGCAGAGGATGTGCTTGAATTTAAAATGGCACACTCAATCCATTTGGAGTAGGCGTCTACGACAACCAAACACATTTTTCCGATGAAAGGACCTGCGTAATCCACATGGATGCATGACCATGGCTTGGCGGGCCAGGACCAGGGGCTAAGGGAGGGCTTCCCTGGGTGCGTTGCCCAGCTGAGCACACGTGTTGCACCTGCGAACACAAAGTTCCAGGTCTGCATCTATCCCTGGCCACCAAACGTGTGACCTGGCAATTGCCTTCATCATGACAATGCCCGGGTGCTCATTGTGAAGTTCTCTGATAAACACCTCTCTGCCCATCTGGGGCATGACTACTCGGTTTCCCCACAGTAGGCAATCGGCCTGAATCGAGAGTTCATCCTTGCGCCGATGAAATGGTTTAAATTCCTCAGGGCATGCCCCGTACGTGGCTGCCCAGTCCCCATTCAGGACACATTTCTTAACTAAAGACAGTAGCGAGTCTTTATTTGTCCAGACTTTAATCTGACGGGCTGTCACAGGTGAGCCTTCGCTTTCGAAAGCTTCAACAGCCATGACCATCTCAGCATCATGCTCAGCTGTCCCCTCGGTGGTGGCTAGTGGGAGCCTGCTGAGTGCATCGGCACAGTTTTCAGTGCCCGGTCTGTGCTGAATTGTGTAGTCATAGGCGGCTAACGTGAGTGCCCACCTCTGTATGCGGGCCGATGCATTCGTATTAATGGCCTTGTTACCGGCCAAAAGGGACGTTAGGGGTTTGTGATTTGTCTCCAGCTCAAATTTCCTGCCAAACAGGTACCGGTGCATTTTTTTTTACTGCATATACACATGCTAGCGCTTCCTTTTCTACCATCCCATATCTCCTTTCTGCCTGGGACAGACTTCTGGAGGTATAAGCTACCGGCTGTAACTGACCATTGGCATTCACATGCTGCAACACGCACCCAACCCCATAGGACGATACATCGCAAGTTAAAACAAGTTTCTTACACGGGTCATATAACGTTAACAGTTTGTTGGAGCATAACAAATTGCGTGCTCTAACAAAAGCCCTTTCCTGGCTGTCCCCCCAGACCCAATCGCGACCTTTGCGTAGGAGCACGTGTAGCGGCTTTAACAGCGTGCTCAATTTGGGAAGAAAGTTACCAAAATAGTTCAGGAGACCCAGAAATAAATGCAGCTCCGTCGTGTTACGGGGTCTGGGTGCTTTCTGGATCGCTTCCATTTTGGACGCAGTCGGTCTGATCCCGTCTACTGCTACCCTCCTCCCCAGGAATTCTACCTTTGGAGCTAAGAAGACGCATTTCGCCTTTTTCTGTCGCAGCCCTACCCGGTCCAGTCTGCGTAGCACCTCCTCCAGGTTGTGAAGGTGTTCTTCAGTATCGTGATCCGTGATGAGGATGTTGTCTTGAAAAACCACCGTCCTTGGAATCGACTTGAGGATGCTTTCCATATTTCGCTGAAAGATCATGGCGGCCGAACGAATCCTGAACGGACATCTGTTGCACTCAAACAACCCCTTGTGTGTCGTGATGGTGGTCAGCTTCTTCAAATCACTCGCCAGCTACTGGATCATGTAAGCTGAGGTCAGGTCCAATTTTGAAAAAGGTTTGCCACCGGATAGCATCGCAAAGAGGTCCTCCGCTCTCGGTAGAGGGTACGGGTCTTGGAGTGACACCCGATTGATGGTGTCCTTGTAACCATCACATATCCTGACCGACCCATCCGCCTTGAGCCCCGGCAAAATCGGGCTCGCCCAGTCACTGAATTCGACTGGCGAGATGATGCCTTCCCTCAGCAGGCGGTCCAATTCGCCTTCTGTCTTTTCCTGCATCAAGTACGGCACCGCTCTGGCCTTGTGGTCTACTGGCCTGGCGTCCGGGTTTATGTGAATCACTACCTTGGCCCCCATGAAAGTGCCGATGCCGGGTTGAAATAATTAGTCAAATTTGTCCAGGACCTGTGAGCATGATACTCGCTCCACAGAAGAAATTTAATTGACATCGCCCCATTTCCAGTTCATGACAGCAAGCCAACTCCTCCCCAGTAGTGCGGAACCGTCCCCTGGGACAATCCAGAGTGGCAACCTGTTCTCCGAATCTTTGTGGGTCACGACTACCGTGGCGCTGCCTAGCACCGGAATGATCTCCTTTGTCTATGTCCGTAGCTGTGCGTCAATCGGCAATAATTTTGGCCTCCTGGCCTTGGACACCCACAACCTTTCGAACTGTTTGATACTCATCAGGGACTGGATGGCCCCCGTGTCTAGCTCCATTAATACTGGGATGCCATTGAGGAGCACTTTCATCATTATCAGTGGCGTCCTGATATATGAACTGTGTATGTGCTCCAGCTTCCAGCGATTTTCCCCAGTATTCATTATCCTCGTAGGGCTTACATCGGGCCCGTCCTCCTCGTACATCAGCCTGGCTGCAGGCTTCCTGCACATACACGCCAAGTGACCGCTGACATTGCAATTTCTGCAGGTATATTGCTGATACCTGAAAGCTCTGGCTGGGTGTTTGCCTCCACACCTCCAGCATGAGCTGGAGGCCCCGTTGTTGGAAACAAAAGGTCCATTACCAGTCGATCGTCTCTGACTGTCTCTGTAACTGTCCTTAAATGCACTATTGACAGGTGTTGATCGCCCAATTACAGGCCGCATTGTCCATTGCGATGGCATGAATCGCCGTTCAGCTAGCCATTGTCTCTGTTGAATCCCCCCTTTTGGTTCGACTGCATGCTGGGGCATGTCCGATTGCCCTTGTCTGCCGAGAGAACTGTGTGCCGCGTTAACAATGTTGACTCCCTGGTCGTTTACCGCATTTGAGCCAAGATTTTTGTCATACATGATTCTGGTCTCTTCCTCCCCTGAGATAAAAGTCTGGGCTATCAGAGCCGTCGCTTCCAAGGTCAAGTCTTTGGTCTCAATCAGTTTCCTGAAAACTCCAGCGTGCCCGATGCCCTCAATAAAAAAGTCTCACAGCTTCTCCGCTCTGCATGTATCAGGGAACTTACATAGGCTTGCCAGTCGCCGGAGATCTGCCACAAAGTCTGGAACGCTTTGCCCTACTCGCCGCTGGTGCATGTAAAACCGGTGTCTCGCCATGTGCATGCTGCTCGCCAGTTTAAAGTGTTCCCTGATCAACTTACTGAGCTCTTCGAACATCTTGTCCACCGGCTTCTCTGGCGCTAGAAGGTCATTCATCAGGGAGTAAGTTCTGGATCCACAAACCATCAGGAGATGAGCCCTGCGTTTGTCAGCCAAATCCTGTCCCAACCATTCCTTAGTGACAAAACTTTGCTGTAGTCTCTCAATAAAGTCGTCCCAATCATCACCAACACAGTACCTCTCTTCTGTGCTGCTCGTGGCCATGCTCGCGTGGTTTAAATCCCAGTTTCTCGTCGCCAATAATATGTCCTTACTATACAGTATAAATGCACACGAGGCCCATACTTGAGAGAAGGTCACTCTGTTACCAGTTACCTTTATTACCAAGACCTCAAGTGATGAAGGTGGGTGGAGCTTCCCCTTTTATACCTCAAAGTCTAGGTTAGGAGTGTCTCCCACAAATTCACCGCCTTATGGTCAATGTTCTCAAGGTGTACAACTTAGGTCAGCTTATATATGGGTTACAATGATAGTTGAATACATGACACTTATATTCACTGGAATGTAGAAGATCTCATAGATCTCAGAGAAACATAAAATTCTGACGGGATTGGACAGGTTAGATGCAGGAAGAATGTTCCGATGTTGGGGAAGTCCAGAACCAGGGGTTGCAGTCTAAGGATAAGGGGTGAGCCATTTAGGACCTAGATGAGGAGAAACTTCTTCACTCAGAGAGTTGTGAGCATGTGGAATTCTCTACCACAGAAAGTTATTGAGGCCAGTTCGTTAGATATATTCAAGAGGGAGTTAGATGTGACCCTTACAGCTAAAGGGATCAAGGGGTATGAAGAGAAAGCAGGAAAGGGGTACTGAGGTGAATGATCAGCCACAGATCACAGAGTTACACGCAGAGATGGCTGCCGTTGTTAGTTGAGAAAAGTTTACAGGAGGTGAAGCCTTTACTCGGGTTTCGCTGGCCAGATGTCGCTGCTACACACACCGCCACACCGAGGGCCAGGATTTAGCGGAGTATGTCGCAGACCTACAAAGGCTCACGGAACTGTGCGAATTTGGCAACAATGTGTGACTGGACGTTTTCGCGGCGGAACGGGACGTGAAGTGGACCATCACCTTAAGCCAGGCGTTCACAACCTCAACGTTGAGGTTCTCCCAGAATCAAAACTCACTGGCAAGTTCTGTGCAGAAAATAACTGTTGATCAAAGAATTAGTCCGACTCAGAGTCCGCCAAGGGGTGTAAATGTGAATCATTTAACATGCCGGCATTGCGGGGGTAACCATCGGGCCCGTCTGTGTCGATTTAGACACTATGTGTGCAAAGCATGCGGCCAAAAGGGCCACCCACAGCTAATGTGCAGAAGAACTGCGACTCAAAATGTGGCAGAGGGGTCGGCAGGAGGTTTCTGATCCTGTAAGGATCATAAAGTACAAGCTAGAGAGGCGACTCAGCCCGAGGAAGCAGTGCATGGGGTGCACGCCTTCACTACCAAAAGTTCCCCCATGGTGATGAAAGTCAAGATAGATGGCATTCCTGTTTCCATGGAGTTGGACATGGGGGCGAGTCAGTCACTTATGAGCCAGAAGGCATTTGAGAGGCTGTGGGGCAACAAAGAACAAAGACCTAAACTGAGCCCGATTCAGACAAAGCTGCGCACTTACATCAAGGAACTGATCCCAGTTATCAGCAGTGCGACCGTAAAGGTATCCTATGATGGAGAGATACACGAATTGCCACTATGGGTTGTACCAGGTGACGGGCCAACACTGCTTGGCAGAAGCTGGATGGGGAAGATTCGATGGAACTGGGAAGACGTCAGAGCACTATCTTCAGTGCACGCTGCTTCCTGTGCTCAAGTGCTGAGCAAGTTCCCATCCTTATTTGAACCAGACATCGGCAACTTGACAGGCGCCAAAGTGCAGATCCACTTGGTTCCCGAGGCATGACCTGTTCATCACAAGGCTCGAGCGGTCCTTCACCTGATGAGGGAGAAAGTTGAGATCGAATTGGACAGACTCCAACGCGAGGGAATCATATCACCAGTCGAATTCAACGAGTGGGCCAGCCCGCTTCTTCCGGTACTTAAGAGCGATGGCACGGTCAGAATCTGCAGTGTTCACCAAGCTGGATCTAACCTCCGCTTACATGATCCAGGAGCTGGCTGAGTCGTCGAAAAAATTAACATGCATTATCACACACAAGGGCCTGTTTTTGTATCACAGGTGCCCGTTCGGGATCCGCTCGGCTACAGCCATCTTCCAAAGGAACATGGAGAGTCTGTTGAAATCGGTTCTGTTATATATATGTGGACTTGTATTTACTCTGTACAGCCACCAGAGGGCTAATTTCCCGGAGCCCCAAGGGATCCCATAAGCATTTAAGAAGGCTTCACAGGCTGGAGAGGCACCCTGGAGACCTGCAATAAAAGACTACGGTCACACTTTACTTTGAGCTCACAGTGTTCAGTCTGACTCTTTCTCCATATACAACAGGTTCCACGCACCGTTATATTTCAGGATGACATCCTAATCACCACCTTGACACCACCGAACACCTGCATAACCTGCAAGAGGTTTTAAGTCGACTAAATAGAGTCGGACTCCGGTTGAAACGATCCGTGTGTCTTCCTGGCGCCAGAGGTAGAATTCCTGGGGAGGAAGATTGCGGCAGACAACATCAGGCCCATGGACTCAAAGACAGAGGCCATCAAGAATGCACCCAGACCACGAAATATAATGGAACTGCGCTCGTTCCTGGGACTCCTCAACTATTTCAGTAACTTTCTTCCAGGGTTGAGCACCTTGCTCGAACCGTTGCACAAGTTGCTACGCAAGGAAGATGACTGGGTTTGGGGTCAAAATCAAGAGGCCGCCTTCAAAAAGGCCATAAACTTGCTGTGTTCGTACAAGTTGCTTGTATTATATGACCCAAGGAAACGTCTAGTTTTAGCATGTGACGTGTCGTTGTACGGTGTTGGGTGTATTTTACAGCAAGCAAATGTAGCGGGCAAACTCCAACTGGGTTACATATGCATCTAGAAGTCTATCCAATGCCGAAAGAGCCTACAGTATTGTTAGATCTCTTAATTTCGAATGAAATACGAACTCCAATTGTAGTTTAATGCAGCAACAAGCTCTTCGCTTTAAGCTAGGCCTTTGACCTTCTGAGACCACATGGCCAAAATGGCTGTACTTATACCTGGTTCAATTTACAGAAAAGAACTCGCCTTCTTTGACCTTATTGGCTCAATTGATATACTGTTAACCTTTAATTGGCTTGCTACCCAAAGGTCCTAAAATGTTAAGTTGATTGATGACTTAATGCAACATGCTGAGTTGCACATAGCAGCTTTGACTTGGGGTCTGTGAATTTTCACAGCCTGTCTGAATGCAGCCTGTTTGAATTCTCTATCAAGTATGATCGAGAAGGAGGCTTTGGCCTGTGTTTATGGGGTAAAAAAAATGCACCAGTATTTGTTCGGACTCAGGTGCTAGTTAGAAACCAACCACAAGGCCCTAATTTCACTGTTTTCAGAAAGCAAAGGTAGAAACACCAATGCTTCATCACAAATCCAAAGATGGGCACTAACACTGTTGGCCTACGATTGTACGATCCGCCAGGCACTGAGAACTGCGTCGGTGCCCTCAGCCGGCTACCGTTGCCCACCACCGGGGTGGAAATGGCGTAGCCTGCAGACCTGTGCCTGGTCATGGATGTCTTCGAAAGCGAAGGGTCACCCGTAACGGCCCGCCAGATCAGGACCTGGACCAACCAGGTCCCCATGTTATCTCTTGTAAAAAGTTGCGTCCTCAATGGGGGCTGGTCAGCAGTCCCAAGAGAAATGCAAGACGAGATAAAGCCGTTTCAACATCGTAAAGACGAAATGTCCATCCAATCGTATTGCCTCTTATGGGGCAACCGCGTCGTCCTGCCAAAAGAAGGCAGGGCAACCTTCATACGCGACCTACGCAGTGCCCACCCAGGCTATCGTCAGGTCCCACAACCGGTGGCCCGGCATTGACTCGGATTTGGAGTCGTGCGTGCGCCAGTGTAACACTCGCTCACAATTGAGCAATGTCCCCAGGGAGGCTCCACTTAGTCTGTGGTCCTGGCCCCTCAAAACCATGGTCCAGGATCCACGTAGATTATGCGGGCCCCTTTCTAGGAAAAATGTTCTTCGTTGTAGTGGATGCCTACTCTAAGTGGATCAAATGTGTAATAATGGCATCCAGCACGTCCACTGCCACCATGGAAAGCCTCAGGGCCATGTTCGCCACCCATGGCTTGCCCGACATTCTGATCAGTGACAATGGTCCATGTTTCACCAGCTCAGAATTCAATGAATTCATGATTCGCAATGGCATCAAGCATGTCAGGTCTGCCCCGTTCAAGCCCGTATCCAATGGCCAAGCAGAGCAGGCAGTCCAAACCGTAAAGCAGAGCTTGAAACGTGTCACGGAAGGCTCCTTACAAACCCCCTATCCTGAGTGCTGATCAATTACAGGACATGACCCCACTCACTTACCGGGGTCCCCTCCTGCGGAGTTACTAATGAAACGTGCACTCAAAACCAGGCTCTCCTTAGTCCACCCTGACCTCAACGATCAGGTGGAAACCAGCATGGTACATGTTATCGGCAAAACATGTACCATGATCGCGTGGCTGTATCACATGACATCAATGTAAACGACCCGGTGTTTGTGCTGAATTATGGTCATGGCCCCAAATGGGTCACTGGCATGGTTTTAGCCAAGGAGGGCAATAGAGTGTTTTTTGTCAAACTGCTTGACGGACAAACGTGCAGAAAGCATTTGGACCAGACCAAATTGCGATTTACGGGTAACCAGGAACTACCGGGAGAGGACCTTACCTTCAGCGATCCACCGACACACACCCAATCAGCAACAGACCGAGCTGCCAACCATGAGGATGATCCCACCATCTCCAACAATCCAGTCAGACCAACAGCGCTGCAAGACAGCAATGGCCCGACCAACTCACCCATGCCAGAAGTGACACTCAGACGATCAACCAGGGAGTGCAGAGTTCTGGATCGCCTCAACCTGTAACTGACTCGCATCAAAGACTTTGCGGGGGAAATGTTGTCATATATGTGTACATACTATGCTGGTACCACTAGAGGGTGGAACTGTGCAAGGCCCAGGCAGCGGCTGTATAAAAGGCTGGTCACCACATTGCTGCCTCACTCTGGGTTACAATAAAAAGCTGAAGGTCACAGCAGTTCAAGCACAGCACTAGGCCTTGTGAAGTTATTCTACAGGTAAGTAGAGACATATAAATAATGATCGGATAATCTGTTTTTAGATGTTGGTTTAGGGATAAAATTGGTCAGGTCACCGGGAATAACTCCCCTGTTCCTCTTTGAATAGTGCCATGAAATCCTTTGCGTCCACCTGAGAGAGCAAACTCAGTTTAACATCTCATCCGAAAGACGGCACCTCTGAGAGTGTAGCACTCCATCAGCACTGCGCTGGAGGGTCAGCCTGGATTTTTTGTGCTCAGGTCTCTGGTGACAGGTCTAGTGGTGGCCAGTAATTCCCTGTGAGATCGTTTCTGAAGCAGTGGTCAAGCCACCAGCTGAATACAGAAAGATACTTCTTCAATTGGCTCGAGGTTTCTAAACAATGTCTCTAAAAGGTGCTGGTTGGAGGGCAATGTTCCCTGTAATATTTTTAGCACCTAGCGGTCCATTTAAGGGTCTGTGTGGGCCATTCACAATACCACACATGCGTGGTTTGTGCATTGAAAAGCCGGCATGCCGTCTGTGCGGGTTCCCTGGAGCGCTGCTCAGCTGCGCAGTCGCACAGCGTAAAGGGGATATTGGTGAAGTGGGCCCGAATATTATCAGTCTTGATGTCTGTGATCTAATTCAGGCCTGATACGTCTAACGCACCAATATGGGCGATCAGTGACTGGAAATCTGTGGACAAGATCTGTGCAAAGTTCAGCAAGTCTCCAGGAAATATTCAAGCAAGGGAACCACCCCATAATCGATGGATACAATAATATAATAATAACATAGGAGCAGGAGTAGGCCATATGGCCCCTCGAGCCTGCTCCGCCATTCAATAAGATCATAGCTGATCCGATCATAGACTCAGCTCCACTTCCCTGCCCGCTCTCCATAACCCCTGATTCCCGTATCGTTTAAGAAACTGTCTATTTCTGACTTAAATTTATTCAATGTCCCAGCTTCCACAGCTCTCTGAGGCAGCAAATTCCACAGATTTACAACCCTCTGAGAGAAAAAATTCCTCCGCATCTCAGTTTTAAATGGGCAGTCCCGTATTCTAAGATTATGCCACCTAGTTCTAGTCTCCCCCATCAATGGAAACATCCTCTCTGCATCCACCTTGTCAAGCCCCCACATAATCTTATATGTTTCGATAAAATCACCTCTCATTCTTCTGAATTCCAATGAGTAGAGGCCCAACCTACTCAACCTTTCCTCATAAGTCAACCCCTTCATCCCGGAATCAACCGAGTGAACCTTCTCTGAACTTCCTCCAAAGCAAGTCTATCCTTTCGTAAATATGGAAACCAAAATTGCACGCAGTATTCCAGGTGTGGCTTCACCAATACCCTGTATAATTGTAGCAAGACTTTCCTGCTTTTATACTCCATCCCCTTTGCAATAAAGGCCAAGATTCCTTTGTGTTATGTGTTACTGATCTAATAATCCGGGGAGCCTTAGACTGATAATCCGGGTCACATTCTGGGGAAAAATGCTGGTGTCAGTAAAAGTGACCGTGAAGCTGTTGAATTCTCACTAAAACCCAACTGGTTCACTAACGTCCTTTGTGGAAAGAAACCTGCCCTCCCTATGTGACTCCAGACCCACAGCAATGTCGTTGACTCTGAACTGTCCTCCGAAGTGGCCGAGTGAAACACTCAGTTATCTTCTCAGGGCAGCTAGGTGTGGGCGATGAAATGCCAGCCTTGCCAATGATGTCCGCGTCCCGAGAATGTATAAAAGAAGCTGGAATGCCTGAGCAGCACCCATTAACAATGGTCAGGGCAAACTGGAGCCACTGAACTTACAATAGTCGTGCCAGAAGTGGCTCAGTGAGCATGCACCCTCACCTCTGAGTCAGAAGGTGGTGGGTTCAAGTCCCACTCCAGGGATGTGAGCACAAAAATCCAGGCCGACACTCCAGTGCAGTGCTGAGGGAGCGCTGCACTGTCAGAGGTGTCCTCTTTCAGATGAAACATTGAACCGAGGTCCCGTCTGCTCTCTCAGGTGGACGTAAAAGTTCCCATGGCACTGTTTTGAAGAAGAGCAGGGGAGTTATCTCCGGTGTCCTGGCCAATATTTATCCATCAATCAACATAACAAACAGATTATCTGGTCATTATCACATTGTAGGACCTTGCTGTGCGCGAAGTACTTAATTGGCTGCAAAGCATTTTGGGAAGTCTTGAGGTTGTGAAAGGCGCTATATAAATGCAAGTCTTTCTTTCTTATTATCTAACTTTTGGGCCTTAAGAAAGTAGTCTAGGTCTGGCACCATGCCATTTGTCCCTCTGGCCTCCCACCTCCCCAAATGTCCCGTCCAAATTAAAGACTGGTGCAGGAAATTCCAGCCACACCCTCCCCATCTTGGCACCCTCCCTGTGCATCATGCATTACTCATTGGGAACACCATCAAATGATGTTAATGAGCTGATCTTACATCATGGAGTGAGGGCTTCCCAGAGAATGTCAGGAACTGCAGGCTCAGGCGACTGTATAATCAACTTCTACTGAGGGGTTCTGTCACTTCAGTGTTCTGTCCCTCCTCTCCTGCAGGTAGCTGTCACTGTGGTACCATTTCATGAGTATCAGCCTCACCTCTCCCAGTGCCACTTCCTTAATGCATGAGCTGTTCTGATATGACTTCCCATGTTGTCCATGGCCCAGTGGCAGCATCCTCCCTTCCAGGTCAGAAGGCCATGTGTTCTAGTCCCACTCGAGAGAGTTGAGCACAAAAGCTACCAACACTCCCGGAGTGTCGTTTCCTCCCGGACAATGATCAGGAGCAGGGATACCAGCTCTCTCCTCCCTCCCTAACATTCTAAGGTCTTCAGGTCATAGTTCACTGTGCTAGGGAGGGGTGAGGCAAGGCTCAGAGCTCCTTCTCCTGACAATTGTCCAACAAGTCCTGTTGCAATGTGCGAGTAAATGGACATTGGGCGAGGAAAAGATTAGACTTGGTTGTGAGGTCTCCAATGGCCTGTTAACACCCGAGCCATTTTTAACTTGGACAAGTTGGCATTAAAGGGACGGTATTGGCCTCAAAATAGGGTCAGTAGAATTGGTGCCCCATTAACGCTGCTGCCATTTTCAAGCGTGAGAACACCAGCAGCAGGTCAGGGCCATAAAAGGAGTGGAGGTGCGACGGCCCGGGAGCAGCGTGGAGGCATACTACTTCAGGGAGCAGCACGAGCTGGTACAGGAGGGCAACGGCGGCGAAGAGGGACATCATCAAGGCCCAGGTCGCTGATTGGAGCATGGGCAGGTACAGCAGGAGCGGCAAGGTCGGGGCGAAGGAGCTGCGAGAGATTGTAGAGGGACGTGATTGGGGCCCAGGAGTGGCGTGAGTTCGGGGCCACGGGCTCAGGGGCAGCAGGGGCCAGCCCACACTGCAATATGTGCGCGCACTAGGTCCGTGCAGCAGAGCTGGTCTCCAGTCGTCTTGGATAACCCTTGCCACTGGGACCAAGACCTAGCTCTGTCAAGCCCGTGTGGTGGCTGGTGTACAACGGCCACCCCACGTTAAAAAAATCCACGCACAGGCATCTTCCACCCTTCAGGATGTAGTTCGGGATCCGGACTATTAGGTCCTCCATTGAAACACCTGTGAACTCATCCCTTTTTGGCGTGGCAGGAAGTCATCCTCGCTTCGAGGGACCGCCTATGATTTTAAGGCACTGAGCACCTCGAGTCTCGTCGCCAGAGAGCTCACCTGTTTCAGGCTGCAGGCCCCTTTACTGCGTTAATCAGGACATTATTAGGATCATGATTTTTCAGGGATATGTGGGCGAATCGAGTGCCAAGCCCCTCCACTCATATATCCAGCGGGTAAGTGGTCTCACCAGCTCAGGGTCGGCCTCTCCAAAAAAAATGGCTCAGATTAGTTTCTGGATTACGTTTGTTGTGGAGACAGGAGGAGTGGGATATTGCGGATCACTGCCAAACCGCCCCCCCACCCACCCCCGCTCCCACCCCCACCCCTCTTCCATTGCTTCTTCAGCCCTCAGGACCTACCTGCAGCAGAACACCTGATCGTGGCCTGCAGCTCACAGGCGAGAGTCAGATGAGGCCCGAGCTCACATTTGCCTCGGGCTTCCTTGGCCTGTTGGTCTGGCGAGCAGGATGGGGGTGGGGTGAAGGGGAGGGGGTGGTACTGGTCACAGGCCCACAGCTAGAAATATAGCCTATTGTCGAGGCTGAAGAATGGACGATTGGATGTGGGATTGGTTGTCCAGCCAATCTCTGTGGCCCCAAAATCAATCAGTACCTTCAGGAGTAGAAGGGCAGGGGGGAGCAAGGGCGGAAAGACTTCACAAAAATAGGTCCAAAGTGACAGCAGCGGGGTTACATAGAAAGATACAGCATAGAAGGAAAGCATTCGGCCCCTTGTACCAGTGCCCGCTCATTGAAAGAGCTATCCAATTAGTCCCACTGCTGCCCTCTCCCCCCACTCTTTCCCCATAGCCCAGTTTTCCTCTTTAAATATATATCCAATTCCCTTTTGAATGTAATAGTTGAATCTGCTTCCACCGCTCTTTCAGGCAACACATTCCAGATCACAACAACTCGCTGCGTAAAGAATATTTTCCTCATCTCTCCCCTGGTTGTTTAGCCAATGACCTTAAATCTGAGTCCTCTGGTTACCAAGTCTCCTACCACTGGAAACAATTTTACCATCGAAGCACTGACCACAATCGATCAGCTCCGCTGGCGGGCCACATTGTTCGCATGCCTGACACAGGACTCCCAAAGCAAATGCTCTACTCGGAACTCCTTCATGGCAAATGAGCCAAAGGTGGGTAGTGGAAACATTACAAGGACACCCTCAAAGCCTCCCTGATAAAGTGCAACATCCCCACCGACACCTGGGAGTCCCTGGCCAATGACCACCCTAAGTGGAGAAGTGCATCTGGGAGGGTGCTGAGCACTTCGAGTCTCGTCGCCGTGAGCATGCAGAAATCAAGAAAATCAAGCAAACCTGTCCCACCCACCCCTTCCCTCAATGACTATCTGTCCCATCTGTGACGGAGACTGTGGTTCTCGTATTGGACTGTTCAGCCACCAAAGCACTCATTTTAAGAGTGGAAGCAAGAGTGGAAGATGTGGCCCTCACGGCTAAAGGGATCAAGGGGTATGGAGAGAAAGCAGGAATGGGGTACTGAAATGCATTATCAGCCATGATCATATTTAATGGTGGTGCAGGCTCGAAGGGCCGAATGGCCTACTCCTGCACCTATTTTCTATGTTTTTCCTCGATTCCGAGGAACTGCCTATGATGAAGAGTTACTCTGTCAAAACCCTCATAACAGAACACCTCTATTAAATCTCCCCTTAACCTTCTCTGCACCAAGGAGAACAACCCCAGCTTCTGCAGTCCCTCCCCATAACTGGAGCCCCGCATCCCTGGAACCCTTCTTGTAAATCCCTGCACTTTGCCGAAGCTCCACAGTCTGATTCCTTCTTATCTCGGGCTGCTGGCTGAAATCGAATTCTTCGCTGTTGTAGCTACAGCTCCTGAAACCATGCCGACCGGTGACATCTTTTCCATTGGATCACCAGCTACCGCAGTGCGTTTGTGCTTACAGTGAAGTCTGCAAATGCAGGTCCTTTTTCTAATCCAATTGGCAGCAAAAGCTCGAGTTTCACCTCCAACCAGCTGGTCGATTACTTACATTTATAAAAAAGAGTATGTATTCCTCCGTTGCTGTAGAAACACTTTTGCTCACAGAATAATTTAGGAATATTGTCTGTGTGTTGTGTTGCCTGGTGCCAGAAAGGGTAGAGCAGTCCATTTCAACAGTAGCCTGAGCTCTGAGAGTTAATGGCTGTCGTTGCCGCTGCTCGGAAAGGTGCTTGGGCCTCTGCCTGAGAACATAAGAACATCGGAACAAGAGTAGGTCATTTAATCCCTCGAGCCTGTTCCGCCATTCACTCATATCATGGCTGATCTGTACCTTAACTCCATCTACCCGCCTTGGTTCCATAACTCTTAACAACCTAGCCGAACAAAAATCCATTAATCTCAGTTCTGAACTTTTCAATCATCATAGGCAGTCCCTCTGAATCGAGGCAGACTTGCTTCCACTCTTAAAATGAGCTCTTAGGTGGCTGAACAGTCCAATACGAGAGCCACAGACTCTGTCACAGGTGGGACAGATAGTCGTTGAGGGAAGGGGTGGGTGGGGAGTCTGGTTTGCCACGCACTCTTTCCACAGCCTGCGCTTGATTTCTGCATGCTCTCGGCAACAAGACTCGAGGTGCTCAGTGCCCTCCCGGATGCACTTCCTCCTCTTAGGGCGGTCTTTGGCCAGGGACTCCCAGGTGTCAGTGGGGATGTTGCACTTTTCAATAGCTTTTTGGGGGAGAAAGTTGCATATTTCCATTACCTTCTGTGTGAAGAAGTGCTTCCTGAGATTATCTCTGGAGGGCCTAGCTCTAATTCTAAGGTTATGCCCCATGTCCTGGGATCTCCCCACCAGAGGACATTAGAAGGCAGGCTGATCTCTCTACCTGGGCAATAATGCATCAAGGCACTGGAACAGCCTGCCGTCTCGTGAGATGGATGCAGACTCGATGAATTCCTTCACGCAAGAGCTGTACCTGTTTCTGGCTGGGGCGGAGATCAGCTCTTACAGAAGATAGGTACTGCTAGGAATTCAGGCCCAAAGGGATTTCCTGGACTAATTTCAATCGCCTAGATAGATCGGAGAGGAATTTCCCAGATTTCTTTTCCCCAAATTGGTCGGGTTTTTAACCTCTGTTTTTCCGCCTCTCCCAGGAGATCACATGGTTTCTGGTGGGGTGTAGTGTATATATTGTGATTCAAAAGGTCTCGGAATTGTGTGAGACAGGCTCGACGGACCACAGGATGTTTACCTGTCCGTCATCGTTCACAGGTTCATATTCGTATGTTCCTTCACTAGCATCGAGCAGATGGATTGATGCAAGGGAGAAGTTGGGTGAACACCACCATTTGCTCCAGCAGCCATGAGTATCGCGACACAACACAACGGTATCCTTAGACAAGGTCAGACAGTTCCTGGGCTCCGCCCGAATATTCCAGTCACCTAAACAAAACCCTGACCCTGAAATGTGTAACAGTGATAGCCTTGAGGTGTCAGCCTTGGCTCAGTGGTAGCCAATCGCGGTTCTGAGTCAGAAGTTTGTGGCTTCAACTCCCCCTCCAGAGACTTATATAAGAGCAGAAGAAATAGGAGCAGGAGTAGGATACGTCCCCTCGAGCCTGCTCCGCCATTTAATAAGATCATGGCTGATCATCGACCTCAACTCCACTTTCCCGCCCGATCCCCATATTCCTTGATTCCCCGAGACTCCAAAAATCTATCCCAGCCTTGAATATATGCAGACACTGAGCATCCACAGCCCTCTGGGGAAGAGAATTCCAAAGATTCACAACCCTCTGAGTGAAGAAATTCCTCCCCATCTCAGTCTGAAATCATCTTCCCTTATCCTGAGACTGTGCCCCTAGTTCTAGACTTTCCAGCCAGGGGAAACAACCTCTCAGCATCTACCCTGTCAATCCCTCTCAGAATCTTGCATGTTTCAATGAGATCACCTCTCATTCTTCTAAACTCCAGAGAGTATAAGGCCATTGTACACAATCTCTCATCATAGGACAGCCCCCTCACCCCACGAATCAGTCTAGTGAACCTTTGGTGCACTGCCTCCAAGGCAAGTATATCCTTCCTTGGATAAGGAGACCAAAACTGTGCCCAGTACTCCAGGTGTGGTCTCACCAAGGCCCTGTACAATTGTAGCAAGACTTCCTTACTCTTATACTCCAACCCCCTTGCAATAAAAGCCAAAATGCCATTTTCCTTCCTTATTACTTGCTGTACCTGCATGCTAGCTTTCTGTGTTTCTTGCACAAGGACAGCAAAATCTCTCTGAACACTAACATTTAAAAGTTTCTCACCATTTAAAAAATATTCTGTTTTTCTATTCTTCCTACCAAAGTGAATAACCTCACATTTCCCTATATTATATTCCATCTGCCACTTTACTGCCCACTCACTCAGTCTATCTCTATCCCTTTGCAGATGCTTTGTGTCCTCCTCACAGCTTACTGTCCCACCTAGCTTTATATCATCAGCAAACTTGGATACATTGCACTCTGTCCCTTCATCTAGGTCATTAATATAGATTGTAAATAGCTGAGGCCCCAGCACTGATCCTTGCAGCACCCCACTAGTTATAGCCTGCCAACCTGAAAAAGACCCGTTTATTCCTACTCTCTGTTTTCTGTCCGTTAACCAAATCTCTATCCATGCTAATACATTACCTCCAATCCCATGATCCCTTATCTTGTGTAATAACCTTTCATGTGGCACCTTATCGAATGCCTTTTGGAAATCTAAATATACTACATCTACTGGTTCCCCTTTACATTGTCCGTTACATCCTCAAAAAACTCTAATAAATTTGTCAAACACGATTTCTCTTTCATAAAACCATGTTGACTCTGCCTAATCATGTTATGATTATCTAAGTGCCCTTCACAATAGATTCCAGCATTTTCCCAATGACTGATATTAGATTAATTGGTCTGTAGTTTCTTGTTTTCTCTCTCCCTTTTTTCTTGAATAGCAGGTTACATTTGTCACCTTCCAATCCGCTGGCTATGGTTCTAGAATCTAGGGAATTTTGGAAGGTCACAACCAATACATCCACTGTAGCCACCTCTTTTAGAACCCTAGGATATGGGCCTTCAGGTCCAGGGGATTTGTCGGCTTTTAGTCCCATTAGTTTTTCTGGTACTTTTTTTCTACTTTTATTAATTACACTAAGTTCCTCACTCTCATTAGACCCTTGGTACCCCACCATTTTAGTATGCTTTTTGCATCTTCTACTGTGAAGATAGTTACAAAATGTGTTTAACGTTTCTGCCATTTCCTTATTCCCCATAATAATTTCTCCTGCCTCAGCCTCGAAGGGACCAATGTTTACTTTTGCTACTCTCTTCCTTTTTACATCCTTGAAGAAGCTCTTACAATCTGTTTTATATTTCTTGCTAGCTTTTATATTTCTTGCTAGACTTGAGCACATAAGCTAGGGCGACACTCCAGTACAATACTGAAGGAGTGCTGCACTGTCTGAGGTGCCGTCTTTTGAATGAGACGTTAAACTGAGGCCCCGTCTGCTTTCTCAGGAGTATGTAAAAGATCCCATGACACTATTTCGAAGAAGAGGAGGGGAGTTCTCCTTGGTGTCTTGACTGACATTTATTCCTCAACCAAAATCACCAAAAACAGATTATCTGGTCATTATCTGATTGCTTTTTGTGGGAGCTTGCTGTGTGCAAATTGGCTGCTGCGTTTCCTACATTGCAACAATGACACCACTTCCGAAGTACTTCATTGGCAGTGAAGTATGTTAGGACATCCCGAGGTCATGAAAGGTGCTATATAAATGCACGTTCTTTCTCTTTGAGCAAGGCCAAATGATGTGTATGCGGTGCCCGACATGAAACAGGCAGTAGTCACATTCCATTTGCTTACAGGCAGCCTTACACCCGTTTCAGGCCCCACTGTGAGATTAGTTCACCCTGAGGCAATGGCAATAGCTGCATTCAGGAAAACCAGGTCTACATGTGGTCTAACGGGTTTCTGAAAATCATCGCTGCAGGCTGCGCTCAGCCAGGAAAAGGGATCAAATCTGCTTCCCCAATTGTGGAGCTGGGAGGAGCCGGAGTGATCCCGAACTCCACATTCCAGGAACTGTGCTGTCGGTTACAGCTCCTCCCATTCTCCCACCCCCCATCGCCACCGCTACCCCTCCCGCCCCATTGCCACTGGTAACCCTCCCCCCCCCATCGCCACCGCTACCCCTCCCCCACATCGCCACCGCA
The DNA here is from genome assembly GCF_044704955.1 of Pristiophorus japonicus. Classification (NCBI taxonomy): domain Eukaryota; kingdom Metazoa; phylum Chordata; class Chondrichthyes; family Pristiophoridae; genus Pristiophorus; species Pristiophorus japonicus. The sequence continues at coordinate 145,661,579 of NC_091980.1, forward strand.
ACCCCTCCCCCCCATCGCCACTGGTAGCCCTCCCCCCATCGCCACCGCTACCCCTCCCCCATCGCCACCGCTACCCCTCCCCCCCATCGCCACCGCAACCCCTCCCCCCCATCGCCACCGCAACCCCTCCCCCCCATCGCCACTGGTAGCCCTCCCCACCCATCGCCACCGCTACCCCTCCCCCATCGCCACCGCTACCCCTCCCCCCCATCGCCACCGCAACCCCTCCCCCCCATCACCACTGCTACCCCTCTCCCCCCATCGCCACCGCTACCCCTCCCCCCCATCGCCACCGCTACCCCTCCCCCCCATCGCCACTGCTACCCCTCCCCCCATCGCCACCGCTACCCCTCCCCCCCATCGCCACCGCTACCTCTCCCCCCATCGCCACCGCAACCCCTCCCCCCCATCGCCACTGGTAGCCCTCCCCCCATCGCCACCGCTACCCCTCCCCCATCGCCACCGCTACCCCTCCCCCCATCGCCACCGCAACCCCTCCCCCCCATCGCCACCGCAACCCCTCCCCCCCATCGCCACTGGTAGCCCTCCCCCCATCGCCACCGCTACCCCTCCCCCATCGCCACCGCTACCCCTCCCCCCCATCGCCACCGCAACCCCTCCCCCCCATCACCACTGCTACCCCTCTCCCCCCATCGCCACCGCTACCCCTCCCCCCCATCGCCACCGCTACCCCTCCCCCCCATCGCCACTGCTACCCCTCCCCCCATCGCCACCGCTACCCCTCCCCCCCATCGCCACCGCTACCTCTCCCCCCATCGCCACCGCAACCCCTCCCCCCCATCGCCACCGCAAACCCTCCCCCCCATCGCCACTGCTACCCCTCCCCCCATCGCCACCGCTACCCCTCCCCCCCATCGCCACCGCTACCCCTCCCCCCCATCACCACCGCTACCCCTCCCCCATCGCCACCGCAACCCCTCCCCCCCATCGCCATCGCTACCCCTCCCCCCATCGCCACTGGTAGCCCTCCCCCCATCGCCACCGCTACCCCTCCCCCCCATCGCCACTGCTACCCCTCCCCACCATCGCCATCGCTACCCCTCCCCCCATCGCCACCGCTACCCCTCCCCCCCATCGCCACTGCTACCCCTCCCCACCCATCGCCACTGCTACCCCTCCCCCCCATCGCCACTGCTACCCCTCCCCCCATTGCCACTGGTAGCCCTCCCCCCATCGCCACTGCTACCCCTCCCCCCCATCGCCACTGCTACCCCTCCCCCTCATCGCCACTGCTACCCCTCCCCCCCATCGCCACTGCTACCCCTCCCCCCATCGCCACTGGTAGCCCTCCCCCCATCGCCACTGCTACCCCTCCCCCCCATCGCCACTGGTAGCCCTCCCCCCATCGCCACTGCTACCCCTCCCCCCATCGCCACCGCTACCCCTCCCCCATCGCCACCGCTACCCCTCCCCCCATCGCCACCGCTACCCCTCCCCCCCCATCGCCACCGCTACCCCTCCCCCCCATTACTACCCTTCCCCCGCCCCCATCGCCACTGCTACCCCTCTCCCCATCGCTACCGGTAACCCTCCCTCCCCCCATCGCTACCCCTCCCCCCCATCACTACCCTTCCCCCGCCCCCATCGCCACTGCTACCCCTCCTCCCCATCACCACTGGTAACCCTCCCCCCCCCATCGCCACCACTACCCCTCCACCCCCCCATCGCCACTGATACCCCTCCCCCCATCACCACCGGTGACCCTCCCTCCCCCCATCGCTACCCCTCCCCCCCCATCACTGCCCTTCCCCCGCCCCCATCGCCACTGCCTACCCCTCCCCCCCCATCGCCACTGCTACCCCTCCCCCCATCGCCACCGGTAACCCTCCTCCCCATCGCCACCGGTAACCTCCCCCCCCCCCCCCACCGCTACCCCTCCCCCCATCACCACCGGTGACCCTCCCTCCCCCCATCGCTACCCCTCCCCCCCCCATCACTACCCCTCCCCCACCCCCATCACCACCGCTATCCCTCCCCCCCATCACCACCGCTATCCCTCCCCCCATCGCCACCGCTACCCCTTACATTTATTTAGCACCTTTCATGACCACTGGACATCCCAAAGTGCTTTAAGCCAATGAAGTACATCTTGAAATGTAATCACTGTTACAAAGGAAGAATCACGGCAGCCGATTTGCGCACAGCAAGCTCCCACAAACAGCAATGTGATAATGACCAGATAATCTGTTTTAGTGATGTTGATTGAGGAATAAATATTGGCCAAGACACCGGGAATAATTATCCTGCTCTTCTTCGAAATAGTGCCATGGGATCTTGTACATCCACCTGAGAGAGCAGACGGGGCCTCTGTTTAACCTCTCATCCTCCGCTCCCTCAGCACTGCACTGGAGTGTCGGCCTGGAATTTTCAAGTCTCTGGAGTGGGACTTGAACCCACGACCTTCTGTCTCCGAGGCGAGGACGCGAGGACTGAGACCGCTGCAATCTTCAATCATGTTTCACCAGCGAGCTTGCTGTTGTTCACGGCAGCTCGCCGGCTCGATCTAACTGAGGCCAGAGGTCCAATTTCGGAGGCCTCTCTGGCCTCACCATTCAGGCAGGTCCAAGACTTTTACTCTGCACCCACCTGTGACCAGGGAGAGCTGGGGGAGGAGATGGGGAAATGTTACATTATCCAGCCTAAGGCAGCACTAAACTCACAAGAAAAAGAAACACACACACATTTCTTTAACTGAATTTTTTATTGAATAACAAAGTTAATTCAACATGACAGTGCGTGTTTCAGCTCTCCCCTCAGCCACCCCCACACACACTACAGGCTCTGCAATACATCACCTCAAACCTCCCACTGAACTCTGCTCATTCAATTTCAGTCCCTTTACACCACCCATTCATGCATTCCACATCAGGTACAGCACGGGGTTAGATACAGAGTAAAGCTCCCTCTACACTGTCCCATCAAACACTCCCAGGGCAGGTACAGCACGGGGTTAGATACACAGTAAAGCTGCCTCTACACTGTCCCATCAAACACTCCCAGGACAGGTACAGCACGGAGTTAGATACAGAGTAAAGCTCCCTCTACACTGTCCCATCAAACACTCCCAGGGCAGGTACAGCATGGGGTTAGATACAGAGTAAAGCTCCCTCTACACTGTCCCATCAAACACTCCCAGGGCAGGTACAGCATGGGGTTAGATACAGAGTAAAGCTCCCTCTACACTGTCCCATCAAACATTCCCAGGGTAGGTACAGCATGGGGTTAGATACAGAGTAAAGCTGCCTCTACACTGTCCCATTACACACTCCCAGGGCAGGTACAGCATGGGGTTAGATACATAGTAAAGCTGCCTCTACACTGTCCCATCAAACACTCCCAGGGCAGGTACAGCACGGAGTTAGATACAGAGTAAAGCTCCCTCTACACTGTCCCATCAAACACTCCCAGGGCAGGTACAGCATGGGGTTAGATACAGAGTAAAGCACCCTCTACACTGTCCCATCAAACACTCCCAGGACAGGTGCAGCATGGGGTTAGATACAGAGTAAAGCTCCCTCTCACTCACCCTTAACCGCTGGACAATGCTCCCTATTGTATCAACATTTCCATTTCTCATGTCAGCAGCCAACATTTGATACCAGTTTCCTGGCAGTTGCACACTCTGAACTTACAGTGACTACAAACTGGAGTGACATTCGTTGGACGTGGGCCTCTCCCAGCCAGCACAGCCTTTGATCCCATCTGTCTGGGCTGGATTTGAAGCCTGGTCCCTGAGCCGAGAGGCTATGACACCACCCCACCCCGCTGCCGGCTCCATTGATATACTAAATAAGCAGCCCTGCCTTCGCACGCACAGCATCAGCAGACAAAATCTTGGATGGCAGAGCCAAAAAGTCCAGACTTATGGTGAGAGACTTCAAGAAAACACAGAACCACCTGGAATAAGTGGCACAAACACCGTCAAGACAGTAAGACAGGAAAATAATCGTAGCAACAAAAGGCAAGAGACAGAAAATGCCGTAAATCTGAAATATAAAGAGGAAAATGCTGGAAATACTCAGTAGGTTGGGCAGCATCTGTGGAAAGAGAAACAGCGTTAATGTTTCAGGTCGATGACCGCTCGTCAGAACTGGGAGATGGTACAACAACAACTTGCATTTATGTAGTGCCTTTAACATAGCAAAAGGTCCCAAGGTGTTTCGCAGGAGTGTTATAAAACAAACCTTGACACCGAGCCACAGAAGGAGAAATTACAGCAGGTGACCAACTGCTCCATCTGAAAGGTAGGTTTTAAGGAGCACCTTAAAGGGAAAAAGAGAGGTAGAGAGGCGGAGAGGTTTAGGGAGGGAGTTCCAGAGCTGGGGGCTCAGGCAACAGAAGGCACGGCCACCAATGGTTGAGCGATTATAATCAGGGATGCTCAAGAGGGCAGAATTAGAGGAGTGCAGATATCTCGGGGGGGGGGGGGTTATGGGGCTGAAAGAGATTACAGAGATAGGGAGGGGCGAGGCCATGGAGGGATTTGAAAACAAGGATGAGAATTTTGAAATCGAGGCATTGCTTAACCGAGAGCCAATTTGGTCAGTGAACACAGGGGTGATGGTTGAGCGGGACTTGGTGTGAGTTAGGACAGGGCTGCTGAGTTTTGTCACCTGATGTTACAGGCAAACAGCTTAAAGGAGCAACAACAATTTGTATTTATCGAGCACCTTTAATGTAGTAACATCCCAAGGCGCCTCACGGTGCATTATCAGGCAAAACCGAGCCTCATAAGGAGGTGTTAGGACAGGTGACTAAAAGCTTGGTCAAAAAGGTAGCGTTTAAGGAGGAGAGGCGGAGAGGTTTGGGGAAGGAATTCCAGAGCTTGGGGCCCAGGCAGCTGAAGGCACGACCACCAATGGTGCATGCAATGAAAATTGAGGATACGCAAGAGGCGAGAATTGGAGGAGCGCAGAGATCTCGGAGGGTTGTAGGGCTGGGGAAGGTTACAGAGATAGAGAGGGGCGAGGCCATGGAGAAATTTGAAAACAAGGGTGAGAATTTTGAAATCGAAGTGTTGCTGGACTGGTCAGTGAGCACAGGGGGTGATGGGTGACTGGGACTTGGTGCGAGTTAGGACACAGGTTGCAGAGTATTGGATAAGCTTAGGTTTATGCAGGGTGGAGGGAGGCCAGCCAGGAGTGCGTTGGAATAATCGTATCTAGAGGTAATGGAAGCATCAATGACCCTAACCCAGAGTCCATGAGTCCGATTCTCACCACAGTATGTTGCGAAACCGAATTCAACAAAAATCGGGTAATTTGAGGGCTGGCACCAGCAAAGTAATCACAAACCCTGATGGATTGTTGTAAAAGTCCAACTGGTTCACTAATGTCGTTCAGGGAATGGCGTCTGGCCTAAATGTGACTCCAGGCCCAAACTCTATGGTTGACACTAATAAAAGTCCTCTTGCCACTACTAATGGGCAGTAAATAAAGACTATAGACGGAACATGCATTTCTATAGCACCTTTCACATCCTTAGAACATCCCAAAGCGCGCTACAGCTTTGCAACGGAGGAAATGCAGCAGCCAATTTGCACACAGCAAGACCTCACAAACCTCACTCAGAGGCAGTCCCTCGTATCGAGGATGAGTTGCTTCAGCGCCAAAAAGGGACGAATTCACAGGTGTTTCAATGAAGGACCTGAACTACATGTTGAAGGGTGGAAGATGCCTGTGCGTGGATTTTTTTAACATGTGGTGCCGTTGCACACCAGCCACCACACAGGCTTGACAGAGCTAGGTCTTGGTCCAGTAGCAAGGGTTACCCAAGATGACTGGAGACCAGCTCTGCTGCACGGACTGAGTGCGCACACATATCATAGTGTGGGCTGGCCCGTGCTGCCCCTGGGCCCCTGCCTCTTCTGGCCCCGAACACACGCCTCCGCTGGGTCCCATCACATCCTTCCACAGTCTCTCACAGCTCCTGCTGTATCTGCCCACGCTCCAATCACTGACCTGGACCTTGATAATGTCACTCTTCACTGCCGTCGCCCTCCTGTACCAGCTCGCGCTGCTCCCTGAAGTGGTATACCTCCACGCTGCTCCCGGGCCGCCGCTCACTGCTCCTTTTATGGCACCGACCTGCTGCTGGTGTTCTCACACAGGTCAGGACCTCCACGCAATATCCCACAAACAGCAACATGATAAATGAGCAGTTAATCTGTGTTTGGTGATGTTGATTGTACAAACATTGTTGGCCAGGACACCCAGGGCTTCTTCCACTGCTCTTCTTCCAGTGGTGGCACGGGGATCTTTTACATCCACCTGGACAGAGGGAGATCAATCAGGATTTCACCTTGCTTCGTCATTTCAAGGCACCGCCTACATGCAGGTTCCGTCGGTGTCGGCTGCCCTCCCGAACCTCACCCCAGGGACCGTTCTTCAGATGGTAGGTGTCGGCATTCGACCGTGGGGGCTTCACCCAGACCCTGTACTCACCTGTCGCCCACATTTGAATGCGTTCCACTTGGAGTCTCTGGATAGCTGGCAGGCGAGGGGCCCCCTGGTTGTTTTTTCCCTCTTTAGGCTTGGGGCTTCAGAGCCAACTTTAGCTCAACTGTGATTGGCTCGGTTAGCACAGAGTGGGAGTTGATGGTGGGATCATTGAACCGAAATGATTCTCTGCTACACCAGGGTTTCTTTACCCACTCAACCATCAGGGCAAGGGAATTGTTTGTGGCCTAATTTGGCTGTTTTGAATGGACTAAGCTGAGCTGATCTTCATTCTGACCTAGAGCTGGTGATTGGGATTAGACTGGATGATCTCTTGTTGGCCGGCGCAGATATGATGATAAGTATTGCAGTGAATAGAATTCGGCCAGGGTGATCTCTTGGACTAGTTTTGATCACCTGGATGGGTCGGAGAGGAATTTTCCCAGATTTTTTTTCCTCAATGGGCCTGGGTTTTTATCTGGTTTTTGTCTCTCCCAGGAGATCACATGGCTCTGGTTGGGGTGGAGTGTAGAATGTTTCAGTATAAAGGGTGTCGCAGTTGTGTGAGGAGGACTGCTTGTGCTGGGTGCTTTTTGCCTTTCCGCCATTGTTCGTAGGTTTATATGGAATAAGGTGGGCCGCCCCGACCTGTGCGAGAACACCACTGCAGGTCTGGGCTATAAATAGAGCTAGAGCGCTGGTCCCTGGACCATCGTGGGCAGAGGTGCGGCGAATGAGGGTACAGGGCCCAGAAGAGGCGAGGGCCCAGGGGCAGCACGGGCCTGCCCACACTGCAATGTGTGTGTGCACTGGGTCCGTGCAGCAGAGCTGGTCTCCGGTCGTCTTGGTTAACCCTTGCCACTGGACCAAGACCGAGCTCTGTCAAGCCCGTGTGGTGGCTGGTGTGCAATGGCCACCACACGTTAAAAAAATCCACGCACAGGCATCTTCCACCCCCTCAACTGGAGTTCAGGACTGGAACATCGGTCCTTCATTGAAACATCTGTGAACTCTTGTGGAAGCAAGTCATCCTGGTTCGAGGGACCGCCTATGAAATGAATGTAACCTTTAGGGCTGCTGACCGAGGGTCATGCGGCTCTTTGTCGGCCGGCACGGACACGATGGGCCGAAATGGCCTCCTTCTGCGCTGTAAATTTCTATGTTTCTATTCCAATTGGTCCTTGCCTTGAGCAAACAGCCCAGGGGGACCTTGTTTCTCTTTGCCGTATGACTGCCTTTAAGTGTAAATTGTTCTTTCGCCCTGAGGCTCCCTTTGTTTCAGGGTTCCTCTCTGTAGCTTTGCTGCCATCCTCAGCTGGTCTGATCAGAGCATGCATTTCCCTGTTTTTCTTATCCCCTTCCTGGCTTTCCCCCCCCCGGTGTCTGCTCAACCGGTCTGTGGCACTGGGATCGGCGGACATTTGGGAATCAATGTTAATAACCGTTGGTGATAATAACTTTGCAGCATTACAGAGCAATCCTCTGTCTCTCATTTAGTGATGGATTTGAAGCTGTTTATTTTAAGGGGTAACATCTCCACTAAACTAGCAGACTGGGAAACTTTGGCGGTTCGTCCACTGCTATCACCGTCAGCTAGCTGTGCTCAGTGGGTAGCACTCTCGCCTCTGAGTCTGGGAGGTTTGTGGGTACAAGTCCCACTCCAGAGACTTGAGCACAAAAATCTAGTCTGACTGAGGGAGAGCTGTACTGTCGGAGGTGCCGTTTTTTGGATGAGACATTAAACCGAGGCCCCGTCTGCTCTCTCAGGTGGATGTAAAAGATCCCATGGCACTAGATCAAAGAAAAGCAGGGGCGTTATCCCCGGTCTCCTGGTCAATATTTATCCCTCAATCAACATCACTAAAACAGATGATCATTATCATATTGCTGTGTGTGGGAGCTTGCTGTGCACAAATTGGCTGCTGCGTTTCCCACATTACAGAAGCACTGCATTGACAGTAACCCACTTGGGGATGTCCTGAGGTCGTGAAAAGTGCTATATAAATGCTAGACTTTCTTTTTCCGCAAGATCCTGCAAATCCCCTGGGAGGACAGACGCACTAACGTTATTGTTGTGTATCTGTAAAGCATGCACTCCCATGTTCTGCCACCAGGGAGTGCATCCCCTGAAGTCCCAAGGGATCCCAGCATCCCTTGGGAGCACTGTATATAAGCCGGCCCCTAAGGCCTGTTCCTCACTCTGGAGTGTCTTATTAAAGACTGAGGTCACTGTTACTTTAACCTCGCTGTGTGCAGTCTCATGTGTGTTAGGAACACAATAACTGCCGAGAATACGAATCCAACGCAAAGATGCAGCAAACTGTGGGCATCCTGGAGAAGTTCTCGGAGGGTGAGGACTGGGAAGCCTATGTCGAACGGCTAGACCAGTACTTTGTAGCCAACGAGCTGGATGGAGAAGGAAGCGCTGCAAAAATGGGAGCAGTCCTCCTCACGGTCTGCGGGGGACCGACCTACAGCCTCATGAAGAATCATCTGGCTCCGGTGAAACCCACAGATAAGTCATATGAGGAGCTGTGTACACTGGTTCAGGAGCATTTTAACCCGAGGGAGAGCGTGCTGATGGCGCGGTATCGGTTCCACACGTGCCAGCGATCTGAAGGTCAGGAAGTGGCAAGCTACATCGCCGAGCTAAGGTGACTTGCAGGACAATGTGAGTTTGATGGCTACCTGGAGCAGATGCTCAGAGACTTTTTTATACTGGGCATTGGCCACGAGACCATCCTACGAAAACTTTTGACTGTAGAGACACTGACCCTCAGTAAGACCATTGCGATAGCACAGGTGTTTATGTCCACCAGTGATAACACCAAACAAATCCCTCAGCACACAAGTGCTAGCAATGTTCATAAATTACCTGGAACTGTGTTTGCGATCAGAAATGTACAGGGCAGAACCCACGAGTCTGCAACTGCCAGCAGGCCTCAGGTGACCCAGATGACTCAGAGTCCGCAACAAAGGATGAATGCAGGGCAATTCACACCTTGTTGGCGTTGTGGAGGCTTCCATTCAGCCTATTCATGCCGCTTCAAAGGGCATGTTTGCAAGAGCTGTGGAACAATGGAGCACCTCCAAAGAGCTGCTAGGTCTGCAAAACCTGCTAACCACCACGTGGCAGAGGAAGATCGGTCCATGGTGGATCAAAGCAATTTTGAGCCTCAGAGAGAGGAGGCAGATGCTGAATTACACGGGGTGCACACATTTTCGACGAAATGTCCACCTATAATGCTAAATGTAAAATTGAATGGCTTACCCGTAGCCATGGAACTGGACACTGGCGCTAGCCAATCCATCATGAATAAAAAGATGTTTGAGAGACTGTGGTGCAACAAGGCACTCAGATCAGCCCTGATCCATATGAAACTGAGAACGTACACCAAAGAGCTCATCACTGTCCTGGGCAGCGCCATGGTCAAGGTCACCTACGAGGGCATGGTGCACGAACTGCCACTCTGGATTGTCCCGGGCGATGGCCCCACACTGCTTGGAAGGAGCTGGCTGGACAAAATCCGCTGGAACTGGGATGACATCTGAGCGCTATCACATGTCGATGAGGCCTCATCTACCCAGGTTCTTAACAAATTTCCTTCCCTTTTTGAACTAGGCATTGGAAACTTTTCCGGGGCGAAGGTGCGGATCCACTTGGTCCCAGAGGCACGACCCATTCACCACAAGGCGCGAGCGGTACCTCACATCATGAGGGAGAGAGTGGAAATCGAGCTGGACAGGCTGCAACGCGAGGGTATCATCTCCCCAGTGGAATTCAGCGAGTGGGCCAGTCCGATTGTTCTAGTACTCAAAAGTGATGGCACGGTCAGGATTTGCGGTGATTATAAAGTAACTATTAATTGTTTCTCGCTACAGGACCAATACCCGCTACCTAAGGCAGACGACCTATTTGCGACGCTGGCAGGGGGCAGCATGTTCACCAAGCTCGACCTGACTTCGTCCTACATGACGCTGGAGCTGGAGGAGTCTTCGAAGGGCCTCACACGCACAAGGGACTGTTCATCTACAACAGATTGGAATTCGGTCGGCTGCAGTGATCTTCCAGAGAAACATGGAGAGCCTAGTCGGTACCACGCGTGGTGGTTTTTCAGGATGACATATTGGTCACGGGTCGGGACACTGCTGAGAATCTACAAAACCTGGAGGAGGTCCTCCAGCGACTGGATCGCGTAGGGCTGTGGTTGAAAAGGTCAAAATCATGGCAGCAGAAGTGGAGTTTTTGGGGAGAAAGATCGCGGCGGATGGCATTTGGCCTACAGATGCCAAGAGAGAGGCTATCAGGAACGCGCCCAGGTCACAGACCGTCACGGAGCTGTGGTTGTTCCTGGGACTCCTCAACTATTTTGGTAACTTCTTACAGGGTTAAGCACCCTCTTAGAGCCCCTACATGTGTTATTGCGTAAAGGTGAGAACTGGGTATGGGGAAAAAAAACAAGTAATTGCTTTTGAGAAAGCCAGAAACATTTTCTGCTCCAACAAGCTGCTTGTATTGTATAACCTGCGTAAAAGAATTGTGCGAGCATGTGATGCGTCGTCGTACAGAGTCGGGTGTGTATTACAACAAGCTAACGTTGCGGGGAAGTTGCAACCTGTCGCCTATGCCTCCAGGAGCTTGTCTAAGGTCAAGAGGACCTACAGCATGATTGAGAAAGAGGCATTAGCGTGTGTGTTTGGGGTAAAGAAAATGCATCAGTATCTGTTTGGCCTCAAATTTGAGCTGGAAACCAATCACAAGCCCCTCATATCCCTGTTTGCTGAAAACAAGGGGATAAATACTAATGCCTCAGCCCGCATACAAAGGTGGGCAGTCACGCTATCAGCGTATAACTATACCATACGCCACAGTCCAGGCACTGAGAGCTGTGCAGATGCTCTCAGTCGGCTACCATTGCCCACCACGGGGGTGGAAATGGCGCAGCCTGCAAACTTGTTGATGGTGGCGCAGCCCGCAGAATTGTTGATGGTCATGGAAGCGTTTGAAAATGATAAATCACCTGTCACAGCCCGCCAAATTAAGACTTGGACCAGCCAAGATGCTCTGCTGTCTCGAGTAAAAAACTGTGTACTGCATGGGAGCTGGGCCAGCATTCCTGTTGAAATGCAAGAACTAATCAAGCTGTTCCAGCGGCGAAAGGACGAGCTGTCCATTCAGGCAGACTGCCTGTTGTGGGGTAACCACGTAGTACTACCCAAAAAGGGCAGGGAGACGTTCATCTCGGATCTTCACAGCACACACCCGGGTATAGTAATGATGAAAGCGATAGCCAGATCCCACGTATGGTGGCCCGGTATCGACTCTGACTTAGAGTCCTGTGTACGGCAATGCAGTGTGTGTGCTCAGTTGAGCAACGTCCCAGAGAGGCACCACTAAGTTTGTGGTCCTGGCCCTCCAGACCATGGTCGAGGATCCATGTCGACTATGCGGGGCCGTTTCTTGGTAAAATGTTCCTGGTGGTGGTGGATGCTTTTTCAAAATGGATTGAATGTGAAATAATGTCGGGAAGCACCGCCACCGCCACCATTGAAAGCCTGAGGGCCATGTTTGCCACCCACGGCCTGCCTGACATACTGGTCAGTGACAATGGGCCATGTTTCACCAGTGCCGAATTGAAAGAATTCATGACCCGAAATGGGATCAAACATCGGCCTCGTTTAAACCAGCCTCCAATGGGCAGGCAGAGCGGGCAGTACAAACAATCAAACAGAACCTTAAACAAGTCACAGAAGGCTCACTCCAAACCCGCCTTCCCGAATACTGCTCAGCTATCGCATGAGACCCCACTCGCTCACAGGGGTGCCCCCGGCTGAGCTACTCATGAAAAGGACCCTTAAAACCAGACTCTCCCTGGTTCACCCCAACCTGCATGATCAGGTAGAGAGCAGGCGGCAGCAACAAAATGTAAACGATGGTCGCGCCACTGTGTCACGGGAAATTGATCTGAATGATCCTGTGTGTGTGCTAAACTATGGAAATGGTCCCAAGTGGATCACGGGCACGGTGATAGCTAAAGAAGGGAATAGAGTGTTTGTAGTCAAACTAGGCAATGGACAAATTTGCAGAAAGCACCTGGACCAAACGAGGCTGCGGTTCACAGACTGCCCTGAACAACCCACAGCAGACATCACATTTTTCAAGTCCACAACACAGACCCAAAGGATCAACGACACCATCCCGGACCAGGAAATCAAACCCATCATGCCCAACAGTCCAGCAAGGCCAGGCTCACCCAGCAGCCCTGCAGGTCCAACAACACGCCAGCCCAGCAAGGGCACAGCCAACACACCAGAACAGACATTTGTACCGAGGCGGTCCACCAGGGAAAGAAAGGCTCCCGACCGCCTCACCTTGTAAATAGTTTTCACTTTGACTTTGGCGGGGGAGTGATGTGTATCTGTAAAGCATGCACTCCCATGTTCCACCACCAGAGAGCTCATCCCCTGAAGTCCCAAGGGATCCCAGCATCCCTTGGGAGCACTGTATATAAGCCGGCCCCTAAGGCCTGTTACTCATTCTGGAGTGTCTTAATAAAGATTGAGATCACTGTTACTTTAACCTCCCTGTGTGCAGTCTCATCTGTGTTAGGAACACAATAGTTAGCGTCCTCGATTAGGCTAACATCCCCAGCATCGAAGCACTGGCAACGCTCGACCAGCTCCGTTGGGCGGGCCACATTGTCCGCATGCCTGACACGAGACTGCCAAAGCAAGAGCTCTACTCGGAACTCCTTCACGGCAAACGAGCCAAAGGTGGGCAGCGGATATGTTACAAGGACACCCTCAAAGCCTCCCTGATAAAATGCAACATCCCCGCCGGCACTTGGGAGTCCCTGGCCAAAGACCGCCCTAAGTGGAGGAAGTGCATCCGGAAGGGTGCTGAGCACCTCGAGTCTCGTTGCCGAAAGCATGCAGAAACCAAGCGCAGGCAGCAGAAAGAGCATGCGGCAAACCAGTCCCACCCACCCCTTCCCTCAACGACTGTCTGTCCCACCTGTGACAGGGACTGTGGTTCTCGTATTGGACTGTTCAGCCACCTGATGACTCACTTTTAGAGTGGAAGCAAGTCTTCCTCGAATCTGAGGTACTGCCTATGATGATGATAAGTCTTTCTTGTTTAGCAATATCTAAGCTAATCTCTGGTCTTGTTGGGTACGAGACATCTGGTGGTGTGCCCTGTTAGTTTGGCCTTCTCCTCCATCCTTAAGCTCAGAAAATGTTTTGCGCCTTAACGTTCTGTAAGTGTGAGCTGAGAATGATTCGGCGATGACGACAGGATCTCTGGGAACTTGGTGTATAGCGGGACCAACAGTGTATTGCCTTAACCAATGAGATTTAAGGATCGAGAACGAAACAGAGGAATGGCAGTGACGGAGGGTGAATTAAAGCCACATCAGACATAGAACGAGAAATAGAGTGAACGAAAGATTGGTTTAAAGAGAGAGAAAATATGAGACAGAAAAGAAAAGTAAGAAAAAAAATGCAAAATTTTAAAGCTTGCCATTTTCAAGTAATTTATTAACTGCAAGAATGAGACCGCACAGCTTGGATTGTTTGTTGTCTGGGCCTGAGGGGTTGACTGTTAGTGCATTATCACATCGTTTAAAAGGTCCTTACACTGTTTATGAGCAGATGCTTTTTGCGGTGAGTTTAATGGGAAATCGCAGTGCAAATCCAACAAGTTCTTAAAACTAACGGGAGGCCGAGGACAAGATTGTTTGTGCAATCGTCTGGAGACTCGCAACTCACGATGTATCTCTTCATTGCCTGAACTTACTAGCTTATTTGTGTGTTAGTCACGGCGTGCGTTAACATTTTCAGCACGATCCGTCCGACATTGATTGTGGATCCATCCCTGCTGCCATTTATCAGCTGTGTCTGTGTCTTTTTGCAGTACTGACAATCTTCAGCCAGATGAGGCTTTCAAACAAGATGGCCCGAGCATCACTAACCTAGTCTTCTCTCTGCTTCCTCATCCTCTCTAACCTCCCCACCCTCTGTGATTTCAATCTCCACCTCACCTCTCCTTACACTTCCCTTCTTAGAATACACTGCCCCCCTGTCCTCCCCAAACTTATCCCTTCCTATAAAATATCTTACCCACACTTTCAGGGTCACCCTTCGACCTTCCCATCTCCTGTGGTCTCTCCTCCCATGGTCCCAATCATAGACACGGCCATCTCAGACCCGTTCCCTCCACCCCTCACCACCCGCAGCTCCCTACTGCCTTCCAACTCCACTTCACCTCCGTCAGCCACAGGAAAAGTCTGTCCCACAGTCACTTATAACTTCACTTACAAACCCCCATCTGCCCTCTTTCTAATTGCCGTGATGTTTCTGCAGCTCTAAATTTCCAATCAGTTCCTCACCTCCATCTTTGATGCCTCTGTCCCAGGAAAAACATGTATGCTCTTCCACCACTGGCATGGCCCCCAGCTTTACGCCCTCAAGTCCAAGGAGAGAAAACTTGAGTGTACCTGGGGCACAACTGGTTCATCCATCTCTTGCCCGGGGCTAGAAGCCAGCCTAGATTTTGTGCTCAAGTGTCTGGAGTGGGGCTTGCACCCACAACCTTCGGACTCAGAGACGAGAGAGCTACCATTTGGTCAATGCTGACACTTGACATCATGAGCAATAGAACAAAAGCTAAGAGGAGCTTACACTGATAAACTGACCAGCGTTTGGGCATCAGACCTAAGTGCTGAAGGTCAAGATGAGCACTGATGGCTTCCCTCGGCTGTCTTCTTGTATGTGTCTCCCAAGCTCTGCTCTGCTGACTCAGAGCAGACCAGCAAACCAACCCAGTCTTTTCTTTGTGACTATACTGAGCACACATTCAATGACTAGGAGTCTGGGAGAACTAAAAGGACCCCTTTAATTCTGGAATATTTGAGATATGTATTGAATTTACAATGAGGTTGCTCAGGATGTGGAGAATGCGTCATCGGAGAGAAGACCTTATGACTCTGTCACCGGAGAATTTCCTCATTCATTCTGCAATAAACTGCAGCGTTCTCTCTGGGGTTTCCCTTCTGTTCTTATATTCCGAATGCGTCATTGAAAAATGCATAGTCATAAATCTTTCTCTTTGCCTATGTACACTAGGTAAATGTAGATAGACACACATTGACAGAAAGACACACACACACTGAGAGACAGGAACACACACACACACACAGTGAGAGACAGGAACACACACACAAACACACACACTGAGAGACAGGAACACACACACACACACACTGAGAGACAGGAACACACACACACACACACACACACACACTGAGAGACAGGAACGCACACACAATGAGAGACAGAAACACACAAACACACTGAGAAATAGGAACACACACACGCTGAGAGACAGGAACATACACACACTGAGGGACAAGAACACACACACACTGAGAGACAGGAACAGACACACAAACTGAGAGACAGGAACACACACATACTGAGAGACAGCATCACACAAACACTGAGAGACAGGAACACACACACAGAGTGAGAGACACGAACACACACACTGAGAGACA